>NC_136942.1:851107-921107 GCF_949987615.1 Pollachius pollachius | reverse complement strand
GGTAATTCAATCTGATTGATTTTTAACAATGTACGGCCTCCCCAATATGTTTGAATCAAGTGCTGTGGAAAATAATTGCTGCCCTGCCAGGGCATTATATCAACTTAACTTAAATATCTGGACTGTCTCATGAGGCTAGATTGGAAGAGCACTATTCAAACTAAATGAATAACCCTATACAACATCCCTATGTTTCCTCTACTCTCTTGTGAGACCATGGCATGGCTTTTGTGCAGTTCTCTAGGCGGTTACAGCTCAAACCTATTTCATCTTCGTGCGGTAATAAGTTAACCTGTTTAGTTTCATCAAGGCTTAAATGCCTCAAGAGAAGGTTTGCAAAAGCTTTGCTTTTGTACATATACACTTAAACGAATCTGAACAATCAAATAAATTGTTCATTCAATTCTTGATTCTGAGAAGTTTCCTAGGAGGGTCTTGAGAAAAAACCTATGAGGTATTTTATGTAAAGGACACAAATTGTTGTTTATTGGGTGTGGTGGGGGGGTCCAATAGGGAGCAGCCCCTAAGAGTGGAACCAAACCGCCAACCTCAAGTGTATTACCGTGTCATGCAATACATGGTCAATATATGACTAAATGGTGGCTGATGGGTAAAATGACAGCAGGACGCACAGGAACCCTCAGATGCAGTCAGGGTTGTAGACGCCTCTTTGAGACACAGCCCTGAAGAACCACGCTACCGGATCTTCATCCTCGAATGTACTGAGAACATGTGACAGCGAATCCGGGCGGTCACAGTTAGAAGTAAGACTAAATAAGTACACCTGGAGCAGAAAACACTCACACATTAGTGAGCTAATCCCACCTTCTGTTTTTGGCTATCAGGCTGATGCGATCTCATCTCAAGGCACCCCCCCCTCTGTACCCGCCTGCAGCGCCATGCTCTCCAAGCGGGGCTGGTTGAGCCTTTAAACCGTAAAGCCATTGTAATCTTGAGCCGTTTTGTTCTTTTCTAAGCACCAAGTCCAGTAGCCAGAGGGAAGCACTGTTAGCGGGCTTACATGCAGCCTTTCGACGGCGGTAATTACCAGACACAATGTACCTCGCTGCACCCTCAACACCGAGGCAGAGGTGCGGGTGCACTGTAGGATGTTTATCACCCACTTAAATGTCCGCACACACACACACACACACACACACACACACACAGACACACAGGCACACGCACACAAACATGCATTCACATGTATGTACACACACAGACACAAACATACGCACACATGCTCACATAAACAAACGCATGCGCACAAACAAACAGACACCACACAACCACACAAATACAAATTGGTAACATTCAATTAATGATTTTCTATTTGAAAAAAATACATTATTAATAATGTTGCTGAGTAAAGGAAACCACCATTTTAAATTGTACAGCTAAAATACATATTTACTAAAATACATAGAAACTTCAGATGGTGATTCAATGTCTTATGCTGCTGGCTGTTTCACTCAGTTATTTTATAGATGGATAACAATGTGGAATAAATCAGCACTCACTGACAATCCTATTTAACTAAGCGATTTAAATCTGTAGTTTACAACTGTGGCTTTTTCATTCTGCCGTTAATCAAATAAATAGGCCCTCATAGGATATTAATTCAATTGTCCCTAGCTATCTACCTCTCTCTCTCCCCCTCTTTCTCTCGCTCTCCCTCTTCCTCTCTCTCTTTCTCTCTCTCTGCCTATCTATCTGTCATCTATAAAAAGATCATCTGGATTATAGGCCAGTGAAACTTCTACCTCTCTCTTCATACTCCTCTCTCAATTCTCCCTCGCTCTGCTGTCATCTGTACTAACCCTAAACCCCTTTAAATGCTGTTTAACTGTAGCAGCCAATGGCATCATAACAATACTCATATAATTATAATAAAATCATTATAATTATAATAATCACTGCTGTATTGCACTATATGACAATTCATGTTCAAACTGCAATTAACTGCTCTTTTGCACTTCTATTTAGATCTTCAAATACATTCCGTTGTCACTGTACTTGTACTCTGCATAATGACAGTAAAGTATTTTTACTGCATCGTATGACCTCAGTGTCCCAATAGGCTACAGTATTCCAGGGCCCCGCCATTCATAAGAGGAATGGTATTCAGGACTAGTCGAGTGTGAAGCCATTGTCCCTTAGATGAACACCCTTATAGGTGAGGCCATGGCTGTGAAGGATCCCATAGGAAGGACCCAAGCTAGCAGCAGGATTTGCCAGCCATCCATTTATGTATGGACTAACTGATGGACCAGGGTTGTCTTCAGTAGGTGCTATATCATAAAATGTGTTTTAGACGGTACACCAAGATGCCAAAGCCCTCCATTGTTTTGGGATAACCCATTCACTCGTCCGGAAAGCGAAATGAAGCATGAAAACATGATAACAGGCCTTTGATATGATAAGGTAGGCTACACAGGCACCAAGACAGAAGTGATTGTTTTCTGGATGAGCGGAAGCCATTGTTGCCATTCACTTACGGAAGATCTATCGCGAGTTGTTGTGTTCCTTTGTGTAATAGTGCTGTGACTCAAAAACAAGCAGAGAGATCAATATACATTTTCTTTATAACTATCATTATCATCATTATTGTGAATAGAAGGAGCGAAAGTAGTTATTTGATTTCCAATCAAAACGATCCAATCGCTGTAGGTTTTTCTAAGCCCGCCTACAGCTACGGGTCTGATTGGACGGTTTATCAGGCTGAACCTGGTTGGCTGGTTGGATGGGTGGATGGGTGGATGGGTGGGTTGGATGGGTGGGTGGAAGGTTGGATGATTCCTGGATGGACTGCTGCATGGATGGGTAGATGGCTGAATGGACGGAGGAAACAGGTGACCGATAGAAAAGACAAAGATTGTGTGAAGTGTGTCATTGGTGGACCGGCGCTTGAATAAAGATAATAGGAAATGAAAAAAAACTGAAATGGAAGAAGAGGATAGGCAGATGGGAGATAAATAAGTCATATTAAACCCTTTCCGGGTCCACTTCCAGTTCCAGTTTGCTTCCTCTGTGACCTAGGTGCCAAATATTTCATGAATAAGCTCCAGGCTCCATGTGTGTACAGATTGGTTCTGGTCACACAATTACTGTAATGAAGCACTACTCACTGCTGGGTCCTGTGCGAACCAGGGATGAACCTATTGCATATCCCCCTATCCCCCCCCCCCCCCCCCCCCCCCAGCCAGGCCCCACCCTCTTTGGTACTTTACACACACACACACACACACACACTGAAATCAGCTGGCCATCTTTCTTGCCTTGTCTTTCTGTTGTCCTCTCCCCGCCCCTAGATATAGACAACCCTATACCTTCCAAGGTACCTTGAGGCAAGAGCAAAGACATGCTCCAATTATGTGTGTGTATGTGTGTCTGTGTGTGCGTTTGTGTGTGTGTGTGTGAGAGTGTGTGTGCGTGTGTGAAATCTGTGAGAATCTGATCTATTCCATCTGCTCTCAGGACAGGTAGTGTGTCTGCGCCTCAGGGCCAGAACTCTCTCTCCATCTGTCTTTCTATACCTCTCTCTCTCTCTCTCTCTCTCTCTCTCTCTCTTTCTCTCCCCCCCCCTCTCTCTCTCTCTCTCTCTCTCTCTCTCTCTCTCTCTCCCCCCCTCTCTCTCTCTCTCTCTCTCTCTCTCTCTCACTCTCTCGCTCTCTCTCACCCCCCCTCTCTCTCTCTCACCCCCTCTCTCTCTCTCTACCCCCCTCTCTCTCTCTCTCTCTCTCTCTCTACCCCCCCCCCCCTCTTTCTCTCTCTCTCTCTCTCTCTCTACCCCCCCTCTCTCTCTCTCTCTCTCTCTCTCTCTCTCTCTACCCCCCCCCCCCTTCCTCTCGCCCTCTGTTTCGGTTATTCGCTGTATATCTTTCTTTCTGGTTAACACACACCCACACACATTGACACATACACCCACACACACACACACACACACACACACACACACACACACACACACACACACAGTGCTCCTTAGCTCAACGCGAGTGACATCAGTCACTCGCGTTGAGCTAAGGAGCACTGTGTGTGTGTGTGTGTGTGTGTGTGTGTGTGTGTGTGTGTGTGTGTGTGTGTGTGTGTGTGTGTGTGTGTGTGTGTGTGTGTGTGTGTGTGTGTGTGTGTGTGGCAGGACGATCATGTAGCAGGACGGTTGGGGGGTCCGTCCTCTGCCGTGCTCGGCGGTCTGGTCCTTGACTTGCACTCAAACTTGAGTTCCTTATTCTCCATTAGCGGTCCTTTGTTACCGACTCTGGAGTCTGCGATGATTTGGCTAATACTATTACCCCCAGTAAAAGTCATAAAGGTTTTTCTCAGGATCAATACTGTACAAATAAAAGTGCAATTGTGGCGTTTCAGGCTTTGGCTTAGTGGATTTGGGTTGAGATGGCAGTTCCCGGTGTATCTGCATATTGCAGAGCCCTACTTAGTTAAAAGGGCTATATTTTAACATCAAAGAAAAATGAAAAAGAACGCTCTTGGCATGTTTAAAGGGCATACTTGAACACACATACGTTTAAAAAAGTGTATAGCAACAAATATGTTTACTCCAAGAGAAAATGTGTAGAGAACTGCATACACAGAATGAATGGGGAGCGTGTGTGAAAGGAGAAAGTGAGAGAGTGCAAAACATAGAGCAAGAGAGAGTGAGAGGGAGCGAGAGAGGGCGAGAGAGGGCGAGAGCGAGAGAGAGAGAGAGGGCAATATGCACACGAGTTGGCCCACAGTCCTACACATCTATTTTAACCAGATACACTTCCTGCCTCCATCAAAATATTACTCTCATTTAGCAGTGTGTGTTGGACAAGATATTGTTATCAACATAACTTTTGAATGTTTTACCTTTCAGAAAGTCTCAGTCCCTCCCTCTCTCGCTCTCCTTTTCTGCATTCCTTCATCTCTTCCAAGGACACCATCCCAGTAGTGGTAACCATGGAGACAGGTCCAGTTGGGCTGTGTGAGTGAGAATCTCAGGGACTGTTGGTGACTCTGCTAGTGAGTATGTGTGTGCGTGTGTGCATGTGCGTGTGTTTGTGCGTGTGTGTGTGTGCGGGCATGTGCGCCTGCATGTATTTCCGTGTGTGTGTGTGTGTATGTGCGCGTGTTCATGTGTCTGTGTGTGTGCATGCGTATGTGTTGGCGTGTGGACATGTGTGAATCTGGGTGCGTGTGTGTATGTAAATCACCCGATTTAGTGGTTGGTTTCATCACCTGGGGTTTAATGTATTCTGCGCCAGGGCGGGAATCAAATCCACTTCAAAGATTTCTATTATCCCGGCTCCCTCCGACCCGACTCCGTGTCTCCCGTTCTGCCTCCACCTGAATGTTCGGCGCCTTCTCTCTGTCTCTCAGAAAAGGAAAATACTTTTCTTGTAAATCTAATGAACTGTAATGGCACAGTAAAAAACGAGATGAACTACAGGCCGCGGTACCGTGCCAGACGGTCCGCCACGCACGTCCTACATGGCGATTTAATAGCCCAGCATGGTAACATCAAAGCCCCATTCAGCCAACGTTGTGTGAGGGCTTCACAAAGGGCTATGGGCTATTTTAACGTCATTCTCTTTTCTAATTGGATTCAGATGCTCTACTATCTGCTCCTCGATTCACGTATGAGGTGTCAAAGCGCCCAACCATTAAAACATAAGAGTTGTAGACGACGGACTGGTTAAACTCAATGCTTTAGGTTGACTACATGCTATTGGAGCTGCATGGATTGGCATAGCCTTTTCTAGTACGTTATTGCACACATTTGCACAGGGATCCGAATTGTTTCACAATATTCTTTATTGTTGACAGCGTATTTATTTTACACGAAGAGAGAAAGAATTGCTATTGAAAGAAGGTGATTTACGTGTGTTTGTGCGCACTTGCGTGCCTGTGTGCGCATGCAAGCGAGTGTGTGTCTCAGTGTCTGCGCCTCCTGCATCAGATTACCTCAGCTGCAGCCGGCTGTCATTGATGGAGCATCATCATTATCACCTCGACGAGGTGAAGTGGCCCTATGACTGGACCCCGCACGGTGTGTGTGGGCGTGTGTGTCGAGGTGTGTGTGTGCGGGATTGCGCATGATGTATGTGTCTGTGTGTGTGTGTGTGTGTGTGTGTGTGTGTGTGTATGTGTGTGTATGATGGGTATGCATGTGTGTGTGATAGGTATGCATGTGTGTGTGATAGGTGTGTGTGTGTGTGTGTATGATAGGTATGCGTGTGTGTG
This sequence comes from Pollachius pollachius, assembly GCF_949987615.1. Lineage (NCBI taxonomy): Eukaryota > Metazoa > Chordata > Actinopteri > Gadiformes > Gadidae > Pollachius > Pollachius pollachius. Next base: position 914,882 of record NC_136942.1, on the reverse strand, counting down.
TGTGTGTGTGTGTGTGTGATAGGTATGCACGTGTGTGTGTGTGTGTGTGTGTGTGTGTGTGTGTGTGTGTGTGTGTGTGTGTGTGTGTGTGTGTGTGTGTGTGTGTGTGTGTGTGTGTGTGTGTGTGTGGGTCCCACAGTCATTCTAGTATCACTAAAGCCATGGCTAGAATAATTTAGCTTTACTGGCAGCTCTGTTATGCAAACAAATGGTGGTGGTAGGCCGGGTTGGTGGAGGGTGACGCCTGGCGCTGGCTGCATCAGGCCAATGAGTGATGGATACAGCAGATTGAATTCAACCCTGTTTTATCATTTCATTTCCAATGCACTGCAGTGCCAAGCCCAGAATGTGAAACCACCGGCGCCCACACACCAGCACGGACAACCATCTACAGTCACAAACACATAAGCATACACACACACACATTCACACTGACACACCAACATACACGCACACACGTTTACACAGACATAAACGTACCCACAAGCACGCAGGCAAGCAAACACACACAGACACACACCAGTCATTGAATTTCAGATTTGCTGTTTCAGAAATGAGGCCGTGTGTGTAGAAATAGGACTTGCTGCGTCTGTCAAGTGGGTTGGTTGTCAGGCAGCTTCACTTCCTCAAGGTTGCGTGATCACCGGTTTAGTCACTAGGCCTGTTTCCAGGCGATGACTTGTACCTGGACAAAACAATAGGCAGATCCTCTATAATGGATCGCTCTCAGCAAGATTAGCATCGTCTTCATGAGCCTTGTCCAACCTTATCTGTCATGATGAGTGACCACTATAAAATGAAGAGGCAGGGCTGAGACACAGAAAGGGAAATTCGAGAGGGACAGAGACACATTCTATCATGTTATCCATCACATATATTTGTATAGTTTTATTTTGAGTCACACCTCTACTTCATATGCAGAGCACATCCATTTACTTCAATGAATGGATAATGAGCATTTATAAAACATTGTTTTTGCAATCCCTCACTTTGTTAAAAATACAATTGGAGCTTGCCTTGTGAGACCATCCTGTTCACATTCTGTTCTCTCCGCAGATCAGTCTGGCCTCCCGCCCGTCAAACGCCTCTCACAATTCCTTTTTAAACGATTGGACCAATCAGCACCAGGGGGAGGGAGTTGGGGTTCACGACAAATCTATCAAAAGCATTTCATCTGAAAAAGACTGAATAAGGATGCTGAAAGATGAACAGAAATGAGCATGGAAGGCTTTTCTCAGAGATAAGACGTCTTCGCCTGACTTCCGACCGGATTTGGCAAGAGAGAAGAGAGAGCAACAGCGTCACAAAGTTATTTCATTGGATTGGCTGGAGCTGTGTGAACAACGCAAGACTACGCAGATATGTGGAAATCAATAGTCCCGCCAAGGCCAGAATGACATTCATTGTGAGACGCGTACTTGAATATCGGAATGGTTTCATGACGCTTAATTTGAACATTTCTGGTTGCCTGTTTCTAAACATCATCAAACATCATCCATTGTATGCAAGAACCCCCATTTGTCTAGCACACAGACAATGGCTTCTATTGTCAAGTGGCAACTCCCTCACAGAGCTTTTTCTGGGGAAACGAGCAGAGACACACAACTCGCTACGTGGTCGCTTGAAATGTGCAGCAAACTTCCCCCACTTTTAAGAGAGCAACCAATTTATTCACCATGGTAACTTTTAGTCGTGTCTGGTTTCCCATTGTTTCACCTTGTGCTCTATTGTGTTGTACTGTACTCAGTTATTCTTCTTTTCACCTCATTGTCTTCCTCTTTTACTTTACACAAAAGCCTCTCTAGTCAGGTGCTAACAATTCAAATTTGCTTTAAAAACGATGAACCTTGTCTTGGATAGATGTGCTCTGTATGTCTATGTATATTGTATCTGTCCCTAGTGACAATAAATAAATAATTATGAATAATCAGAATGTCCTTGCCTTGAACATCATCCACAAGACCTTGTATTGTTTGTATAAAGTAACCCTTTTCCTCTTCACTGAATGAACTGCTGATCAAAAATTTATTTCAACCAATTGTATTTGATAAATTGCATATAGTCACGTCATATTGATATTGAGCATACAATCACAAAGAACCAGCACTGGGTGAATACATACGATATTTACAGAAAATATACAGCCCCATAAAATACACATGGTCCACACACACACACACACACACACACACACACACACACACACACACACACACACACACACACACACACACACACACACACACACACACACACACACACACACACAGAGTGAGATTGAGTGGTAGCTTGTGTTCCAGTGTTTAGCTGAGGGTGAATACATGGCAACACGATGGGTCTCTGACGGCCAGAGCACACAGGCAGTTTAAGCCGGCGTCCCAGCAGGCTTCAGTGACTGCTCACCCACGCCCATTCCACACACAGTAATTGCTTGCCTCACACAAAACCACTGACTAGCAGCGTGATACAAAGCTTACCACTTGGAAATGCACAGCATTTCGAATGAATGGGCGGTTCTAACATAGAGAGCGATCAGGCCAGACATCTTTGTAATTGGCCCAATATGGAACATGTTCACTTCAAAACTCTGGTTGTTACCCAGGATGCAACGCAGTTACTTCATAGACATGTATAAAAAAACATGGACGTAGCGCCCGTGATGTTTGATTGGATTACACACAACCATTTTGTAAAATGCCTACTACGGGCAGGGCCATCGTTGGAGATTTTCCGCCACACAGTGGTCCATGGACAAAACTCATTAATGTTCAAGCCTTAAAGGTCCCATGACATGACACCAGGTGTGAGTGTGATTAGCCGTTACAAGCCGTTCAGAAAATCTGCCCCTTACGACATCACAAGTGGGCGTGTCCACCTAGATGAGTGACGGATAGATGAGCAACGTTTGCTACAGTCCCCTGGGTAGGCTGGTAGACTGATCTATCCAGCAGACATCTAGGTGGACACGCCCACTTGTGATGTCATAAGGGGAAGATTTTAAAGACGACTTGTAACAGCTAATCACACTCACACCTGGTGGCATGTCATGGGACCTTTAATATCTTTTTAATTTAATTAAACGGTCAAACAGGATCCTTTCAAGGTCGATTCTCTAAAAATAAACCAGCCACTTAGATCCTCACCGAACAAAGATAACAATCATCGACTTTGTTCAGCCTTTTCGCTGCATTCCAACAAACACCCCCTACAGGCCGTAAGAGGTACTGCACAATACCTGCTTCCTCGGGGGCTCCACGCACAGGTGGTCGCGGCTGTGCTGGATTGCATAATGGGAGCGGTGTGACACGCACACCTCAGAGCAGGCTAAGGCTTCCTTATACAGCAGCACTGCTTTTTGCTCCTGTAGTCTTCGACCGCTCCGCACCGCAGACTGCTATGATATGCTCCATGCTAACCGATGCATCAGCTCCTGCTGGGCCCGCGAGCTGCTGATCTCGTCCCAAGTTAACCGAGTGGAACTATTTCACACAGAGACCCACCCGCACACACACACAGCGACACACACGCCCACAGACAGCTCGAGCAGCAAAGCTCACCATGTATAATGCATGCTGGCCAGCCGTGCGCGCATGCAAGCACGCCTTGCGGGAGAGTCACACTCAGACAGACCAGGCAGGGATCCCCGGGGAGTCAAATGCGCGAAAAGGAGAGAAGTTGATTATAAGACCCTTAATGACGCTGCTAATTACCATTGGTGCTAATTAGCAGGCGCTCCAAGTTAACTGCGCAGAGGGTAATCAGTGTGACTGGAACGAGACAGAAGTTGGAAGAAAACTATCATTCTTCAACACTTCACAGGGAGAGAAGTGAGATATTATGCAGCGTCGTGTTGATGTCTCTGAGATTCTCTAGGCTCCCGACTCGGTCCCTGAAGCCGGTCCCATGCTTAACGACGGAGCGGCAATGATGTATAACGCTGGCAACAAAACAAAAACAAATAGTTCCTCTGCCATATGCCTGACCTAAAAGTGATTTAACCTTAAGAGCAGGGAGAGGTTAAAGCAATCTCTGTGTCCCCGTTCAGGTGAACACATTTAGGTTTCATACACAATCATTTTTGGCACAACCAAACACACAGACAAACACACACACACACACACACACATACAGAACCACCCCTCCCTCCACACACACAGAACCACGGAGGCACACCCATCTAGTTTGACTGATGTGGCGCGCAGCGGTGTAAATCCAGGTTTTACCTGATGCTACAGATACCGTCTTAATCTTCTCCCAGGCTGTCAGCACCACCACCACCACCACCACCACCACCACCACCACCACCACCACCACCACCACCACCACCACCACCACCACCGCCACCACCACCACCACCGCCACCTCCGGGGCTGATTTACTGCGGTCAACTCCCCAGCCCGGGGAAGTCAACAGTATTACTCAGGGTCTGGACACACCATACATTTCAACACAGACAATTATGTTGTAATGAGGCTGCGTTTGAACCATCTGCATGAGGGCTCAGGCAGGGTGAGCAGGACCCCAGTCAGTCCATCCTTCATCCTTGGACCTGGAGATCTGATCCGTGGTCCTGCTTCATCCCCTCCCTTCTGCCGGCCATGTGGTGTGCGCTGAGCTATTCCCTGTGTGTATGCGGCCCCCTGTTTAGAACGGCTGGCCAGGCCCGCCGGGACAGAAGGACTCAGGAGTGACGTTGGAGCAGGTTGATAATAAAGTTGTGTTTGTTTGGGTGGATGTGAGTCAGCATTACTCATAAGCATGGCATCTGGATGGTTCCAGATGAGCGCTCCCACTGGAATATCCTCATGAGAAATATAAATGGGCATTAAAGCTTAATGGTACTGGCTCTGTTACCATAACCTGCAGCCTGGTGGCTCAAAGAAGAACGGATTAGAGGAGACTTCTATTTGTATAAAATTGGACCCCAGAGAGAATTGCTCCTGTCATCATAGGTCCTGCTAGACTAACTCATTGAAATGGGGAAAATTGTATTGTAAGAGGCAGTATTTAATCGATATGGTCCTACCTGCCTGATTGTGTTCGGACTCATGACTAAATCTTCTATACCTAAATATGTAACTATATTATCTTTCAAAGCATACCGCCTTTGATCAAGAAATTGTGTTCCAGGCAAAAAGAAAGTGAAGCACTCCCAGCTATGGTCCCATGCACGAGTTCCTATAGGATCAGGGGTCAATTTGAAATTGGCTGATAGGCCAGTTGGCAGGTTCACTGAAAAGGTTAGTGGCCAGGCAAAATATTTAAAGGAAAATTTGCTAAATGGTCTTTTATTGCATCTCTGTCTATTATTATTAACATGAATAACTCTCATGCAAACATCATGAACAACAGGATTAGCAGCCTTATTTTTAGGTAAATTCATCCCATTGCTTAATGAAATACTTATTTTCCTTTGAGTGCATTGCATGAGTGAGCTGGCTCGTTTCAGCATCCGTGCTAATCTTATCATCATCATCATCATCGACAGGGACATAATAATGTAAGACATTGACGTCTTCGTCAGAGGTGCAAACGTGTACTCGAGTAAACAAGAAGACCTTCTCTTCCTTGCTGTCTCCCAACTCAAGCCCAACCTTGCATGTCTCAATGGATACTCAGCCAAACAAAGTGGACGTTCGCGTCAAACTTCAAACACATTTGGCACACGCCGCATGCTGCATACCCATTGATGTACATATAAGTACGCACCACATCGATACCTGCAAGTGGCCGATGTTACGTGAGTGTTCTTCAAACATCTGAAGGGGAAGCGGTAAACGGAACAGACGTCATGGGGGCCTCTGAAAATAAGGTCATTCGGAAAGTTGGCTTCATATATCTTTATAAGCCACGGGGCGGGAGAACCTCTGCAATTTGCCGGCCAAACTGTAGATTTAGACGCCACTGGCGCTTAACGGGTACCATCATTGAGCCCTGTATAGGGGCGCACAGGCACCCTGTCCCCAGGGCCGGCTGGTTGGCATGCTGGCATGCTGGGAATCCTGGTCCCACTGCGACCGGCAGTGTGTACACTGGTTTCACGCTGTGATGTCACAGCTTGACTGGGTGACTGAAGGCTGTCATCACTGTATCGCTCACTCGAAGCGTATGTGTTTGTGTGTGCGAATGTGTGGTTGTGAGTGCATGTGTTTGAGTGTGGCCGTATGTGTTTGTGTTATTCTGTCTGTGTTATCAATGTGTGGGCTATCTTAGATCTGAATTACTGATTGAATGAAACTCTTGGCCGCTCTGGTCTTATCCGACAACTGTGTCAAATTAACACCAATTGTGGCGCAGCGTTGCTGGTTTCACTTTGTTTATTCTGAGGCACTGCATATGTCGATCGTGTTGAACTCAGTGACCAGTGAGTTATGGTGTTAAGGGGCTCTTGTCCCTCTTCCTCAAGGCTCAGAAGAACAGCTTTGGTTTGCCAGACCCATCCGTAACACATGTTCACAGGACAAAGGTCAGAATGGAGACATTACAGGACAGGGTTCATTTAGCAGTGCTAAAAGAACAGAGCCCACATCTTACATCACGACCCAGTTTGTTTCCCCTGCAGGTGTTCAGCAGTGGCACTGCAGCAGCAGTAATCTTTAGCAGCTCTCCTGTGTGGCTTCATAGTGAACCATGAGGCTGGGATGATTCCAGCGCGACACGACGCGACCATCAGACAAATTGACAGCCGCTTGCCAAGTCAAATAGTTATCTTTCCATATGCCTATATATTTGTTCACAATGAGTAAATTACCTTTGTATCTGATTGGCTGTTGACAGGCACAAAGTGTTTAACACAAAATATCAAGTCAGGTTGAAGGAAAAGCGTTGAACGCAAAAGTGGGAACATTCCCAAGGCATGCGCGACAAGGACAAGCAACACAACTCACGACAATGCACATGCAACGCAACAAGGCAATGATTGCAGAGTGGTTCCGCCCGAAGGGAAGGTTTGTTGTGGCCTGAGGAGCTGCAGTGATACACGTGTGTGAGTGACCAGATCACGCCGCTTACCGGAACATTTATTTGTTGCTGTATATGTCAATCAAATTCAAAACTCATTTCAAATTCAATTATTGTTATGCTTTTTTGAAAATGGAATTATTTAAAATATATATATATATATATATATATTTGTATGAAAAACTCCAGGACACTTCCTGTGGACTTAGTGTGGTTATAGACGGATTTCTTCCCATAGCATATGCTGGAGCCTGGCCTAATTGAAACAAATGAGAGGAGTAACTTTGCACGCAAAATTCCCGTTCAGGGGACATGACTGAGCAGGTCTCAACCAATCGACAAGCCAGAAATGCTAAATCAACACTCTAATTGGATGCTCTTATTCACTGTAGTCCATTATATGTCTTTAGACACACATGAACACACATGCAATGTGGCCGTGAAGTGGCTACCAATGCTTAACATCTCCTGTTACTTCACACAGCCCAAAGTACTTGAGTTCAAAGCTTTCCATTTAGAGCTGTATTATAGACGCACTCTCTCGCTCAGAGACACACACACACACACACACACACACACACACACACACACACACACACACACACACACACACACACACACACACACACGGCGCTTGAGTGCCTCATTAGAACTCTGGGCTTACACCGACAACGACATAATGATGGCGTTACATCATTCGGGGAAAGGAATATCTTGCTGTATGCCTTCCTAACCGCTGCAGGGGGATGCCTACGTCCTCTGCAGCCCTCTCTGCTGGGAGCGCTCGGTGGAGGACCCCTCTCCCTCCCTTCACCAAACCGCCAACTGTAAACCAGCGCTCGGTCCGACCAGCCGCTCCGACTGGGCCGGCCGTGTCTCCTGATGCGTGTTGTCGTTTTTTATCCGTTTTTTGAAGTGTATAGTCAAAGAGAGAGAAAGTTAGAGAGAACAATATGGAGTGGGGAAGTTAAAGGGGAACAGTGCCTGTTGGGGGACAGTCCACATTACATAGAAACAATACATGTACAGCAACCATTTATCCCAGCCTTAAGAAAATTAGTCTTCCTTAGTTTTTTATTCATAAGTGAGTCTCTGAATTGTTTGACTATCACCGATAATAATGAGCCATTGTCTGTGGTCAGTTGCAACAGACTGGAGCCAGTTCTTAGTGATGGCCTTGTGTCATAGTATTGTGATGTGAATTCGTTACCTCGGTTACCTTGTTAGACCGCAAAATATTAAAACATTATTACCTCATTGGACCCTACATTTGTGGTTCTCACACCAGTTGCGCCTGGTTTCTGCTTCTAAACACGTATTATTTAAGTCTTAACCTATAGGCGTGGCTTCTTTACCATTTCGCCCAAACCAACATAGACTGAAGGTTCACGTGTCTGGGAGATGCTTCGTGAATCACCTCCAAGAAGCCTGTCCATGTACCTTGTATTTAGATAGATAGATAGATAGATAGATATAGATAGATCATTTTAATGATCCTTTACAGGAAATGACAGTGCCACTGCAGCTTCAAAACAGACAAACCACACATTTGCTCAGATAGCTTCCATACTTAAAAAGTTAAAATACAATAAATAAATACAACAAAAAGCTCTCATTTCTGAATGAACCGCGTGTTGAACCTTTACCATTCTACGAGTCATACCTAGACCAGCCACCCCCCTAGGAGACCCCCTCCCAGAGAGACCCTCCTACCAGAGAGACCCCCTCCCAGAGAGACCCCCTCCCAGAGAGACCCCCTCCCAGAGAGACCCCCTCCCAGAGAGACCGCCCTCCCAGAGAGACCCCCTCCCAGAGAGACCCCCTACCAGAGAGACCCCCACCAGAGAGACCCCCTCCCAGAGAGACCGCCCTCCCAGAGAGACCCCCTCCCAGAGAGACCGCCCTCCCAGAGAGACCCCCACCCAGAGGAGACCCCCTCCCAGAGAGGTCCTGCAGGCCATCATGCCCTCACTGTGTGGACTTTGTCTACCAATTCCGGCCCTCCAAAGCAGGGGTTTGCTGTGACCATGTTAATTCTTCGGCGGGCAGCTCTTTGATATACTGTGTGTGGGACGTGGTCCCTGCATGAGTCATTATTATTATTTCTAATGAAAGCGCGAAAAATAAGAACCTTAAGTGGTTTGTATTGTGACAACAAAGAAAAATATAAATCAGTACACTAGAGGGAAATGGGTGGAATTTTCCTTTGAAGATGTCATGCATTGTCACACACTGTAGACAAGGCAGCCCTGTCAGAAGAAAGCAATTTTGGAGCGTGGAACTTTGGCGATAACGGGTGACTTAAATTCAAAAACTTTTAATCCTTGTTATGAAGATAGTGCTCAATAAACAGCAGATTCTTTTTCAATTCTTCAAACAATTGTAAAGTGGTTTAAGTGCAAAAGCATGAACAGATTAGCGGAGCACCTTACCTAAATTGGATTCCGACAGTTCAGTAGTGAAAGCACTATCAGAACAGCATATTACCAATTCCGAAATAATGCACTTTTCTCTGTAGCCAACAAAAAACTCATTTCATAGCTCGCATTCCAGAGTTTGCAAAGATAAGCCTATCCAGTGTGTGTGTGTGTGTGCATGCATGTAAGTGTACGTGCATGTGCGTGTGTGTGTGTGCGTGTGTGCGAGCGTGCGTGCGTGCGTGTGCGTGTGTGTGTGTAATCGAGGACACGATAGTCACTGTGGACTCCGCGGCTCCCCTCTCCAGCGGTGGGACCTGCTGATAAGAGACGCCGTGTCAATCAGTCTGCCAGCGAGGTGCGGCAGGTGTGTTGCATCATGGGATGCGGCCGCGCAGGTTTATCAAACGGGCCCGTGTATCAGACGGTTTCATCAGCCCTCCTCTTATCAGATAGAAAAAGCGCCTCTCTGAGTTCACCTTACATTCATCCATCATCTCCAACGGGTCGGGTGCGTCTGGTCCGAGACCACCAGCCTCCGGCGCCAGAGGTGCCGGTTACATGGGGCGGGCGTATTGGACTACAGCGCTATCAGGATCACTGTCAAAACAAGTGTTTTCATCTTCCCCGCCCAACACCACAAACTACATCAGTGGCAAGATAAATCTTTCTCAGTTTTTTTCTAAAAGTATCTTGGCTAGCTCAGATGGCTTTTGAAACAAATACAATTGGCTGCCCGTACTGAAAAAGTGTTTTCCTTGAAAAAACAACGAGGAGAGAACAGGGCGCACCTCCCACCGCACAAAGCGGTATAAAAAAAAAACGGCTCACAGGCAGGTAGAGGAACCAACAGCTCATTGGTTGAGCAGGTAGAGGAACCAACAGCTCATTGGTTGAGCAGGTAGAGGAACCAACAGCTCATTGGTTGAACAGGTAGAGGGACAACAGCTCATTGGCTGAACAGGTAGAGGGACGACAGCTCATTGGTTGAACAGGTAGAGGGACGACAGCTCATTGGTTGAACAGGTAGAGGGTCCAACAGCTCATTGGCTGAACAGGTAGAGGGACGACAGCTCATTGGTTGAACAGGTAGAGGGACGACAGCTCATTGGTTGAAAAGGTAGAGGGGCCAACAGCTCATTGGCTGAACAGGCAGGGAGAGAGACCAACAGATAATAGGTATAAAAGGCAGGGAGAGAGACCAACAAATCGCAGGTATAACAGGCAGGGAGAGAGACCAACAGATAATAGGTATAACGGGCAGGGAGAGAGACCAACAAATCACAGGTATAACAGGCAGGGAGAGAGACCAACAAATCACAGGTATAACAGGCAGGGAGAGAGACCAACAAATCACAGGTATAACAGGCAGGGAGAGAGACCAACAAATCACATGTATGACAGGCAGGGAGAGAGACCAACAAATCACAGGTATAACAGGCAGGGAGAGAGACCAACAAATCACAGGTATAACAGGCAAGGGGAGAGACCAACAAATCACAGATATAACAGGCAGGGAGAGAGACCAACAAATCGCAGGTATAACAGGCAGGGAGAGAGACCAACAGATAATAGGTATAACGGGCAGGGAGAGAGACCAACAGCTCATGGGCAGAACAGGAAGGCAGGGGGAGTTGTGTAACCATCCTTTGCAGTGGGAAGTGAGTCGGAGCAGAAGATTCGGATTATTAGCAGGTAGATGTGTGAGTCATTTTAGTGCGTTTGGAGATTAGAGGAGGAATGGTGATTTAGCAAGCATTGTAGGCTACGCTGTCACCAGCTGCCACGGGCAACACTGCATGCAGATTCATGGAGATGGATTTGGTCATGAATAACTTTATGGCATACTGGTGATGAGACAGCTGTGTGTGTGCAAGCACAAAAGAAATGATGCCTGTATATAATGTCCCCACCGCAAACATTCAGATGCACCCACACACACACACACACACACACACACACACGCACACGTACAGATGAAGAAAAAAAAAAAGCAAAGAGCACTAGAAGCAGAAGCACTAGAAGCAGGCTACTTGGCTGCCAGTGGTGGGGGTGTAAATATATTAGGGACTCAGTGCGTGATGACACACAGCACAGAAGGAGAGCCTCCAGAAGCGGCCAATTAGAACTGAGATACAGCCAAGATACAGCCAATACGGCCAATAAGAACCATTACAGAACCCCGTTGTTTAACTCTCCTGCAGAACCCTGTATTATAGAACTACAATAAATAAATAAATACTATACATAACCTCACAATATAGAGCTACATTAAAGAACCCTGTATTATAGAACTACAATAAATAAATACTATACATAACCTCACAATATAGAGCTACATTAAAGAACCCTGCATTAGAGAACTACAATAAAAATATCCTATACATAACCCCGCAATATAGAGCTACAGTAGATTAAAGAACCCTGTATTATAGAACTACAATAAATAAATCCTATACATAACCGTGCAATATAGAGCTACATTATAGAACCCTGTATTACAGATCTACATATACAGATCTTTAGAATATAAATATTGAACACGGCAAAATAGAACAACAATCCTTAAACATAAAACTACAAAACAGAACCCTGCAATATAGAACTACCATACAGATCCCTGTAATATAAAATGCAGAACAGCAACCCAATATAGCAATACAATACAGGACCATGCCAGTCTGAGGAGGCAGGGAAGAAAGGGAAGAAGGGAGAAAAATTGGCAGGTCTATTGTGTTTGATTTAGTGGGCCGCTAAAAGAGATTGGAAAAGATAAAAAACGAGAGGGAGAGAAACAAGTGAAACCAGATAAGTAGGATAGAGATTTCTCTTCTTCAAATTCAGCAGACGAAAACAAACATTGAATTGACAAATAGATACAGCTTATCAGAGCCTAAATACAAAGCCCACGGAGCCGTGTTCCCAAGACGACAACAATCGTCCGAGGCCTTGGAAGTTGTATCAATGCTTACTTACCTCTATCGCTCTGCAATGTGTTGTAGTGGATGTTGATAAGCCACAGCAAAATAACTTCCAAGCGTCCTTCGGAGGAAATGCACATGTATATTTAAGGTCGACATCCATCTTGCAAACACAGGATTCGACGTTAGACACTGCAGCTAGAATAAATATGAGTGAGCCCAGTCACTTTAAATATTTGTCCGTGTTCGTGGATATCACATAGACATCAACTCAAACATTTATACGCAACACACGCACACACGCACGCACGCACACACGCACTCACACTCATAACCTTTCAGCATGCCCTGCCATGTGGGTTTGTGTGAGAGAGTTATTGAGCTGTTCTGCACCTGTGGCACATATCCAGGATAGGGCTGTAGATATATAGCCTGCTCTTTAAGACCGGCCAGCAAGCTGATCACTCTGGGGGAGAGAGACACTCACTCTGATCACCCTGCCGAGAGAGAGAGCGAAAAAGAGTGAGAGAGACAGACGGACTGACCACTGCTAAGAGACTCGCTTTCAGAAAGCAAGCAAATGCACACATGCATCAATGTGTGTGTGTGTGTGTGTGTGTGTGTGTGTGTGTGTGTGTGTGTGTGTGTGTGTGTGTGTGTGTGTGTGTGTGTGTGTGTGTGTGTGTGTGTGTGTGTGTGTGTGTGTGTGTGTGTGTGTGTGTGTGTGGGGGGCAGGACTTGAGAACCAGTGAGTCCTGCATTGGTCACTGCTACACGGTACATGCATTGCACACATCTGATGATCTGAATCTTTAGAAAATCCTGCTTAAAAAAAAAGCTTTAAAGATCAAGAGAGGACGTCCTACCATGTATGTTCATTTCTTTGTGCCTTCCTGTTTTTCCTTCCACCTTAATGTCCGTCTAGCTTAACGTCTGCCCACCCGGTGAACCAGTCAGTCGGTTCGTCTGGCTTGTCTGTCCGGGCCAGTAAAGCCTTGCTGATAAAGCCAAAGATACCAGTGTTGATACCAACAGAAATACGAGGTACTTCAACAAATATCGATCGAGGTCCTGACCAAACATGACACACGCATACATCTATGCTTTACATGGGTATTATCTATTCCAGCACTGCTATAAGATTGATGACAGATGACGCAGGGGTGTGTGTTTGTGTGCACGTGCGCATGCATGCGTGTGCACGTGAAGATGTTCATGTTTTAATCATTGCAGCCAGGTCCGTGTCCGGATGTCCCCATGTTCCACCTCTCCTTGATCCTGTGATTCCGTAATTAGTTGATTGACCTCTGCTGTCAGGACCTAATTAGACATGCTAATTAAGGATTAGATGTGTCAGAAGGGAGGGGTACTTGTGTGTGTGTGTGTGTGTGTGTGTGTGTGTGTGTGTGTGTGTGTGTGTGTGTGTGTGGAGAATTGATAAGGATGTGAAGGTTAATGTCTTGCTTGTAGTTACTGTAACACTAATGACAACACACAAGTAGAAAGCAATGCTAGTAAAAATAAATAAAGTTAACTTAAACTGTATAATATAGTTATAGAATAAAAGTACAGCTGAAAGGACCGGTACCGGCTTTCCTATAATTCACAGTAAGCAAAGTCTCACACAGCCAATCTCACAATACCTTTCTCTTTTACCTCTCAAAAATCGCAACATGATTGTGCTTTGACATTATAACACGTTTCACACATTGGGTCATTGTCATGCGAAGGCAAATCGTGTCCCGTATTGATCCGGCTAGGAGTTTTTAAATCAAAGGCAGTAGTCTTTTCTCTTTGCTGCTATGGTTCCAATTTTTCAAATGAATTAAATTGTTTTTACAGTTTTAACAGTTGCGTTTAACAAGGGGTGGCAACAGTAAGACAAACTTTCAAAGAATTGCAAATCCAGGTTTTAGGAGCCTGCTTTCATTGAAGTTGTATGGTCACAACACATATAATTAGGATGAACAGGAAAAGATGGAGGGCATTCTGTTTCTTCAGTGGTGAGAAATGGGTGGCCGCCAACACTTTCTCAGCAGAATGAGGCAGTTTCTCAGCTTTCTCAAAGAGAGAGAGAGAGAGAGAGAGAGAGAGAGAGAGAGAGAGAGCGGGAGAGACTGAATGAGAGAGGCTGACGAGAGAGAGAGAGAGACTGAACGAGAGAGAGACACTGAACGAGAGAGACTGAGCGAGGGAGAGACTGAAAGAGAGAGACTGAACGAGAGAGAGAATGAATGAGAGAGAGACTGAACCAGCGAGAGGGAACGAGAGAAAGACTGAACCAGAGAGAGAGACGGAGGGAAAGATAGACCGAGCGAGTGAGACTGAACGAGAGAGAGAGGGAACTAGAGAAAGACTGAACGAGAGAGACTGAACGAGAGACAGTGAACTAGAGAGCGAACAAGAGAGCAAACAAGAGAGAGACAGAGAACGAAATAACGAACAAACGAACGAAAGAGAGAGAGAGAGCGATGCAGTTTTGAGACAGACAACCTCCAGAACCTCCCCTAGAGGAGGAGACCATCCCTCATTGCTTCTCTATAGGGTGCTGGTGCATTCTATCACCGCCCATCTCCCATCTGACCATCTTTCTCTATTCATCTCAACACTCGCTTAATCTTTCCATGTTTTTCTTCTTCTCCCCTGTCTCTCTCCATCTACTTCAAATTGCTTCTGTCCCTTTCTGCTGCTCATCCTGCACTTTAGCTTGACCTTCCTTTATCCCTTTCTTCTCTCTCGCTTTATCTATCTCCTCTCTCTCCCCCTCACATGTTCTCCCTCCCTTCCTCTGATCCGTTTCATGGAGCCTCATTTGGCACCCAGTTGGTGTCTTACAAAAGGAACAATCATGGGTAGGGAGAGAGAGCAAGAAGGGCAGGAGAGAGAGAGAGAGAGAGAGAGAGAGAGAGAGAGTGAGAGAGAGCAAGAAGGGCAGGAGAAAGAGAGAGAGAGAGAGAGAGACAGAGACAGAGACAGAGCGAGAGAGAGAGAGAGAGAGAGAGAGAGAGAGAGAATGAGACAGAGAGACAGAGAGATCAAGAGCGAGGAAGTTTAATTCAGGCCTATTTTGGAATAATCTTCATCATTTGGATTTGTGATGAAGATAGAGGCAGGATGAGGGAGGGGGGAGGGGTAGCAGGACTGCATGAACCTCGAAGGGCCGGTTCATGAGCCTTGGTAGAGAAGATATAGGGATAATCGGAGGATGAAGATAAACAGGGAGATAGAGAGGGACAGTGAGTGAGATAGAAAGATAGAGGTAGCTAGAGCGAGAGAGAGCGAGGGATCATTTTAATTCCAAAGGCCCCTTTCCAACTCAAACGACTCTCCTTAGTCCTCATCTTGAACCTGTACACAAATGGCCACCTTTGGCTCAGAAAAGGCAGACCCCCTCCAGCTGTACACTAACAAGCTGGTGAACCCTCGGCCCTGGAGCCCCCACTATTCCTCGCATCTGGAGACTCACTCCCCCAGAGTATCTTCCTTCCAGTCAGCCAAACAGCCAATTAAGCTGTCCCAGAAAAAGAGTTTATCAATGACACATCATTTAGTTTTATTTTTGCACAGCCTTTCAGACCATACACAAACACTTTCAGACCATACACAATACACAAACAGAAAGCAAAAAAACAGTAAATGAATGACTCACTGACTCCACTTCATAGCAGACACAATGACCCTGCCCTATGCTAGTTACGTCTCTGTGGAGCTATTGTCTCGCGTATTGACCTCCACTGTAGCTCACCAGTCCTCCACATCAGATGGCTTGTACAGGGATTCCATCTTTAAAACATTTGAAACTTCACAAACTCCAAAACAGCATATATCCATTGAACCCTTAACCAGACATGGTGTCGTTTAGGGGGATCGAACTCACAACCTTCCGGTTCCCATTTAAACCACTCTACCTCGTGAGCCAAATGCCGCCCAGAATCGAGTTGCAAACTTTCCATACGCCGTCTAATAGTTATTTGGCAATACATGGAGAATACCCGACACTGTGTCTTTTATTAACAGTCAACGGTGATCACTGAACAAAAGTTATCACCGCTGCTAAAGTAACAATTAGCACCGCTATGTCTGCCGAGAAGCGCTCCTCCTTTAGAACCACCACCACGGCTTCAATCATTCCTCAAGAAGACTACGATAAGTCGGCTTCACCCTTCTCCCACCACACCTAGGCCAGGAACAATGAACGTCAAAAACAAACCCTCCATTCACTAACTCTATCCCACACACAAAACTCCCAGCGTGCACTACATACACAGAGAGAGAGAAGAGAGAACAGAAAGACGGATAGACATATGTATACGTATGGAGAGAGGAGAGATTGAGAGGGATGAACAGATGAAGATAGCTGGAGCGTGAGAGCGAGAGCGCCAGCAGCAGAAACCGTCAGAGCGATGGTGGTAGGGTGAGCGCTTAGCATGCGGCTACAGCGCCACGCCGCCTCCCACTGCAACCCCACAGTCGCTAACCGCCAGCCATTCAGTCTCCCCTTGGATCCACACGGCAAACCCAACAGTGGTGCGGCGCCACTTCGGTGGGCCGTAGGAAACGCTAATGAGCAAACGTCGCCATGAAGGGGAATAGTAGATGAAGACACTGTGGCTGCTGGTTCTTCCCCTTTTTTTTGAGTGACAGGATGGGATGACCTACTTACCAAAAAGGAGAATGGCAGAGAAAAACAAACGGATGCTTTTGGAGTGAAGGTTATGTTAGAGGAGAGAGAGTTGGGGGGGGGGGGGTAAGAGAGCGAGAGAGAGAGAGAGAGAGAGAGAGAGAGAGTGGGGGTTAAGAGAGAGAATAGAAAAAGAGGGGGTAAGAGAGAGAATAAAGAGAGGGGGGGTAAGAGAGAGAATAGAGAGAGAGGGGGTAAGAGAGAGAATAGAGAGGGGGGGGTAATACAGAGAATAGAGAGAAGGGGGGTAATAGAGAGAATAGAGAGAGTGAGAGTGCTCTATTTTAAAAGCTTTTTCCCAAAAGCTTTCCATACCTACGAGAGAGAAAGAGACGGAGAGAGACGGAGACAGAGAGAGAGACGGAGACAGAGAGAGAGACGGAGACAGAGAGAGAGACGGAGACAGAGAGAAAGGCGGAGACAGAGAGATGCACTGTGCATTTCAGAAAGCAATCTACAAAATGATTCCATGTGTTTATTCACACATATCTTGAAAGGCCTGACGTTTGTAGGAAGACGCATCCTACGGTGGAAATGTTTGTTTCTCCACAAGCTACTCCATTTGAATGGTGATGAAAAAGTATAAAAAACATACAAATATACAAATATATCGACAGCAGAAGTGTAGAGAGAGCCTGTTTGTGAGGAAGGAGACATCTGGAGCATGAACGCTGGATAGAAGGGAATTTAGCAACGTCACCAGAAGTAGACATAAAGAGGGGTTGGGGTGGGTGGGACGGTCAGATGAAGACGGAAGGCTGTTTGCAGGATGTCTGGTGTGTATGTGTGTGTGTGGGGGGGGCAGCCCTGTCCTACTTGGCCCCTCTGACGGTGACTCTAAATGACAGCCCACCTCCAGAGGAGTGTGTTGCACAACATTCAGCCTTGGCACCGAGACTGAACATATTTCACTTGTCAGGGGCTCCTGTGTGAGGCCTTTGGAAACGACTGTCACGCACAATGAAAATCCATGAAAAGACTATGGTCTACTCTTTTTTATTTAGTTTTTTGGTAATGTCACTTTTTTTTCCGAAACAGCGATTGCACTTCTCGCTGTGCACGTGATGGGATTAAAACAGTGGTTCAAAATAATGCCAGGTGGAATCCTGGCAAACTATTTCCCCCGGATGGTAATAGCGGTGATGATGCTTCTCTATATTTATACTCACACACAAATGTTGGTTTTCAACAACGCCGAGATTTCCAATGCATTCAAATGAGAAAATATGAAAAATAAATCACCTGGGAAAAGGAAAAAACAACAACAAAACAGAAATATACGCATATACAACACCACGTAAAACCCAACACACACACACACACACACACTTCAGACGGAGAGCTCGTCTTTGTTACTTTCTAGAGGGTTTGTGCAGCCGTTGGCCTTGCTGACAACTTATTTATGAAATGAAGGCGCACAACTGCCAACAAAAGTTGAAATCCAAAGAACTGACAAACACAACCCACTTAGTTCAAGCAAAGGGTTGGTTAAGTTGACATCAAAAAAAGCGTTTTAAGTCTTCAAGACGATTCAATCTATTGAACCCTGGTTCTTTCTTTCCGCACATGAACATGATGTTAGGATGTTTCAGTGTGACCAAGAACCTCATCGAATCCCTTTGCAGCTAGCCAATTTGAATCCACCAATTCATGAAAAGAATTAATCTGCTCCTGTGTTTTAATGAGAAATCCAAAAAGGTATTCAAATGGTTCCAGCTTAGCTTGGGCTGAGTCCAGTGTACGTTTATCTGCTCCACTGTTTCATCATACCAACTTCCTCCCCTGATTTGTTAGAAAGGGCATAGCCATCCGTCAGCTATTAGAGAGTGAAATGCAAAACAGCTCGAGCATCGGTTTTGAGTTGACTGCTTCTGCCTCTATATGAGACCACTTAATAATAGTAATAACAATGATAATAATAAGAATCATAATTATCATATCATTAATGTATAATAATCATCATTTTTATCATAACAATAATGCATGGGATATATGTAGCGCCTTGCATAGGACCCAAATTACATTGCTAGCTGGAGTCACAATAAAATAAATAAGAAAAAATAAATGCAGCATTGCAGATCTCTACAGGGAGGGACTTCCGCGTGGGCAGCCGGCCTGAAAGTTCTGTCTCTAAAAGTCTGCGATCTGGTGTGTGGGTGGTGTTAGGCAGTTTGGTGTCTGACGAACGCAGATTCTGAGAGGGGGTGTAGGGGCTGAGGAGCTCTGTGAGACACTGAGGGGCTAGGTCACGGAGAGACGCATCCGTATACCGCTCACGGCTCATTTCTGACCAAGCGGGGCATCTCCTCCCTGATTGGTCCGGGGATCCTATTATGCCTGTCAATCACAGGATTGTGACACACAATGTCCGAGAAACGCAGGCAGGGAGGGAGCAGACTTTTTTGGGTTGACTAGTTTCAAAATCCGTCTCTCCTCTGCTCCTTTCTCCGCCCTTTCTTCAGAACTCTGGAATCTTCCCTACAGCAGCTTTGATTCCCAGCCTCCTCCTCCTCCTCCGGCTGCTCCCTCTCAGTGCATGATCCCTCTACTGAGACCGGGAAGCAAACGGAGCGTGAAGGGAGGGACGAAGCGGGGGCCAGCGGGAAGGCTGCATGACTGTCTGACAGGATGTGCTTAGTTACCCACCCTCTGTTCCATCCAGCATCCACACAGCCCAACACGGCTCCACACGGGCTGAGACGCAGAGGAGGCCTGTGTGTGTGTGTGTGTCTGTGTGTGTGTGTCTTTGTCTCTGTGTGTGTGTGTGTGTGTGTGTGTGTGTCTGTGTCTCTGTGTGTGTGTGTGTCTCTGTGTGTGTGTGTGTGTGTGTCTCTGTGTGTGTGTGTGTGTGTCTCTGTGTGTGTGTGTGTGTGTGTGTGTGTGTGTGTGTGTGTGTGTGTGTGAGACTAAACCCAGATACATGGTCCCGTCTTTTGCCTAGCGAACACTAGGTTACATGTCACTGCCAGCCACAGTGACAGCATCATCAACTAAATGTAGTTTTGCACATGCACACAGAGGCGTGCA
Source organism: Pollachius pollachius (assembly GCF_949987615.1). Taxonomy (NCBI): domain Eukaryota; kingdom Metazoa; phylum Chordata; class Actinopteri; order Gadiformes; family Gadidae; genus Pollachius; species Pollachius pollachius. The sequence goes on along the minus strand of NC_136942.1, from coordinate 894,876 downwards.
CACACACACCGACAAATACACACAGGCACACATACAAGATTACTGCGGACCACTTGAGGAAAACAATCCAAATGTGTGTCGGAAACTGTTCATCGCCTAGGGACGGAGGGGGTAATCACTTATTTCTGCTGTGTGTCACAGACACACTTTTTCCGGATAGTGGCGACTTTCCCACAGCAGGTCCAAAGTGCACAGATTCCAAGCCAACAATGTTTAGCCAAAGTTCCTCTTCTGTGTCTCGTCCAGCCCAATCAAGACACTTAGTGCCCCATTTCATCTGATTGCCTCTGACCTGAAGGAGCGCGTCGGACCACTACCTGAAGGTTAAACATCAGCGCTAAGTGAGGGCCTTTGGTGCATAAAGCGCCCTCGGCCCCTCCTCTTTAGGACTGCCTTGCTCATTGGCATTCCACATCAGAGCACCTGTTTATCTGATGAAGCAATCAGCCTCTAAAAGAACAATTTTAAAAGCCTGGCGGGGTTCCCAGCTTACCTTTAGGAGCTATCTCTCTCTCTCTCTCTCTCTCGCTCTCTCTCTCTATCAAATTCAAATTCAAATTCAAAAAGCTTTATTGGCATGACTATTGTGGTAAACCAAACAGTGGTGCCAAAGCATTAGTGTTACAAATATTATGTATAATAACAAGAGAACGTCAGAACAATATGTACATATCTCTTTCTCTCGCCCTGTCTCTTTCTCTCTCTCTCTGTCTCTCTGTCTCCTTCTCTCTCTCTCTGTGTCTGTCTCTCTCTCTGTCTCTCTTTGTCTCTCTCTCTGTCTCTTTCTCTCTCTCTGTCTCCTTCTCTCTCTCTGTCTCTCTGTCTCCTTCTCTCCCTCTCTGTCTGTCTCTCTCTCTCTGTCTCTCTCTGTCTCTGTCTGTCTCTTTCTCTCTCTGTCTCTCTCTATCAATTCAAAAAAGCTTTATTGGCATGAGAAATATACATTTGCAATGAAAAAAAATAAACAGCGTTATAAAATAAAAAGTAAAAAGGTAAGGTATATATTATAATAATAAGTATGAACCTTTAAATACAAAATATCTATACAAATGTTAAACTATAAAAAAGTACTCTCTCTCTCTGTCTCCCTATTTCCCTAGTGAGTGATTCAGTAGCTCAGAGGTCAAGGCGCTCCTTCTTCACTCTTGGTAGGGCCTGAGAAGAGGACATGTGGAGATGGATCGGCACAGGCAGGGGGTGGAGGGGGTGGTCCCGAGGAGAGGACCAGGGATCAGTGGCCATGCAGGAAAAGAGCCACAGGGAGAGGATGATGGAGAGGAGAGGAGGAAAGCAGAGGAGAAGCCTGGAGGAGAGCACAACAAGAAGGCGGAGAAAGTATGTGATGGGAAAAAAAATTGTATTTGTACCGGTGGCTCTGGCATCATGAACCACCCAGTCTGATTCGGCCTATTATGTATCCCAGAGCCATGTATCCAGGAGAGGGGGTGGTGTTGCTGAACAGACCTTTCACTTCTGTGGGCTAATCAGATCCATGTCAGCACCCAGGACAGACACACAGACATAGATAGATAGAAAGACCAAGAGATAGATAGACAGATAGCAATTTGGACCAATATACCCCAATTTAGACAGACGGACAGATAGATAGATAAGACAGATGGGGATAGATGGAGAGATGGATGGATGGATAAAGATAGAGGTAGAATAATAACAGTGACAGTTCCAGAGAAAAATAAAGAGCAACTGAGAGTGAGAGTTAGAGAGAATATGCCAATAAGGAGGCCATTTCCAAGCAAAGGTCGCTCTATATCCAATCATACATACATACATACATACATACATACATATAATATTTAATGTGTCCTAGATTTAAACACTCCCGTGGGGACGATGGAGGCGACGCAGCAGCAGTGGACGATGAGATGCAAAGCGAGTGCAGGGAGGGTAAAGTGAGTCTCGGAATGAGAACATGAGAAGATGTGACCACTAGCTGTGGCTGCGAGCTCCACCACCACCACCACCACCACCACCACCACCACCATCCCCTCAGAGAAGCAAAGCAATAAGGCCGCAACAGCCTGCTTGGTCTGGCCCACCTGGGGGGACCATATGGGGGGAACAGTATACGTGATCGGGGGCGGCTGCTTTCGGGGCCAGCCGAGCAAAGCCCGGCACAGCCAATGATGAAATTATGTAACATCAGTTGCATTTTTGATGCATTGCTTTTATCTCTGAAGATAATCAAATTGCATTGGTATTGCGTGTACAATATCAGATAGCTCCGTCACGCTTCATTTTTATTTCATTATTTTATTTTTGTCTTTGGTAAATGCTACACTCGATTAGGGATAAGAAGATCAGATCAGCTCAGACACAGAGCGAACACATCGCTACCTTAACATTGAACATGTAGCTCCACTCCCGCCCCGGCCGAAATACCAGTGTCGGATCAAAGTCAGGATTGAAAACCTGCAAAACGCAGACGCTTCGACGCAGCCCTGAACCTTGTTGGTTCTGCGTCGGGCGTTAGTTAGCGGCCAATCACAGCACTTGCTGCTGCGTCGCCTCGACGGAAGGTTACAATTTCTGGGAGGCACACGTCAGGCCCTTGCGGTGGACGCAAGGAGGGTCCGCAAGGACGTAAGGGGTCCGTCAACCCCTTGCGTTGCGGGAACGTGGGACCATAATCAGCCCTTCAGTCTCTTTACAGGAGCAGTGGGCAGTCAGAATACAGGGACAACAGGGGTTTTTGGTGGCTACCTGCTTGCACTGCTGCTGGTGTCTCTTCCAGCTAAGCTGGGCTGGTCCATCCTTGGTCGGGAAACCAGACGGTGGTGGTGGAGGTACTGGAGGGCCAGTAGCTGGTCATACCTATGGCCTTTTGTAATATCCCCAATGCCCCAGGATGGAGACGGGGCCTTCGGTCCTCTGAAAGTGATCCGTCTTGCGGACTGTAAAGCGAGGTTCAGACTCCCTGTGGTCACACTGTAAATAGCGTTCCGAGCAGTACTTCATCAAATCGTTCATCACTCGTATTCAATCAACATTGTTACACTCATTTGTCCAATTTAAACCTCTTAATTGGAATGAATTATAGAACAATTTAATACGTTTTTCATCAAATTAAGTTGCAAGAACAGGTGAAACTTAGAAGTTCTAGATGGATAGAACCAATACTTTTGGTATCGCTCAACAGTTGACGAATTCAACTGGATTTACGGACTAAATCCAAAGGACTCGCTCTCTGGAAGCTGACAGATGATAAAAACACAGGCTGCCTTCCATCTGGTTATTGTTTCACAGGTAAGAGAACACATATTTATCTCCTTTTTTATGTTTAGTGTCGTTATTTATATCCCAAGCATTTCGTCTGCACTGATTCTAATCCTAAATTGGCACATTCATATTTATAGCAACGCAAACAAGAAATACAATGCCATGGGAATAGAAACGTGTTTTAACACGATAAAGCACATGGAGCAAGATATATGGTATCTTGCTGTAGTTTTCTCCTTCTATTCTCTCAAAATACATTTGTAGGGAATGTCCTACACAGATGTTTGCCTCGACCAAATTTGTTCTAAGCAGCAATGGATTGCTTCTTTGACCGTGAGTAAATAACACACAAATAAAAGAGGCCATTGGTTAATTAATTCATTATCAACAAATATGAACTACCACCAACATGTTTCTTGGCTGACGTAGTTAGCTAGATGTAAATACCTTCAGTTGCTGCCGTTCTTTGGAGGTGGTTCTACTTATCCCGTCTAAAGATGATTTAAGTCCTATTAGAAGCGTGTGTAAAACGAAAGCCATGCAATATTTGTGATCCATTGTGTAACACATATTATACGTTAACAGGCCAAGCCTATGGAGGATGCATTTCCATAACATTTATAATGAAACTGTTCATGTTAACTTCAAGGACACGAGTATCGGCTAACATGATGTTGATTTTTCTGCTAATTCTCAAATTAAGTCACATTATTGACTGGTTTGAATTGGTTATGAGACTAATATTTCCCAGCGCTGGGCAGGTTTGTAAAATTGCATCTACTTATGGTTGGCCAAGTACCTGGCTGCTAATGTGCACTAATGGCATGGTTTTAAGTGTGCTAAATGTCTTCACATCTCCTCTTGCATTCTGCCATAATTTCCGGTCCCTCTGCTTGAGTAAGTGATTTTTCATTGCATCAATTATTGTACATAAGCCTTTGTGTTGATTTTTTTTCTTTCCCAATTATTATTGAGTATATTTATTTGCATTTAAATTGAGGCATAATCTGCAGTGATCGCTGCTCATTCGTAGTTGGTGAAGAGATAAAATCAGATTGAATTGTATCTTAAATCATCTATAATGAAGATTCTATATCATTGATGAGGCAAGCAACTGATTTGTTTTGTTTAATGGGTTTAAGATGGAAGAACGATTATACAAAGCTACAAAGATTAGATAGAAAACGCCATCTATTGTTAATTCTATTTTATTGCAATAATTAAATGGTTGTTAAATCATGGAGGTTAAATAAAAATGTTTATCCTTGAGCATTTATCTTTCTCACTCTCACTCTCTCACACACACACACACACACACACACACACACACACACACACACAAACACACACAAGGGTATCTTTGCATGCCACAGCCATTCATTGCCTTATCGCTGCAGTTTTAATTTATAGCTCCTCCTCCTCTGTTATTGGGTGAACCTCTACAGCTCAGGACCCCTAGGACATTAGGTTTGAGTCTCAGACCTTTTCCCTTTTCTGGAGTTTAGGTTGTCCAATCAATTAGTGCATTCTTTGTTCTCTGAGTTATTTGATGGATGTGGAAATGACTTCATGGTCACCACGAAGCTGTGGCCAATCTCCTGGCTGGATGGCCCTATGAAGTTGAAGAGGTGCACAAGCTGTAATCAAAACATATGCCACCTTTACGACCTCGCATTGCATTAGTTGTGCACTGCTTCTCACTGCTAGATCATGCAGAGTTCCAAGGGCTGGAGTTTCTGTCAAGAAGCTTGATGAGGTGTGCGGTGACCTGACCGAGGACATTAGAAAGAAGCAGGAGCATTTCAAGAGAACTCCAAGGTCCTGCCAGTTGTAGAAAGGGTATGTACATCCCTGCTCCATACTCACTCAATGTTCTCCAATCTCTTCCGCAAAATCTCCTGTTAACCCCTACTCACACTCATATTGACCCCTCTCCTAGTTTCACCCATGCTCGCACGCCCACTCTTAAAACCTCACTGAACACCTTCTTCTGGAGAGCCAGACGATGTCCAGAGCTTTATTGTGCATTCACACATTGTTTTCGCTGATTTCATGCGGGATGCAAATGCCGCATCCTCATGATGGGTGATTCGGTGAAGGATCTGACCGTTTCTGGTAAGACATGAAGACTGTAAAGGTATTGTAACACTATTTTAGACTATTTATTTGACAATAGAATAAGTGTTGAATAGAACACTTATTCTGCCTTTCGAAAATGTGGACAAAAGAGCCTGTGACCATCCTGATCTTGTTTGTTTACATGTCAGTTTCTCACTGAAGATCATTCTGGCCTCGCTCCCATTGAAACTTTCAAAACACAAAATGCGGGCGGTCCAATCAGTGCTTGGGGAGGGATGTTTAGTTCATAACGACGCAAGGAACTGCAGAAATGTGCACTGAAAGCTTTTCTCCGAAAATGTTTTGGCTGTACTTGTATCATGCAATTTTTATTGGAAATTGTTTTGCTGACGTTTTTGAGTAGTCCCCTCCCTAGCGCTGATATTGAGTGAAAAACTTGAACTGAAATGTGAACTGGCAAGGTCAGGATGGTCTAACAAGGCTGTAAATGCGATTTCAGATTTTGTGTCCCTAAGGATTTTTGTATTTTTTTCAGGTGTCTGAAAAGGAAGAGGTTAGCCATACTATTTAGGCAACCAATGTCAATACTTGTGGTGGAAGATTCCAAGCAGCAGCAGAAGGCAGCTGTGCTGTAATTGAGGTAGCCAAGATTGAAAACCAGCTACAATCAGTAGCTACGGCTGTTGAGCCCCATGCTACTAGGGCTCATCTGCATTGCCAATATGCTGCAGTATCAGGGGTGTACTGGCCATCGTGCATACCAGGACCAATCCTGGTGGGCCGCCGCATTGCTTAGCCGGTGGGCTTTCAAAAAATCGCGCATGAGATTGTGCTAAGTGCGTGTTCCGGGACCTGTCTCACTGGCCAATCACAACATAGTTAGTTAATGAGCGTTAACATTGTAGACTGATGCAAAAGTAGCACGCAGCAGTGAAATGGCCAGCGAAAGCCATGGACAAGGAAATGACAAACATTAAAGGAGAGGTCGAAAGAATTCAAGAAAAACTAAGCAGGCATTGGAGGCCACACCCTGTCCGCCCAAGCCTTGTGTGCTAAATGCTCTGAGTGAGTAAGTTAGTTTGTGTGTCAAAAACAAGGCACATTGTCTCCTGCTTCCTTCACACCACATTCTATTAACCTCTGTCCGGCTGTCCAGCATTTAACATTTGTTATACACAAACACAAACACACACACACACACACTAAACAAATTATAGATGGCCCTTGGTATTCTGTTTCCCAAAGGAGCAAATTGTATCCACATGTAGGAGCATTATTATTATTATTATTTATTGTATTGGTATTTTCCTCTTATCAAACCCAGTGCATTGTATCCTGCCTCCACAGCGACCGCCAACCTGCTGCGTGAGGCAAAATGACTGCAATGCTATTTAGATATTCTGCTATTATCTCACTGGCTCAGCCTGCGGACAACCTAAAGCTCCCTGTATTAACTAGGAACCCGCCTGCCTCCTTGACGGGGGCTTGTCTCTTTTCATCGCCGGACAATTACAATATTTATGAGGACCCGTGGTAGAAACACACTGTTTTAATGTCTCCAGCCATTCGTTTTCCTTCCCATGTGAGGATTCTTCTTCATATTTTTTTTATAATGAAACACCAGCATAAAATCACTCAGGCATTTGTCAGGGTAATTGTACAACACAATGCTATGAATGGGTATGAGCCAGGCGCTCATATACCCATACCCCGGACTGCTGACGGCACAAAATAGAACACCTCACACTCGACAGAGGATTAGGAGACACAAACAGAGAGAATAATAGAGAACGCAGAGAGAGAGAGAAATAGAGAGAGAGAGAAATAGAGAGAGAGAGAGAGAGAGAGAGAGAGAGAGAGAGAGAGAGAGAGAGAGAGAGAGAGACAGAGAGAGATATGTACATATTGTTCTTACAATATGAAGGACCTGTTTGTGCCTTCTTCATTTGGTAATCCCATTTAAATCTTAAAGATAAATAACTTTTAATGAGATTTCGTCAAACGCTTCATTACTCCTATCCGTTCGTCGTAGGCCTAAGTCAATAAATTGTACGGTTTTCCAAACCACCAGGACCACTGTGGCGGTTGACTCAGCCCGGATGTCACTGCTCCACATATTGTCTGTCTGCGACGCGTACCGGGTGACTCATAGCAGGTTGTGTAGGCTATGTTGTCATTCACCTGAAACGGCATGACGGTGTTTCGTCTTGATTCACTGCGTCTCTGAATCACAGAATCCTACCCTCTGCAAACCATTTTTTAAGGATACGACCGGACAACTTTTGTGCAACAAGACCTGCCTAATCTGGTTCCACTCAGAGTTCTTTCATGTATAACCTTAACCGGTACTGAATAATGCCTCCACAGTTCCTTATACCTAGCCAAACCATATCAATTTGGTTCATAATTTTTGACGAGGGTTGACATAATTCAATCATTTTAATGTTAAAACCAATAAATGTAAATGTTGGACCTCAATCGTTCAGACTATGTACTTGATATCTATACATTACTTGTCAGCATCGTTGAATCTCAACCAATCACAGGAGAACACAACAACTGACCTTTGCAAGTTGGCAATAGCAAACGTCAGGTACTGTGGCAACAGCAACCTTGCAACTTGGGAAGGCTGTTGGAAAGCCACACGGGGCCGAACAGATGCGGACAACGAAGCAGTTTGGTTACATTCCTGTACTAAACACTGCACCATCACTATCGTATTTTGTTCAATCGACCATAGACTTAATTGTCTAAATTAACCAAGGCCTATGCACCAAGGGAATAGTGGTTATTTTACATTTGGCGGCATAAAGGTACACTAGTCTTGTAATCATTACTTAAAACATTTTGAATCAAATTGAATTACACTGAACGATGCTCTTTAAATATCAGACCATAAAGGATATACCTGCATGTCTGGGTCTGTGCAACCCAGCTGGCAGGTCGTGGAGAAGGTCATCTGGCAACCGGGAAAGTTGCAGGACACCTGAATGACATTGTGTCCCTGAGCAAGGCACCTGCTCCCAACAAGCTGGCCGATGCCTTGCCTGGTTGACACCACCTTCGGTGTACGAATGGATGAATGTGAGGCACTAGGAAAGTGCTATAACACAGTCCATGTACCATTCACCCAGGTAACTGCAAACGTACGTAGGCACGCACTAATACGCACATGGCCTTGGGCACTCAAACACACAAAGATAGGCATACCAAGGTGTGCACAGAGACACATATGCATGCAGCAAACTCAAACAGGATATGGAGAACAGAGGTATTTTTATCTACCGTCTTATTTTATATATATATTATAGGTGTAGACTAGGGTTTCAGGGAGTGTATATGTGTGTGGGAATCTGTGTGCGTTGGGGGTGGCAGTTCGGGCTGGTTTGGGGAGGGGGGAGGAGAGGTGGCAGGTTACATCTGAGGCACGTCTCCTGGGAACTGAGACATGCAGAGACTGAATCACAGAACGCCGCATTCCACATCTCAGCCATCTCCAGTATCTGCTGCTGCCTGTGTGAACTCACGGCGCATATGAACTCAGTTTATGTGGCCGGCGAGAGGCGGAGTCACTGTGTCGTGTGGGACTGATGCTGTGCCATAGATTCAGGAAGGTTGCCAATGGTCTCTTCGGGAGACGTGCATAGATTGCATAGCTTCATATATGCATGAGAAAATAAAGATGCCCTGAATATAAGTTGTACCACACATAACCACACACGGTGAGCCTTTACACATTTGTTATGCATAGGCCTCTAAAAAGACACCCCCCCCGGTCGTCCAATGGCCAATATCTCCCCCCTCCACCGATGTATGGAGGGGGGAAATAGCGGTGAGTCCGTTAAATAAATCAACCCCTTCTCTATTATGGGCGCCCTCCCCTAAACCAGGCAGGTGAGGTGCTGTTACCAGTATATATATATATATATATATATATATATATATATATATATATATATACACACACACACACATACTGTATATATATATATATATCCTAATGATGTAAAAAAGAAAAATACATAATATCAATCATGTCATGTCATTGTTTGTCAGTGTGATTACTGTGCCAGTGAATTTGTAAAAATGATGTGTCACAGAAAAAAATGGCCATGATTCTGTCCCCTTTGCCTGGCGCTGTGCACTGGCCTGCGACCCATCCTACGTGCACCCTAAAGTGTTCCCTAAAGTCTGGGAACAGTGGTTTGTACGTACGCGCGTGGGATATCGGAGTGGGATATATATCAGTAAGCACCACTTTGTCACAAATCATGTGTACAACACTGTCTATGTCTCTTTCAAACTACTTGGACAGACTATATATATATATATCACGATTTCATTAATAAAAGACTTCAAAGTCTCTAACATGTGACAACACTGCAGTCGTAAATGGTGGGCTGCCATCTTGGCCTCTTGGTTCCCAACATGAGTGATAGTCCCACTGACAGTGGCTGTGATTTTCAATTGGATCTGAGGCTAGGACCGTAAGCTCCTTACGTCCCCCCAGTCGGAAGCTGGGTGTGAGTGGAAGGAAGCACATAGCCGGGGGTTGCCTGACTTCCATATTCCCCATTTTTAGAAGCTAATTCCTGAGCCCCTCTGGTGTGTCACACATGAGAAGTCTGAGCTTTAAAGCAATACAGACTCAGACACACACTCTAACACAAGCACACTGACGATGTCGGTCACACACACACACACACACACACACACACACACACACACACTCACACGGACATGCAGGCAGGCACACACATCAAATGCACAAATGCATGCACGCTCATATGCACACACACACAAAACACACAAACTCACCATCCATAAAGACGAAGAACATTAGTCATCCACTGAATTTGTCAGGCAGAGCAACACAACAGAGAGAAGGAAGAGATTCATTCAAATAAAACGTTCTTCCTTACACATCAGAGGACGCCAAAATATTGGACCAGTATTAATATTTAGTCTTTATGAGTGGGCTGGAACTAGCAAAGTATCAACCTTTTGTTTCACATACTTAAGCATTCAGTTCTTCCTTTCATCTAATTAGCATATTGCATATTTATCCATACCAAATTAGCATTTCATATTTATCATTTCAGTGTCAGCTGACAACCCTGCAGGTGTTTCTCATTATGTGTGTGTGTGTGTGTGTGTGTGTGTGTGTGTGTGTGTGTGAGACTTGCACACGCGCAACACACGTGCATTTGTGTATGCAAGTCCATATGCCCTTGAAGTTAACCTACCATTTATAAATGTAAGCGAGCAAGTGCTGGTCTTAATACGTCATTGAGGACCACCTGTTGGGCGTTCAACCACTGTCACGTAACCTGCCATTCATTCATTCATCCCTCTGCCATTTGACCGGGCAGAACTGGGATGGCCTGCATGTGGAGTTCAGCTCAATGGTTTTCTGATCCAGTAAAGTGATTGGGTTTAAGTGATTCACCAGCGCGGTAAAAGCAATCTGTGTTCCCATAAATGCATTAGCCTCAGAAATGATGGGCACTCGTTTTCCTTGCAGACACGAAAACGTCTCGTTTGCCAGTGTGATCATGTCTCATGGTCAAACATCATTGGCCTATATAGCCCACTGACGTGTGCTTATGATGTCAGTGGTTAAGTCACCAAATATTCAAATCGAGATTTAAACATTATGTCTCCATACACAAGGATTCACAATCGAAAAATGACAGATATAACATCAATATGAACATATTGTGTATTTCGTAACATGAAATAACAACTTCAAAATATTCAGATGACAAACTCACCAAAATGATCTTCACATCGTTGGCTTTGTGTACGGACTTACTTCATCATTTGGTTCCTTGTTGATCCGTGTAAGTGGGCTATTGTCGATCTTTTTCATGGAAATCATGAAATATATGACTATATTTAGGGCGGATTGCTGGTGCTTTTTAGGCCTATTCTCCCGCTATTGAATGAGCGGTTTGGAGCTTCACAAACTTGTTGAGGCTAGTGTTCAAGTACGAGTCTTGGCCTCTATTGTTATATTATTTGTTACTCATTTCGAAAATACAATGAGCTGAAACTTCTCAGATATTGTATAGTCAGTCGTTTCGTGAATTTGCTCTGAGCATGCGCATATGGGTGGGGGACCCTGTGCCTACCGTGACGCAGACTCGTGCAGTCCAATCAATGTGCTTGTCACGTTGGAAACCACGGCAGCCACGGGGATCTTGGGCCTACCCTGGGTAGACAATAATAGTATCATGTAGCGGGATCTCACGATGCTCCCTCATTGAGCTGTAAGCACGTAGTAGACTATGCTGACCATCGCGAGTTTTTACCAATGTTATTTTCCTCATTGCGCTGGAAGCGGTGCCCTGCTGCCTGACCTGGCGACGCGTCACCGGCCTGGGCGTTGTTGTTTATCATTTCTGGTTATTTACGTCTTCTACCACAGCCCGTAGCCTACATGCATGCAGTCGTGTGTAAGCTGATAACATATGTGTCAATGTGTATCTCTACTGCCCCACACAGGCCGAAGGTGGACACTACATGAAGATATCCCCCCCACACACACACACACACACACGCAAACACACACACGCACACACACACACGCACGCACACACACACACACACACACACACACACACACACACATACATACACTGTACATACAAAACACACAAACACACACGGATATACATATGAGTTTGGATAAATTAAACATAGTTCTACAGATAAGTGCTCACACAAGCACATTCATTAATTAGCCAGTTCATGGTAATGATCATACCATTTAAATTTTTAAATGAACTATATATAATGCCTTCAGGGACAGCACATAGAATGAACATTGCAGCAGTGAGGCTATGGCCGCTGTTATGTACATCATTGTTGCATCAGTATTTTCCCCTTCCCTATAGATTCCTGTTCAACCGAATATGGACACAAATCCATGCAATTGAGTTATAGCCAGAACTGATAGCCAGCCCAAAATAATTAAATCTTTCTGTAGCCTAAACCATCAACAAATCAATTTTAATCATGTACCCAACAACTGTCTGAACCCCGTAAAAAAAAGTAAACCTCTGAATTGGTGGTTGAAGACAGAGATGCTTTGCCCTTTGGGTCTCTCAGCACAATGCTGTAGATGAAGGGGATGATCTGTTTTGGAAGAATGATGCGTCCATATTGTTTGACCTTTTATCCGCAGCGGTACCTGTAAATATTATGTTTTCTCATCTTGAATGATATTGCTTTGCTCAGTATCACTAAACCTTCAGAATGTGTTGCCCTTGTCACTTTGTAGTAGCAGTATAATGATGGATGGATAGGATTGGGCAAGGTGTGAAAAATGCAATACTACCATTGGGACTGCATGTTGACAGTCAATATTGACAGACAATATGTTATATTAGTTTAAGGACTGCATTTTGACAGTCACAATATTGACATACAATAAAGTATGTTAGCTTAAGCACTGTATGTTGACTGTCACAATACTCACCTCCAATACAGTATGTTATTACAGGGACTGCATGTTGACAGTCACAATATACATTCAATACAGTAGGTGTTCATATTTAAGTGCAGCACACCAACACAATGCACAACAAGCCGGCACCGCGCACACACTGGAAAAGAAGCGAGGAGCTCCCTTCAGTGTGTGGGCATGTTGTGAACATACTTCTGGCTGAACTGTTGAGTGAATATCAATAGCTTTTGTTTTGTTCGTTCATTGTGAGCAGCAGTCTTCTGGGCTTTCTCGCCGAGTTTGCTGTTTTATTTTTGTTTTGTTTTGCTTTGTTTATTGATGTTTTTTCTTTTTATCCAGCATTTCATTATCCATCAAACCACAAGGCGGAATATGGAATCGTTCATTCCATGTCTTTACAAATAGCCACATTTTTTGCCTCTGCAGGATAAAACGTTATCAATATTTGCCCCATGGTGTGGCACTGGACGTCTAAACAGCTAGTGATGTATAGGGTTGTACTAATAGCGGACATCTGATATGCAACAGTGATGGTATCTCCCTGTCTCTCTCTCTCTCTCTCTCTCTCTCTCTCTCTCTCTCTCTCGCCCTGTCTGTTTCACCATTGTTGCTTGTGTGTAGTAATTACTGGCGTCAGACCATTAGATGCCCCAGTCCATAGCTTCCTGTTAATTCACTCTTCCAACCAGCAGCTCACTTGGTCTCTTCACTTAAAGTCATTAATAGAAATTGGCACTGATATGCTCCTTCCCATTGAACGCGCTGCAGGGCACCCAGAGGCCGCCATCTTGTTGCATTACCATGGCAATGGATCTGCTTGATCTATCGCTGTCTCTTTCATTCATTCATTCTCTCTCTTCTCTCTCTCTCTCTCTCTCTCTCTCTCTCTCTCTCTCTCTCTCTCTCTCACTCTCTCTCCCTCTCTCTCTCTCTCTCTCTCTCTCTCTCTATCTTTGCACACACACACACAAACACACACACACACACACACACCGTGGGATTGGTTGGAGAGATGTAGTTAATGGAGCCCCCATAGAGAAAGGGGGATCGAACATGATGTGGTCGCAGTGTGTTGCCTCTCTGCATCTCTGTTCCGGCTGCTCTGCTGAAACTAGTCAGCATGCAAAAATACACACACACACACACACGACACACAATAGTTAATGATAACATACACCATTTTAACTTTAAAGTGTATATATGCAACACATGTTCTACTAAAAGCATTATGACGCAATGAGGTAAGGCATTACGACATGTTTATGCTCACATATAGAGGCGTTTGTGCAAGTACCTTGTTGCAATTATGCGTCCATCCGCACGTGTATGCATGTCTGCAAGTGTGTGCGTTTGTGTGCACCTGCACGTGCGCATGATTGCGGGCTGTGCACATGTATGTGTGTGTGTGTGTACAATGCGGTATCAGCAGAATCCCCAGCCTCACGGAGCGATGTCCACACCCTCTCCACTCTCCTCTTAACATCTTGTGTTAACGCAGCTCTCTGGCTCATTGGAAATAAACTAGATCCACGTCTCCTGGTGGTGCTTCCATAAGCCCATTAAAAAGACACCCCCTGGTCTTCCAATGGCCAATATCTCCCGCCTCCTTCAGTGTACAGAGGAGGGAAATAGTGATGAGTCCGGTGAATAAATCAACACCTTCTCTAGCAAGGGTGTCCTTGCCCCCCCCCCCCCCCCCCCCCCCCTCGAAAACATGCAGGGGAGGTGCTGCTACCGGTGGGTATATATTTATATATAAATATATACATATTTCAGTCCGAAACCAGAGATGTTCACTCAGAAGGAGTGTGTGTGTGTGAGGAGGATGCAAAGAGGTTCCTCTCTCTAGTGGCAGTGATGTACGGTGGCCCTTAGCCCCAAACATCCACATTCTGAGGAGCCAGCGTAATGGAAGCGTTGCCTGTTCATTTCTATTGCTGGGAATTTAGCCGCTGTTATTTCCACCCCAGGGCAGTTCCACTGACGCCTCCCGAGGAACCCCACTGGGTTTCAGTTGCACCATATGGGTCTTAGACGAAGCAATTTAAAAAAACAACAGGCAAAGTCTGAAATTGATCACTTAAACTTAGAGAGGCAATTTAGGTTTTCAATAAGCACTGTGAGCCGGGGTGCATGTTCTGTGCGTTGGTTAACGTCTCAGAGAAAGAGAGTCAACATAAAGGACGGAGGAGCAAGGCGAAAATGGAGAGGTATATCTTAAGAGCTGGGCTTTATGAAGATGATGCGTTATTGCAGATCAAATGTGAGGAATTGGCAGAGAAAGATAACAAGAGCATACCTCAAATTCCGCACTTCCGTTTATTATTTATATAATTTAAAATAGAACACATGTGAGACCCATACTCACACACACACACACACACACACACACACACACACACACACACACACACACACACACACACACAAACACTCACATACAGACACACTAATAATGCAATGAGACATGGACTTCAGTGCAGCCTAGTTTAGTAGCCACTACGCACTAACTAAACTATTACATATTATGGCTCAGGGTTCACCGTGTCGTATACTTGTGTGCCAAACGCGCGTACGCGCACACACACCTCATCCTGATGCACAAAACACAGAAAACCGGGAATAAACATACACACACACAAACACACACGCACACACGTGCGATGCAATCCATTCTCCCCATTGAAAGCATCATAAAATATATTCCGGCTAGGTGCCAATTGCACCTTTTGTTTTAAACGGATGCGCGGCTACGGAATAGGCCGCAACAAGTGTAACTCAATTCAGGCTTTAACAGTGCCCCCTGCTGTTCGGTTAATCCATCACGTGTTAGGTCAGTACTGTGCTCTCCGAGAATGCACAGGGGGCGGGGGGCTTCAGTTACGGGGGTTCATTTTCGCACACACACCACCAGATGTGACTCACGGTGGTGGACACAAAGTAACAAGTCGAAATTGAATTAAGCATCTAATCTTCTGGGAAAAAAAGATCTCAACCACCGATTTCTATAAAAAGAAATATAAATATATATTTATAGTATAATGAACTATTTACTACATACCTATATAATAGTTGAGTATGTCACAATGAAGGCTGGAAAGTGGTTAACTACCTGTGTTGTCGTTTGTGAACCTTTGACCTAACTCATAACGGGGAATCTAAGTGTGAAATGAAAAGAATTAATCAATCAATCAATGTAATCCTCAACCTCACAGACAAAACAAACCCACTGGTTCAGTAACACGGGCAGCAGAGGTTATTAGTGATTCCCTTTGATCCCTTGAAGCTGATACAGCCTCCCTCAGGCCATCGTGTTCTCCATCATGTGCAGTTCCTTCAAACCGCCAATAGATGGCAGCAGTAGGTAAAGAGCAACACTCAAACACGCAAGGAGCGTGTGGAGTAAAATGTATACAAAATAAAAATCATTATCCCTTAGAAACATCCGTTTCATATTCATATTTGGTTCCAGAAGCACTTCTTTAGTGAAGTAGGTCTCGTGCTAATGTATACTACTTATTTTATTAGTGCCATGCCTCTTTGTATAGGCCAGTAACGTGATATGGGCTATATGGAAGATATTGAGTTGCGTGAATTGCACCCTGCTTTCTCTTAATTGGTGTGAGTTAAAAAAAAAGAAAGAAAAAAAAAGGCATCCTATATTGCATATCCTATCATCTGGGTACCTTTACAGATACATTGAAAATATTATAAACTTATTATTGGACTATTCCAAATATATTGCTTCTTATAAGACTTGAAACTAAGTAAATAGTAGACTATAAGGAAATTATTTCAGCAACCTGAAATCGTTGGAAAACTGAATTTGTCAAGACGACATGTAGCCTACAATCAACTATTTAAAATGTGGGCTTGGTAACTAATGTCAAAGCGTCTGAGTGTATCTTCAACGTCAGCTCCCCCCAGCTGTGCGCCGTGTTACATGCGAGGCCTCTTATACACTCTATTGTCCTTTCCTTTTCTAGCCGCTTTTATTCCTACAAAATGGCGCCAGCCACATAAACCGAAGGCTTTTTAAAAAGTCCGGCAAAAACCTTATGGGTGACGTCATGCTGAGCGTAGCATTCATCATTTACGTCTTTAGAACATACAGAGGCCTGAATACCTACATCCTCTCCACCACTTATTCGACCTGTGTATTATAA
Organism: Pollachius pollachius; assembly: GCF_949987615.1. Taxonomy (NCBI): domain Eukaryota; kingdom Metazoa; phylum Chordata; class Actinopteri; order Gadiformes; family Gadidae; genus Pollachius; species Pollachius pollachius. The sequence continues at coordinate 877,923 of NC_136942.1, read as the reverse complement.
GCTGTGTATTGCACTAATATATGTTTGATTGAGATGTATGCTGTATGGCAGGAAGGTGCGGCAGGTGATTGAGCGGGATAGTCCAATGCGAGAGTCGACCACCATACTATGTTTTTCTAGCCCAGCCGAGTGACCGCTCCTCGCTATTTATATCCCCGTGATGCCCTTTCTGTTTCTCTGGCTGCAGAGCTCTCTTCCACCACCACTACCACCACTACCACTTTCACTCTCCGTGTGTTTTACCCCCCCCCCCCCCCCCCCCGCCCCCTCTCTCTCTCTCTCTCTCTCTCTCTCTCTCTCTCTCTCTCTCTCTCTCTCTCCCTCTCTCTTCGGCACAGATTCCAAAAATAACTGAGTCGTGATCATCTCGTCCTTGAGAGAGAGATAGAGAGAGAGAGAAAGGGAGAGAGAGGAAGAGATAGGGGGGTTGAGAGAGAGAGGTGGGGATTGATAGGGAGAGAGATAGAGCGAGGGAGCGAAAGGGGAGAGAGAGAGTGAGCGACGGGGGGGTAGAAAGAGAGAGAGAGAGAGAGAGAGAGAGAGAGAGAGAGAGAGAGAGAGAGAGAGAGAGAGAGAGAGAGAGCGAGATGTATCATTGCCTAGAATCAGAGGAGGGGTTATATATTGATACAAATAGTCACTCCCGCCAAGCCAACCCTGCGCAGGCTGAATTAATGTGTTGCTATTTTTGGGTTCCCCGTGTTTCCAGGGGAGACCTAATGACGCAATGACGTCAATGCGGGTCAATCGCAGACTGGAGGAATTGAGTGGCTTCCATTTGGATTTCGCAGTAGGCCTATTTCTACAGCAAGGAGCATGGAAACCACATCAAAATGGATTTATGCATGTGTAATTTTTTCTTCCTCCAAACGCATCGATGGTGAAATGAGGGAAAATGCAGAGATGAAGACACGCAAGGTGCCGTCACGTCGAGCAACATCACCAGTGAGGGAGGTGTGTATGGTTGCTTTTCTTTTCATCCACACACGTATCGCTCTGTGGAATGACACCTTGGAATAACATTTATGGCTGAAATGTCTACGTGTTGCTTATATCTTCATCACACGCGCGTCTTGCCTTTGTGCAATACTTTCGTGTTGCACGTCCCTGCCTCTCACGCCATGTCCCAGATTTTCTCAATATTTAATTCCGATGTGTATATGTTTTCCTACCTAAGGGATTAAGAAAAACTCAGATTCAGAATAATTCAAGCGCATGCCACTAAACCCACCGAAGGATAACTAACACTTTCTACCTCACCCCCACACAATTTATTTAAACATTAAGTGGCCGTTATTATTTTCACCCTCACGCATTTAGTGTCGATCTTCCCGTTCGTTCGACGGTTGGTTCGATCTTTATGTCATCTGAATATCAATTATGATCTCTGGGCGCGCCATCATGCTTCGCTGAATGATGACAGAGCTTTCGTCCTTTTCAAAAGTTTGAATACGTCATGTCTAAATCCGTGTGAACTTTGACGCCACCATGTCGAGTGTTTGTGCTCTTTACGATGAATGAACTACGTTTAATGTTCCGTGTCGCTCACATCACAGAGCATAGCCATATTCTAACGGACAGGAGAAACGTAAAAGTCGCTACGTTTCACCTATCCTCGCAAGAGATTTCCACGGAAACAGGTTTCCATGTTGCATGTAGCAGCAGAGCGCATGCGCGGTGGCATACGGCGCGAGATACATGCGAGTAGACAGATGTACACACTCGCGTACACTCCGAAATGAACACGCGCGCAGTGTCGTGAGAGCGGGAATTCTAGGGCGTTCACCAGCAGAGTTATCGCGAGGTTTTCAGCACCAGGGACAGCTCCCGGGAAGCAGGGCTTCCTATGCCTTCGCTCGCCACCACATCGGGGTTTAAACTTAACAAAATATATCCTCACCCGACTTAACCCGTCTCCTCGTTCAAAATACCAAATGCACGTATGCAGTTGACTTTTCATGAATTCCAATGTCTCATTGCATGCCCTTGTATTGGACTGGATTATTGTGTAGGCTTTTGTATGACATTGCCATTTAATTCGAACACGTTCAATCTCCCAACCCCGAGAAATTAATGATCAAGGTGAATCTGAATTAACCATTCATTTGTTCATAATTTGTAGCATTTCAGATCAATATTGGCAGATTATCCAAGTTAATTAATTAACTTCACTGTCTAATGTTTTCAGCCTAAGCTACCAGGCTGCTCCACAGGTGTGTGTGTGTGTGTGTGTGTGTGTGTGTGTGTGTGTGTGTGTGTGTGTGTGTGTGTGTGTGCGTGCGTGCGTGTGTGTTCGTGTGTGTTCATATTATTCATTATTCAACAGTACAAAACCTGTAACAATGTAATTCATCTAAGTACTAATCATACCATACATGTATTTGTGAACACATACTCATTCATGTAATTATTCTACTCACATATAGATTATATATTAACACATACACTCATTATTGTGACACATATACTGATTAATGAGACACATATATTCATTCATTTAACACCCATATACTCATCATCTGTGTAAACTCATACATATAGTCTTTCATGTTATACATATTCTCATTCATGTAATCCATATTGCAAATGAATGCAACAGATATATGCAATCATATAATATACATAATTACTAATCGATCTAACGTATATTTATTAATGTAATACGTTATCTTACGTGTCACACACACACACACATACACACACATATTGTACGTATGTATGTATTATACTCATTCAAGTCACACATAATCATTAATGTATTATACAAATATCAAAACAATAAATAATACCATTATTATTGTACTGTTATTGTTACTATTATTATTATTCTAAATAGTAAACATACATAATACATTATATATAATACATCATGAATAACCGTACACTTTTTTCTATTAGAACCTTGCACTTGAGAGAGTGCTTTACTTGATAAGGCAAAATGTAAGTAAACCGAACAATACCAATAGCCTATATATCAAACTGAATGAATAAAGCATCTCGTGTTGTGTATTTCAGGGGAGGGAATCCTACGAGAGGGGAACTCAGGTCCAGCTCTCCTCTTGTCCTTTTCGGGACTTTTTGCGGTCTGGGCTTGCTGTCCAATCATTATCCAGGAAGCCCTTACCCCAAAAAGCATCTGCAGGGGAGCGCTGCATCAGGATGGAAGTCTCAAGGCGTGGTCCACGTAGCTACCTGCAGCATCACTAAAGCCCGGAAGGATTGTTCACAGGATGGTTTTCTGCTTAGAATCTTTTAAAATAACCAATTTGTTTATTAAGGGTCAGAATTTCAAGAATGTACATTTTGCGCTTAGGCCCTTTTCAAAGAAATTGGCTTTAAATGGGCCATGACTGTTCTTGTCCAGTAGATGGCGTTAATGTTGGTTAAATTTCAAAATATTTTATGGCACAGAAGACATCAAAGAGACAAATACATGTATAAGCTATAGCTGTATAAGACCGAATAGGGAAATACATAAATGTTTTGAAATACATAAATGTTTTTTGGATCACATTAATTTTACATACAAACATTTTAATTTTATTAAGATAAATTGTTTATTTGCTAATCATTTTGTTAGTTATGGTGGCGTTGAGAGATGGACAGAACTTATTTGAAATGTATCCAAATACAAAGCAACAAAATACATTCTCATTATACGTACCAATTGCATTCTCGCCATTTATCAAAGGGATCTGTGCAACAAATTATACATTATCCTTATGCTTTTTATTAATGTGAGAAGGATATAAGTTATATCATATGATTTGTAGCATACCCTTTTGTGTAACCTGGTCCAAACAACTAATAAATGGCAACGTCTGGGTTAATGGGACAGCATGTTTGGTTGGTTTGGTTTATTTGATCATTGATTTGCATGATACACACTGACCAGGAGCCTAATTTGGGTGTTCCCTGCCTCCGCTTTATATCTGTACTCGTCATGGCAGCCTGTATCTTTAACCCTTTCCACCTGTTTTGTTCTTCCCCTTTTCTCTCCCTTTCGCTGTCTCCTTGACCGCCTCTTTCTGTATCCTTGGAACCATTCATCCGTTTTGGAGTGTTTAGTCTAAACTAAGTGTTTGGTAAGTCTAGGAGAGTGGGTTAAACTTCAATTCAATTCAATTTTATTTGTGTAGCCCCTAATCACCATTACAGTCTCAAAGGGCTTAACAGGCCAAATATTTGCACATGGTGAGCCAGAACGCTGCTCAACCCAAACAACCCACTCGTTAAACAGGGGTGAAGATATTACCGTGAGGTACTGCACATAGGATAGCTCCACTGGTCATGATAGAGGAAAATACAAAGTCTGTCGAAGAGGTCCCTACAGGATGGTGTTCTATCAGGTCAAATTTTGATGTTTACATCTTTGATTTGACAATTTTTAGGAAACTTTTACTACAAATGGTAAGATTAAATTGACTCGTTCCACTATCTCTTCATATCTCATTATTCTTCTGCTTCTATGTCTACCTTCAAGTATCTGGAGCATAACCTCCATATGATTACTACATTACTAGCAGGGCCGGATTATCCATAAGGGCACTCACTCCAACCATTGACAACCAGTGGGGGGGCACCAGATGAAAATAAATGTTTTTTTTATATTATTCACTTGAATTTGTTTGAAAGACCATACATTACTCGTTTATGAATATTAATTTCACAAAGTTGTGGTATAGCGCCAAGCAGCAGCACATTGTGTTAATACGGGCCTGAATACTAGTCGTGACCAAACACCAACACCGGGGTTGTCTATCACAAAGCCCAAACCAAACTGTCACAACAGCTTTAATGATACCCCGCAAGCCCCCCTATCGAGATGTTCGAGACAACAGGAAGTTGGTACGGCTCTGGGTGGTCACCCCTCCCCCCCATGGAGAGGCATGCCCCTTTAGCTGAAGGCCATGAAAGGTTGACCGCTGAACGTCGCCCATACCCACTCAGTGGGTCAAATGATAGCCCACACAAAGACACACTGACAGATATACAGGCTGTCACGGTGGGGTACTAGTGGGGAAGCAGGAACAAAGAGGTATGGATCAAATTTATCAAATGTACAAAAAGTAACCAAAAGGGCTTTTAAAAAGGGGACTCAAAATCTCTCTTCCAGGCTGGAAAACAACAAGGGACACTGAGGAACAAGGGACAGGGCAAAAACAAAGAACAAACCAGGAACAAAGGAGGTGAACTGTATAAAGATTTAAACGGGGAGAGAGTGATCGGCTAACGAGTAGCAGGTAGGACGAGAGACCAGGACACACAGGTGAGGGGAATAAGGGGATTGCAAGCTGGAGATGTACGGTGAGGGGGAAAGTCTAGTGACATCTGGTGGACAAGGGGAGAATGAACAAAATAAGGACAAAGACACAACATGACGCAGACAGGGCGAAAAAGGCCCTCTGTGGCAGAGGTAATGATCTCCAAATCAGACACTAACAATTTTTTTTAACTCGGATAAAACACAAATGACAAAAATACCAAAAGTACTTACAATATATATTATGCCTGGTAGCTTTTGTCTTTACATGTCATTAAAATAATATGGCCCATCTCGGTTCTTATGAAGAGATCATGTAGGCTTATACTTTGTACACAGTGTTTAATCTTCTGAAGATTTGAAAGTAGGTAAACAAATCAAGGAATTAATAAAGGCATTTCCACTTCCTTTTTCATAATTATTAGTTTGTTAAATAATTAGACCCTCTCACACAAGGCAATATGGAATGACTTTATTAGTCAATCTTAAATATCTTATGCAACGCCACCTCTTTCGGTCTGATATCATTTCCGGCAAAGACAGAGTGAAAAAAACAAGTGAAAACAGATTTTTCTTTTCCAGAAAACATTTCTACAGATCCCCTACACACACACACAGACACACACAGACACACACACACACACACACACACACACACACACACAGACACACACCCCCAGCAGTGACGCCATCTGTTTTGTATTGCACACTTCCCATTTCCAAGGAATGGTTGTCATAGGGTCTCAGTGTGTCTCCGGAATAACTTTGTGTTACATACAGTCAGAGCACGCAATTTGTTGATAATGTGTATGTATCCTCTGGACGTGTAACATTCAAGTTCAGTGCTATCCAGTGAAAGATACCGGAACCCACACATTCCCCCTCGGTCACATGACGTTAGATTGTGTCCCAAGGGTCTGCCCCAGCATGCTTGAAAACAATACAACCTCTGACCTTTCCACAAGAAGCCATCACTCACCTCGTCACCTGACCACGCCGTTCACAGTCGAAAAACGACAAAATGCTTTGAAGAAAACGTACTTGTTTTTGACCTTGTAAGGGTTAGGGTGTGTTTGTGTGTGTGTATGTGTGTGTGTGTGTGTGTGTGTGTGTGTGTGTGTGTGTGTCTGGCTCTTTGTGTGTTTGTGTGTGTGTGTGTGTGTGTGTGTGTGTGTGTGTGTGTGTGTGTGTGTGTGTGTGTGTGTGTACGTGTGTGTGTGTGTGTGTGTGTTTCTGGCTTTGTTTGTTTGTGTGTGCGTGTATGTGCGTGTGTGCGTGTGTGTGTGTGTCTCATGCCTCAAACCCCAAACAGAGTGCAGGAGTGAGCTGGTAAAGACGACACACACAGACACCACAAATTTAGCCTCAACGATAGTGTTGCGATAGATTTCATTGTGCAAATATCCATAATGTCTAAAACATTTACAGCATACATGTTTTATATAATTTTATATAAAACATGCTGTTTTTTGTCTTGTTTGCTGTTCAAATTACAGACTCTTTGAATCCAAACCTATAATTAATATGTCAGACATGGACTTGTAAGAAACTGAAACCAGACTCGATGGTCCGGGCTAAGACTAAGTGCAAGTCAAATACATTATTCAAAAACAAACTCTGTTGGAGGGAACAAAGATGATATCAGCGGTAGATGTAGCTGACCAAACTCTGACCTTCAAAACATCTGCACTTTGCTCTTTCCCAGAATCATTTCTCCTTGTCCTTCCTTCTCGAAGTGATTTTTTTCTTTCCGACCTATTCTGTAAATTCTACAAAAACAATACCACCATAGTTAGTCGTCAGTTTCCCAAACCCGTCTTTAATCACTTACACATGGACACATGCGCCATAAAGCGCTGACTCAGGAAATCATTCGTAGAGGTCCCAACGTCATTCCCAGCAGCGTCTCCAGGTGAAACTGTCCCCTCGGCCCTAATAAACTTAATCTTCCCACTCCAGATTCCCGTCATTCCTCTGCGTCAACCGTGAAAGTCCTGCTGTTTAGAATTCCTGGTTTCCGCACTTCCTGGAATGGTTATTTGAGGCCGTGCCTTGGGGCCCTCCGACACGTCTCAGCACAGACGACGTACAGATTGGGAACTCTCGCCTGCGTTTCATTAAATCTTTTCTTTGAATGTCGCTCACTGTCGCTATGGCGCTATAGATGCTATCAGGTTTGCTTCGGAGATAATTGCATGGCATTGGGGATGTGTGAGTGTGTGTGTGTGTGTGTGTGTGTGTGTGTGTGTGTGTGTGTGTGTGTGTGTGTGTGTGTGTGTTTGTGTTTGTGTATCTTCAGATAAGTAGATAAGCACGTAGAGGTATTGAAGTTGTGACTCATCTTCTCCCAAAAGTCATGTGACCTTAATGCTCATAAATAATTGATAAGGCCTAGCCGTGTCAAACTCATACTTAAGACGTGGATTATATGTTATGAAAGCAAAAGGAATGTAAGGATTAAAATATGTTGTATGCATTGATGCATGTTTGTACATTAAATTAATTACTTACCATAGGTTTTTTAATCTTGTAAATTATTTGATTAAAAATTTGGATTTGGTCAACTGATCAGTTTCACTTTTCACCCGGAAATGTGTGGCAAAAAATGTGTGATTGTTAACAAGAAGGCTGCCTTTAAATAGAAATGAAATGCAATGGCTCTCGGTCCAAGTACAGTGAAAACATGTTTTGATCCTTTTGTCTGAAGAATGAGCAAGAAATACAGCTCTTTGAGAAGGGTAATGAGAAACATAAATGGATTGACTGGTTGTTAAGTAATCATGGTATTCATTTTGGCAAGAACTTGCCAAATGAATACCATGCCACCCACCCACACACCCACACACCTAGTCGTATCAATTGGCCTTTGGGACCAAAACATCCAATTGAAAAGTTGAAAGAATATGTCATGAAATGTATTTGTTTAGTTTTTTATTATTGATTTGTTTATTATTATTTATCTATTTATTTAAAACAGACTCTATTTTTTTTTGGGACTGAAAGTACTATAGTACTAACACTTCTAAATCACACACAAAATAGTAGTTTTTTTTAATTGTTTTTACATTTGGAGCACTTATAACACAACCCATTTAAAAAGGTGTATGTTTACTGAAACTGTGTGTGAGTGAGTGAGTGAGTGAGTGAGTGAGTGAGTGAGTGAGTGAGTGAGTGAGTGAGTGAGTGAGTGAGTGAGTGAGTGAGTGAGTGAGTGAGTGAGTGTGTGAGTGAGTGAGTGAGTGAGTGAGTGAGTGAGTGTGTGTGTGTTCTTTGTTTTTGCTCACACATAGAGACTACGTCCAACAATCAGTAGTCACTATAATCACTACAATGTGCCGACATGATAGCAATAATATCTATACACCCAACAGCACATGTTTACCTGTTGTCATAAATCTCCCACTTGGTGAATTGGGTGAGGGGGTGAGGGGGTGAGCCAGGGGGCGATAGGGTCCCAGGCAGAGGTGAGTAAGTGATGAGTCAACCCTGCTGCTGCACTATAAGATGTCCTGATGGAGCTAGCGCCCACTCTGACTCACCAGACTGACTACCCGGGACTACGGTAAGAGTCCCACTCTTCTCCCATCCTTCCTTCTTCTTGACAAACTTATTTCTATAGTGTAAAACTTTGTTTTAACATGATGCGGGTGAGACCTGTTCAGCTAGTCTCTCTGCGTTGGTGGGGGCCTGTGGTTTATTATCTTAATGTTGTTGCTTGGACAACATTAACATTGAGGTCCTGCCATTATTTATGTGGTCAGTAGAGTTACACGGTGGACGGCTGTGTGGATGGCTGGTTAAAGCAGCCTCACCCAGCCCAGCATCCAATCAGTCTGATCCGGACCAGGTGAGGCTGCTTAAAGCAGCCGTCATCCAAACACACTCCAGAGACATGTATGATTGGAGTTGTTTTTTAATGTTCGGTGTATAGCTGTGGGGGTGAGGAGGGTCCTGGTGACTTCTCTGGCCATGCAGTGATCTTTGTACTGATTACACATCGTCATAGGAAATCACAGCTGTCTTTGACTCCTCTGCTCTGACAATATTGACTTGGATAAACAAATGTTGGGAATTACTCACCCTGGCGTTCACCCAGTAGTATCTTATACAAAGAAATGGGTGGCAGGATATCGATGAAAGTTGTGAAATGACATCCGGTGTGTTATGATTGACCTGCTTCGGTCTAAGATGTCGGCTTCCTTTTCTTCCATCTAGGAAAACAAAGGTCTTCTCTGTATTCCATCGTCTCACATCGGGAATATGGAGCGCCACCGTCTGGCCCTTCTCCTCTTCTGTCTGCTCGAGGGGTTCAGCTCGGCCCGAGCCTATCCCCCCTCCAGAGAGTCCGTGACCATGAGGGCGAACGTCAAACTGAACGCGGAGCAGCTCGTGATCCGACTGGACCTGTACCTGGAGGTAAAGGAAGCCATACTACTTCCCTTGTATTTATTATTGAAATCTTTGTGTTCTTTCCGGCTCATACAGCTCAATGTACATCAGCCCTTATACTCGCTTAAAATACAATGATGGTGAATAATAATTGATTAATGAAAGAAAAAACTGAAATATAAAAGAAATGCAGGGAATAAATATGGGGAAAAGGGGTTGAGGGGTCAATTCGACCGCACTTCGCAATTTACCCGCTATTTGGAAAAAGAATGAAATTGTTTGTCCCGGCCGATCGCTCACGGCGCCTCTTCCCTTCAGCGGCTGCTCCTGGGAGCCTGGAGCCAGAGCCTGAGCGCCAGCCCCCCCACGGACCCCCTGGACGGCCTGTCCTCCCTGGTGCTGGTCCTGGACGGCTACGAGAGCGTGATCTCCGAGAGGCTGGACGGCCTGGCCCAGGTGAAGCAGGAGGTGTCCTCGCTCAGGGGCTACCTGGAGGACTGGAGGGAGGGGCACTGCGCGGGCCAGCCGCGGCCCAAGCAGGTCCTCCGGGGCCGGGCGGCCCGGCTCCAGAGCTACAAGGAGTACACCTTCACGGTGGGCCTGGAGGCCGTGGTGGGCCTGAAGGACTACCTGGCCCACCTGCTGAAGCACCTGGACTACCTGGGGACCTGCTGAGCTCAGGGGGGGGGCTCTGTCCGATTGGTCGATAGTTTTATTTGAGGTTTGTGGATCAAATCAATATTGATAATGCTGGACCGGAATTTCCAAAAATAATGTTTTAATACGTTTAAGTATTTATATATTTTGTGGAACAAAACAAGAAATGCTGACTTTTTACACCAGGTTGTACACGTAGCAATAACAATCGAGTTTCATATTCTCCAAATGAAATGTTTACCGGTAATATAGGGTTATTTTTACAGAAAATAACCTTGCTTGGAATTGCATGGTGCAAATCACTCAATATATAGTTACTACCAACTCAGTTATGAGTCACATTTGCCTGCCGAGATTCCTGCGAGTCAGTTTCTAACATGCCTAGCCAAGTGTTTCTATGTACTCTATGACAAGTTATTATCTGCCTCCTTTATTTTCATTGCCTCAATAAGACTTTTAAGACTCGATTTATTTCACACCTATATCTGTAACAGGAAAACGAATAATGTCATGTATATAGATATATTTTTCTTAATAATGTTGTGTTTTGTGATGTGTATCTTTTAAATTGTATTTAAAATAAATATGTCAATATATTAAATTGATGTTTGATACATTTGTGGTTTACCATTACTGTGCATGTTTTTTATTTATGAATGAGACTTAAGATATTTTTATGATTCCTCGATCTTGTTCTATAATCAAACATTTTATGAACTGTTAGCCAGGACCATGTAATGTCAAGTGTGCTTGACCTGCGCACAATCAAACAAAAAGTATATACTGAGGGTATTAGACAGCTTTAATTAAAAAATAAAACAACCTAACAAAACGTTTTTACAAAAGGTATGCTGCCATTTGATTAGTTGTCGATATGAAATACCCCAAAATACATTTTAAAAATGGGATTATACTGAAAAATATTTGCACTATCCACCCTCCTCCACCCACAGACCTACAGAGACATCAGACTAACTGAACCACTTGTTTCTTTTGATGCCGGATGTCTTTTTGCCTCCACCCAGTATCTTGCTCTTGTATTTTTCCACCATGCTGTCGAAGCGGTCCTCCTCTCGGTTCCTGAAAGGCTTCTTGCCTGGTTTCGCACTCTGGAAAGCAAAACAATAACCTACTCAGAAAGATTTTCTTGTGTACCAATAAAGCAGGAATAGAAAAAGGTATGATATGGTAGAAACTGTTCAATAGTAATTGTGCATATTGTATCATTGAAATTTGACTCTAACCACATCGACAGTTTGACTCAATGTTTTTATTGGTGCACGAGGACTCGTTTCACATGATTTTAGTACAAAAGGTTGAATTTAAGTATGTTGCCTAGCTTGTGTTTTCTAGCATTTTCATGGAAATGGACGGCTTTTATATGGTATTTTTTTCTAACCAGTGGTCACTCAAAGTGCTATACGGTTATTGCCTGTCGTTCACCTGTTCATACACACATTTCCCACACGGCGGCTGTGTCAGCAGTGCAGTGCGACCGCTCAGTTATCGCTAGCAGTCAGGGCGAGGCACCACGCTCAGCGACGCCTCGACACTCTGGGAGCAGTCGAACTCTACCTCCAATCTAGTGTATCCCTAGAATCATGTTCCCTTTGGTCTGGACTGTGTGGGTGTTTGGTACCATGATACCTGTGGCCTGGACTGTGTGGGTGTTTGATATCCTGTTAGCTGTGGTCTGACACTGTGGGATATGGTAGCGTTACCTGTGGCCTGGACTGTATGGGTTTCTGTACCATCGAAGGCGCCTGGCGGTCCTTCCTGCTGGTGTGACCTTTAGGCTTCTTGGGAGGAGCCTGCAGTTTACCTTTATCACGCAGCCTGCACAGAAAAAAATAAAAAATTCAGTGAGAGGATCCCAAACTGTTTCCTGTGGAAAAGACTGGACAGAAAGGGCCCGCCCCTAAATGGACACAATATGTATCAGGAGTCAACAAGAAAATATTTCTTAAAAATCGGATAGTGCTAGACTAGCTCAAAACACGTATGTTTGGTTTTCCTTTAAGGAAGTATCAAGAGCTTTTATGAGCTTAAATGTAACATCTCAGAGTTTGGATCACAATTTGAAAGGAGTGGTTCCACGACCGAGACACAAACGTACCTGATCTTGGGCCCCCTATGTGAAGGGAAGGGCAGAGTCTTCCGCTTCTTCTTTCCGTCCTCCAGTTCTACGTATTCCACCTCCGGTTTGGTCAGGAATCCAGAGAAGTGCTTGGCTTCAGGAGTATCTGAGTCATGAGGTGGATCACAGATAGTCAGCCCATTTTAATGCTTCAACATCAGCCCACATGCACGCCGACCACACAAATAAAATGGATACGACGACATATCTAGATACTGCCGTAGTCTTGTAGTTTGTCTGCAAACGCATATATAATTCGGCCCCATTTCTGGCGCTGGTTCGATTATATTATGGGCTGCTTCATGGGTAGCCTGATATCGCAGCACTGAAAATAATGTAGAATAATCTGTGTGTTTGTAGGCCAACTACAATGTCGTTGTGTTGTAACTGGCACACATTGGAAGCCTTTGGAAATGTATTTAGAGTGTATTCCCATCCCGTGAACAGAAGCTAGGCTATTGTAACTCTGCATGTTAATGGAAGCAGCAAACTGAAAGCAAATGCTATCCCAGAGAACTCCCCTTCTGGACGCACAATGAATAATGATCGTTATGTTAAGCACTTTGGGTGCCTTTAAGATTTCTATGGTACAAAACCACTAAAGAATTCATACCCATTTTCCTTTTGGCTTGCACTGTGTTGTTCTGCCCGTCTGGCTGCGGGCTAGCTGCAGCTCCAGGTTGCGTCTTAAACTTCACCACACATCCAGACTTTGGCTGAATCTTCACTGCATCACCAGGTTGTGGCTGAATCTTCACTGCATCACCAGGTTGTGGCTGAATCTTCACTGCAGCTCCAGGTTGTGGCTGAAACTTTGCTGCACATCCAGGCTTTGGCTGAATCTTCACTGCAGCTCCCGGTTTCGGCTGAATATTCTCTCCACTTCCTGGTTGTGATTTGAACTGAATCTTCACTCCACCTTTACGAGGTCCATTTTTGAAGTGTTCCTGGAAAGGAGGGAGGGATTATCTTACCTACTAGCACAGTGGCATGGCTATTCCGTTACCGGGTTATGATCATGTGAAGAGGTGACAGGCAAGCTTAATCCAAACATTACATTGGGCAATACGTGGTGTGAAGATCTGATGTTTGGCACATGGATAGAATTAACTTAGAAAGCTGAAAATTGGTGCTCTCATGCGCCTGCATGCGCAGCCATTGGCTCGATTATCAAGCGGCATCAAAGGAAATCCCAAGTCAACGTCTCCAAACGCACCTTGTTTTTAAGTTGTCGTGCTTCCTTTAATTTCAGCTTCCTTCCGTCCTCCAGGGAAAATTCGACGATAGGTCTCTGTGGCACGACCCAGAAAGGATAACTGTTAGTTCCACAAACAGCCTGCCTAAACAAATACTGCAGAGGCTGTGCAGACACACACAATCTCAAACAACACACGGCATTAAACGGAACTTGGCTAACTATTGAGGTGTGTCAATGTCAAGTCATATTGACAGAGCAAGAAGATGGATCCTCCTATTAGCTAAGGTTGTAGGAAGAGCTTCATGCTCAAAGCCTACCTTGCTGGGGCCGAAGATGTCAGGGTTGTTGTTGAGGTGGCGGAGGGCGCTGAGAGCGTGGTCCGGGCGCTGGAACTCGACAAAGCCATATCCTAGAGACAGGCCCATGGCTTTGCCCTTCTCTGGTTTCCTGTCATACATCACCCTGCACTAGGGAGAGGAAGAGTATAAACCACGTAAACGCAAAGGACTTGGATTCAAGAAAGGCCGCTCAACGCACACTCAAGTCCAAATCATAGTATCAACTAAATCAGATAACTGTAAATGATAAGGACGTCCATGGACTGTTTCCTAAGGGGGACATAATTTTGTTCTGTATAAAATTTAAAAAAATGTATTTTTAAAAAGGGAGCTTTTTAATATGCCCACTGACCCATTTTTTCATTTTTAAGGTGTATTAACCCATCCATACCATCTATGTTTCTCACCTCGGTGATGCGGACTCCTCTTGCTCTGCTTAAAGCTTGAAAACAGATATCCTTCAGTTTTGTGTTGTCCACCGACTTGGGTAGGTTATGGACACAGAGTCGAGTCTTCGACACGTACACATTTATGTCTCGGAGCTTGGTTCTCTTAACCTCTTCAAACTGAAAGGGCATTGGGCAACACAAGACACAGACCAGTTAACGCAGCATGGGTAACAGGTGGAAGGGCTCATATGGTGATTTAATATGTTTGTACTGTTGATGAAAAACTATTTAGATCCTTTGTGGTATGGTCAACTCGGGAGAGTGGTAAATGTTCAACACGTGGTGTATTCTAACAGAGACACGAGGTAAACAAGCTTGCGTTCTGGAGGTGGTTTATGAAGCATCTTTCGAACACAGGTAAGAATTCAGTTTATATTGGAAGTCGGCGGAATGGTGAATAAGCCACACATACAGGTTCTAGTTTACCCAGGTAAACCTTTGGTCTCTCTTGGCCTTTGCGGAAATGGCAAAATGGCCATGTTTCTGGTCTTTAACTTGTCTACAAACTCATAAAACCTTATATGGTGTTATCCATTATGTGGAGAAGAAACCATTCATGACTGTTGTTAGCTCGAAACATGTCATCAGAAGTAGCACAGACTAAAATAATGTACATCACTGTACAATCTTTACTGTAGCAACAAGCAAGGGAAGCAAGGGAATGCCAAGGAACACCTACCCTGGTTCGTTTGACCATGTCTGCCTCAGGCACTCCCTCTGCAGCCTTGGTTCCAGCACGTATTACTAGAAAAAGGTAACAGAGCAAATATAAATCCAATGGCCTTCTGGGCTATTCCAATAGCATACAAATACACTGTGTATATTTCTGGATACAGTATTGACCGTTGTGAAACACCAAAATGTCCCAATGATAGGAGTCTCAAAAACACAGGCCAAATCACCCGAGTACGTTCTGTTGACAGTGTGAATTCTGTAAACATGGGAAAATCATGGTGGAGAAATTTGGGAATTGCGAATCTGTGTTTCAACCACACTTACATCCTTCTCTGGCTAGGTAGAGGTTCCTGGCACCAGTCTCCACTTTCACCTTCTTGTCTTTGAGTTGGGCTGCGCTTTCCCGGCTCACCGCCGCTGCGACGATCAGCCTCCGGCCGTCGACGCGGACACCGCCATTCTTAAAAAGGGACAACCAATAGGATTCAAACGAGGTGAAACACATATGTAAGCCGTGCGAGGCAGTCTGTATTGATCGCAATGCCAGAGTTTGAATCTGGGTTACACGTATTGACTTTAAAAGGCCTATAGTTTGAACTGAGTAAATCACAGAAAGATAGATAGTGCCCTCTGTTGAGCAGTGCAGTAAGCTAAAAAATACATTCATGAATTAAGTAATTAATGAATTCATACGACACAACAGCTTACCTCTGCATCATCTTGGGTCATTGCAATGCACTTTTCCGCAGATTCTTTACGTTTAAACTGGGCAAATGCACAACCTGGTGAAGACAAAGACCAACAAAAGCTCCTATAAATGGTTTCCTACACCAACACAAAACTGTTTGTTTTTATTGCCCCATCGGTACCGTACCTTTGGAATGGTCCGTGTCTGGGTGAAGAACTATCTTGATGTAGTTCAGTTCCCCGAAACGCAAGAGCGCCTCCTCCAGAGCTTCCTCTTCGGTGTCGAAGGAGAGGTTCCTGCCATCACCCCGAAGAGGAAAACAAAGGGGACGAGGGGGGGGAGAAATCAGGCTGACTGAACAAGAAGGCTTACAGCACGGTCGTAATACTACAGCGATTTATTCACAGTTAAGGGCTGATATGGTCCCACGTTCACGCAACGCAACGACCAAGAAGACGCTTCAACGCAGTCGGAACCTATATGGTTCTTAGTAAGCAGACCAATCACAGCCCTTGCTGCTGCATCGCCTCGATGGAAGGTTACAATATTTGGGAGGCGCACGTCAGGCCCTTGCGGTGGACGCAAGGAGGGTCCGCAAGGACGTAAGGGGTCCGTAACCCCCTTGTGTTGCGTCGATGTGGAACCATAATCAGCCCATTAGGGCAACATCCAGGTTGCCCAAAAAGGGGATACGTTGTTGAATTCACTAGGACTTAATGTTTTAAGACCCGTAAGAACCAGGGTCTTGAGGGTCAGGACCAAACAGTGCCTTTGGAATCAGATTTGTGAGAATTTTTTTTTTTATCCCAAAACTAAATCTTAGAACTTGATCCTGATCTGAAACGGATGAGCTTTAAGACTGCTCACTGAGACGTAACGTGGACAGTGAAAGCAGAACAGTGAGGATTACCAACCTGATGAAGATGGTTCTGCCCTCATTCACATCTGAAGGGAGGGGTTTCCTCGGTTTACGATCTGGACGACAGAGAGAACACAGTGTGGACAAAATAACAGAAAAGGAAAAGAAACAAAAAGGAAATGTTTAATTTTAAGAAACTCTAGATGTGCTAGGAGAAAGACACATCATCAACACCAACCAACCTACCTCGATCATCGTCGCTGTCTTCATCATCGTCATCATCATCATAATCCTCCTCGTCACTATCGAAGCTACTGTTGCCATCATCTTCATCTCCACTCTCTTGAGACCCGCCATCCTCCTCATCTTCCTCCTCCTCACTCTCTTCTCCATTGTCACTATCCTCTTCATCATCTGAGGAGGCTTCCTTCACCTTCTTTGCAGCCTTTTTGGAGAGGGCTCTGTGGAAGGAACAGGGACACAGGGGTTGGCAGCTTAACATATTTAAAGCTAGTGTCTACAATTTAGAGAAGGTATTAAGAGTAAGCTAGATTTTTAAAGCTTAGCTTTTGGGATACTCAAGAAAGACAAATAAGCCATGGACCAACAAACCGGTCCAATCATTTCATTTGGACCGAAAAGCAATTTGAACGGGCCTGCGAATGCAACGGAAACCACACATTTTTCCTTTTGTTTGTCAGAGCCTTTGATTCATAGATTGCGGTCGGGGTGTAAAGAGAATTTCAACAAATATGACAACCAATTAGCGCTGAACGATTAATCGAATTCAAACCTGACACTGCGATGTAATAGAATTCGATATGCAAATCGCAAAGGCGCGATTATTTTCTTTTTGGGGGATTTCTTACCTATACTGTCTGGAGATCAGTAATGTTCATATATATTTTTCAACACATAGGCCTGGCCTAAAGGAAAGAGCTTTTTAAATGTTGACTGCTTCCAATGTTGTGTTGGTCATACTAAACAATGATTGATTGCATACTAAATCGCAATATTGGTCGAAATATTCCCAATTCGATTATTTCCCCAAATCGTTCAGCTCTATACCCAATGCTTCTAAAGCTAGGCCGAGCCTCCTAGCTTAGGCCACTCGGCCTAGCTAGGAGGCTCTTGGGAGTTCATACCCTTTCTTGGGTGCCGCTTGCTTCTCCGTTCCGCCCTCGTCCTCAGAGTCGCTCTCCGGTTCGTCTTTCACCGGATCTTCCTTTTTCTTAGGAACTAAACAAAATGGGTCATCAGTTACCCAGATTGATTTATAGATGGTCGTCCCCGTTTCTACACATACTAGTTTGTGGTTAATTACAAGAGAAAGTTTATTGTCATCGAGCAAGACTTACCTTCTGGTTGGGTGGCAAGGAACTTATCCTTAGGTATGGCCCAGTCCACGGCTACAGGACGCCCTTGGGGATAAATATTGGTTGGACATTATTGTAAATTCCCAAACTCATCAAATCACCCCAAACCAGGTGCTTTTGGTTAATGTAATGATCAGGATATTAAATATATACCACAATCACTCCTGTTGCAGCTTATAAGCACTGTACATTTGTTGAGCAAGCATTAGGACTTACCTTTTATCTCCTTCATGTTCATAGCTTTGAGTGCTTTCCCTGCTCCCGACATATTTTTGAACAGGACAAATCCAAAACCACGCATCTTTCCATCTATTAAAACCAATGAATGTTGGTTATGAATGTGGATGAAATTGCACAGGAAAGAGAAAGAAAAGTACATTTATCAGCCTTTAAATGTGTTGCTTAGTTAACTTATATGCAAATTGTTGTGAAAATATTATATTAATAAGTAAATATGATTTATTTTTACCAGGTTTCAGAGGGATTTTGGTTTCGAGAACTTCCCCAAATGCGGAAAAAGTTTGCTTCAGATCATCTTCGGAGCACTTTGACAGAACACACAAAAAATTACGAATAGAAGATGGGCACATGGGAGCAATCATGTTTTGGGGTTCTCTAATAATAATATAATATAATGTATTAGTACCTCAGAGGACAAAAAAGGACATACCTTAAAACTGATATTTCTGATAATGAGTTTGGATTTCAGTGCACTTTTTCGAATGCCTTTAGATGTGGGCTCATCTTCCTTTGGAGGTTGAGCTATGGGGGGTTCCTCTTTCGGTTGTTGCTGTTTCGGGGTTCCCTCTTTCAGGGATTCCTCTTTCCCTCGTTTCTGTGGTTGCTCTTTTGGGGGTCCCTGTTTTGGGGGTGCCTCTGCCAGGGATTTCGCTGGTCGCTCTTTCGGGGCTTTCAGGGCTTTCTTTGGGGTCTCTTCTGGGGGTTCTATTTTCAGGGGTTTCTTCTGTGTCTCTTTTGGGGGTCCCTCTTTCAGGGGTTTCTTCTGTGTCTCTTTTGGGGGTCCCTCTTTCTCTTCCCCCTCTTTCGGGGGTGGCCCTTTGGGAACTACAGGAAAGGGAATTGCAGAAAATAGAATTATAGATTGATTTACTCCAACTCTGTATAGAAACGACACTATTGTATTCTGTAACATATTGCGATTGCTCACAATCTGTGTGAAAATAATTCCAATACCTGGCCTCCTTTTTTCATGTATCTTCTTCTTTGCAACTGACACAGATATCCTTTTCCCGTCGTAACTTTTGACTTCTTTCACTGCTTGTAGTGCATCGTCCTCCATGGCGAACGTGACATATCCAAATCCCCGACATTGTTGAGTCCCTGATACAAGTATAAAACACATCACATAAATCATTTGTTATCAATGGTATATATTATCAATGCAGTACCTTTAGAAAACGGCATGCGCTATTCGAACCTACCCTTTTCGTTGACAACGAAGCAATGCTTTACAGGTCCGATCTCGGAAAAGATCTCTGTAAGACGTTCATTTGACGCCGAATCGGGCAAAGATTTGACGAACAACGTATGGGTAGGCATGATGGAAAACGGTGTTGGTTCCACGAGCTATTGACTACAAACTATCAATTTAGAAACAGACTCTACGACCTTAAATATTTAAACTTAAATATAACTTTTCCTTCTACCGCATATGGTATAAACAAGCTCCTTTGTAAAACTAACTTATAATTCCAGCATGTCAAGCCAGAGACACATCGCATGTTTACATGTGGGAGCAGCCATCTTGAAATGAAAGCGGAAGTCACCGGACAATCGCTCTAAACTACTCACTGCTCTCCCTAGTGGGGGAATTTAAATCCACTCTTTACAGCCTTTGCAGTCATGGATGTTATAACAATACTATTATACTATTATTAAGGCCCTATGTGCCACAAGGCATTTGGAGGACAGGTAAAAGGTAACTATGAATCGATGGAAAGAATGCAAACACACAAAGGCAAACATAAAACTAAAGGGACATTTTTTTTATTATATTGTATTTTGGAATTTGGAAGCTATTTTGACATGATCTGCAACTTTTTCCCCCACCCCCATAACTCTTACACAGGAGTCTTCTTTATATCATTTACATTAGGACTACATTATCCTTATATTTACCCCTTATCGATACATTTACATATCCTCTCAGTCTCTTTTAGGACTATGAGTGGTTCCAAATATTTGTGAATATCCCAGCACTGAGTGAAGCTGATTGGAATTGAGGGTCTGTGTGTTTTATTTATTTCGATATGGGAACCATCCACAACAACATCCAACTTTTGGAAGTTGGCTCTCTCTCATTCTCACTCAGTTTATTTTCTATTGCATTTGCTTATCACACACTCACTGTTTTTTCTCTCTCTCTCTACAAAGTTACCATTCAGAGTTAATCCTTTGGTACCTCACTCATTTTGCAAGCTCAATAATTAGTTTCATAAAAATGCATTTTTTAAGTATTATGTAATTGAACGGATGAGTCATTCATGTCAGGTCAATCATGACGAAGACGGTTAAAATGGAATACATACTTCAATACCAATGTCTGGTAGCACAAGTATTTTTCTGGCCGTCAAAAAGGATATCTTAAAAGTAATCGTGTCAATCACAATATTCTTAAATATATGTTTTATTAAATATAAGTATTCTTCAACATCAAACATTCCCTGATGGGTGCTGCTGATTATGGTTGTATGCAAATGACAAGCAATTAAATGATCATATAACATTAGAGCCAATGTCAATAGCCATTAGTTCAGTGCAGTGGCTCCCTACTAGTATGCCAGGGCAAGACCTTGCGTGGCCCGACATTTTTCTAAATTCTTGACATAGTACCAAATATATTAGTAACCTATTTATGAAAAGGGCGGGAACTACTAGTTTAGTTTTCAAGGGTTATAAATAAAAATAGTCATAAAATAACAAATACAAATACATGTCAATAGACACAAAACACATTGGCCTTGAAAACAAAGAAAGTAAACAAGTAGCATTAAGAAACAGTACAATTACAACAGTTCATATTAAAACATATTTTTGGTTAAGGCCATCACATGAATGCCCAACCCAACGAAATCCTATTTGCCAGACCGGAGAGCCACAGCAGGAATTTGCGCATAAAAAGGAAGTTCCTCTAAAATAGTGGACACAGGAAACCCCTCTAGAAAATGGACTTGATCACACTTCGTGGCTGTTAGTCACCACTACATTTATTCAAGTATCCTCTATACAGACTTTTGCAAACTCATATTCTTCTTTAAAGAACATGCCATCAAAGATCGTTGGTATTTATTGGGGCAAAAAAATACAAACAACCCTGTTCCTGTCGGAGCTCCAAAAGGTCTATCCACAAGGAACTACATCTTGGACTGGAGGGTGCTGAGCTTGAGAGAGTAGAGGAAGTTGTCGAGAACCAGCTGGTATTCCTGAGGATGCCTCCTGATGTGGCCTGCGTGGGTGGAATCTGCCCAGCTCTTGCCCGTTACGTCCATGCCGTGCTTACGCCACAAGTCCAGTATTTCTTCCACAGCCAAGTGGTCACTCAGCGGGTCGTTTTCACAGAAGAAGAACAGGACGGGAGCACGCACCGGCGCGCTCTTGAACACCTCGATGCCCCTGTTGAAGTGATCCATCGTTTGGCGTTTGAAGGCGCTGAAGTATAGAAGGCTTGCTTTGGTCACCAATCTCTCGCAGCGGGGGAACACGGTTATGCCTAAACCTGGAGAGACAGGGAGAAAGAAATCATAAATAAGAAAAAATATTAATAATCAAGCTCAAACCGCCGCCTATTTTCTAATATAAGAGATTGTCAAAGTGTTGTCAAAAAAATCACAGATTAATTTCCGTTGACGTCATTGGTCCGATTTGGAGATTGCAAATTGCGGACCAATGATGTCAATGGTCCAATGGTGAAGCGCTATCCTCTTGTATTGGAAAGAAGCCCATTCTAAATTTCATTATCCTTTAATAAGTAAACGCATCAATAAAATATACTATAGAGCGTTACTGAGCTCAAGTGTCTTCTTTTTTTTTTTAAACATACTAACCTTTAGCCATCTTCTCTACTGATCCCACCACAGCGCTGTCGTAAACATGACCTTTAATCCTGCCAGTGAAGGCCTGGTATTTCTCTGGATTTTGGGACACGTGCACCAGCATCTGAGAGAAAGTGTAACAGCCAATGGAGAAGGCGTGCACGAGTAGTGGGCGCGACACAAAGCGATCAGTATGCAGCAGATCCAATAGCCTCTCGCTGTTTTCCAATCCCCACTGTGGCAACAGGAAATCCGTCACCTGGACAAAGAGGGAGAGAGAGAGAGCAACATTTAGAGAGAAAACAGTGAGAGAGAGAGAGAGAGAGAGAGAGAGAGAGAGAGAAAGAGAGAGAGAGAGAGAACCAAATTCCAAAACTTGCTGTTCTTAAAATTAATAAAATATACATATTTTCTTTAGTCTTACGTTTGCCTTTGTTTATTTACAATATTCTTACCAGTTCATAGACATTTTTAAAATATAATAACTACATAATCCTACCCTAAATACCAGAGATGGGACAAAGTCACTGTTTGGCAAGTCCCAAGCAAGTCCCAAGTCTTAGCCGTCAAGTCCGAGTCGAGTCCCAAGTCAAGACAGGGAAAGCCAAGTCGAGTCCAAGTCAAAGTCACACCAAAGCCAAGTCGAGTCCAAGTCAGAGTCACACCAAAGCCAAGTCGAGTCCAAGTCAAAGTCACACCAAAGCCAAGTCGAGTCCAAGTCAGTCACACCAAAGCCAAGTCGAGTCCAAGTCCAAGTCACAAACTTTTTCAAGTCTTGAACAAGTCATCATGTATTTTTACTTAATAATGTCATTATTAGGCTATTGATCATAATTTCAACATATCACTCTAATGTACAGTCATTTCTTATCAATACAGTTATAATATGTTCATTGTTTCTGTCTTCAAAAGTGTTATGATATGCGCATGCGGTGAAATCGTATGTTTTTAAAAGTAGCCCAATAGCGTGGGAAAACCTCCCAATCTGGCAACGCTGCCTGAACGTCCTCAAAACGTAGGCCAATAGGTCGGTAAAAAACGCCCAATCTGGCAACACTGAACGTCCTCACCTCCAGCGTCAACGTAAATCAATGAGACCAACTGAAACGAAGCCGATATGAAACTTTAACTGTGATTCTGAAGAAAGCATTAATTATATCAAAATTCAGTTTAGATATTATTGAAGATACGAGTGTGTAGATTTGTTATTTATTTTTTGAATGAAGGTAAATGGTTGAACAATGATTTAGTTACGATGTCTTAAGTGTCAGAGGCTGGCCAGACGGCTTCAATGGGACCAACTCAAAACGCAGCCGATATGAAACTAAAACTGTTATTCTGAATAAAGTATAAACAATATCGAAATTTCGTTTTGATATTATTGAAGTGTAGATTTGTCTTCGCTCGCTGTTTTTTTTCCATCTTCACAGAAGTGAATGCGTCTTGGGTGTCTAGCCCACTATGCGGGAAACAGGTTAGATATCTAAAACAATAAATGTTTTTGACTCAAGACATGTCAAGTCATTACAAGTCAAAGAGGCAAAGTCCGAGTCAAGTCTCAAGTCAATAGCAGTCAATTCTAAGTTGAGTCGCAAGTCATGCGTAATTTTGTCAAGTCGAGTCTGAAGTCATCAAAGTCTTGACTCGAGTCTGACTCGAGTCCAAGTCATGTGACTCGAGTCCACATCTCTGATAAATACGACCCGCCTTTCTTATGAATAGCGGATTGGAGCCTATTCTGAAATGAGCCTCTACGCGCACTGGATTAAGAATTGATATTATATCGAGAATTTAATCAAATTGTGGAATCAAAATCATAATGATCATAGTGAGATACTGAAAGTAGTTTACTTTTCTGCTGTGACCCCCCATAACTTATTTGACCTCTGAAGTATCTGTTTTAAACCAAATCATGGCAATAAAGCAACTTATTTAACTTATTAACTTATATAGGCAGAGCAGTCTGCAGTGAGCGTTATTAAGAGAACCATTCATTCATATTTCTTACATTGCTCTGCACCATCAGCACGTCAACGCCCAGGCGGAAGTATGTTTCGCAATACTTGGCAACAGCATGAGGTCGAAAGCCCAGCCAAGGGAGCATCAACAACAGGGGCTTGGTGGACAGAGGGTCCGCAGAGGTCTTGGTGCTACTAGAGGCAGGCGACAGCCCAGCTTGGTTGAGGTAGAGGGTTACATTCTTACAGACGCTCTGGGTGATCACACCCCTTCTCAGCATTGTGACGGGAGATTTGAGATAGGTGGTAGCTGCAGAACATCATGAAAGCAAGCACAATCCAGAAAGTACCGGTCAAACAAGAATGCATTGTTTGTTGATGGAACACATTGACAGTTGGTTGTGTTATTTTACAATGCAAAACAATTCTTTGCATTCTTCAGTAGAAAGCAACAAGCCTGGCCTAAAGCCTATATAACGGTAGCCTACTGCCAATAAAACAATGATCGACCGTTTGTACGGGATGTACGGTGAAGCCCTAAATAGCTGCACACTGTGTTGTCACGTCATGATTAGAACACTGTGACCTTTCTTACAAATCGAATGACTGATAAGGCACTTTAATGATCTCAAATATTAGATTAGAGTAGAATTGCATAGTCTTCTATTCGTATGCGCAACGCAAATGAATGAAAGAAGGTATGCCTGAAGGGTAAGGTAATGGACTGAAGGTAATGGACAGAATTAACTGCGATAAAACGATGTGTTGCCTTGGTTGTTGTTATAAGCAAGTTACGAAGAAGTCGTTCACGATCTCTGATTCTTATCTGATTAGATTTAATGGAAATAAACTCACCAATCCTGCAATTCTACGGACAATATATTAACAATAAATAAATAGCGTAGCCTTCTCTATATACAGATAAAAAGTAAGGAAACATCCCTCTCGACCTTGACTTCGACCATGAACTGTAGCAGACATGTAACCGCTTGCATAAGTGACATACGCTATGTTTAAACTTACCGTCAATCTATAGTTGAGGTCAATGTTCGTACTTTTTCATTGTTTCCCTCGACATTTGCAGACTATAAACATGATATGCATGAGAAATGCGTATTAGAAACTCCTCGCAGGACTACCTCAAGCGGCAACGATATTATCCACGTCCAAGTGCTCCAAGACAAGAGACAGACTGTGCCGCTGCCGGATGCAGTGCCAGCATGGTATCGCTGCAGGAAGGAGTTTGAAGGGGCGGACCCCCTCAAGTGGCACGGAGACAGAATCCTGCCATAATTCAAACCTGAAAAAAAAAGTTTCCAAGGCTTTGAAGTCTGGGTTCGAAAACTCAACACCTTGTAAAAAAGGTTTTGCAACGCTGAAAAAAGAGATAATAGCCTGAAAAAAATATTAAAACATCTGCAACTTGATATATTCAATTATTAAATATACAGATCCAAAATCATAATTGGCAAAAAGGGCCCCCTCAAAACTGCCTAAAGGGCCCCTATTTTACCACCAGGTGTGAGCTTGATTAAACATTAAATAATAAAGAGGTTCCTGTGTGCTCATCAGGCAGAAGAATGCATAAGTGGATCCCTGCTTTCTAGTGGCCAGTGCACCCCAGGCACAAAGATGAACGTTAGATAACGCTATAAGGTAGGGTGGCTAGACAGTGCAAGGAATAGGAGACAAAGCTTACATGATGAGGGGGAAACAACATAGGATTTTTCCATCCCACATCATGTGGGGAGCAGAGGTGATCTCAGCACGTCTGAGACCTGTGCCATTGTATAAGAAGTCCTTGCTTTTTCAAATGCGTTGGACTTCTCCCTGCAGAGCTTTTAGAGAGATGCAGGGCTACCTCCCATCTGAAGCCTCCGATTCTTGTGGGGCCTTGGATTATTGTAAGTTTGTTGTATGTTATTGTATTTTTATTACTCAAATACATTAGAACGATTGTTATAAGTTCAGATGACTCTTTATTTTCAAACAGTTTATACAGAAACGATTGACGTGTTCAAAAATTCCCTCCACAATCTGTTCCTGTTCTGATGACAGAACCGACTCAACCCGCGGGACATTAACCACTAGCACAACTTTGTATGAAACTGCACTTTATGTCTGTTCACAAAGATTACACTATTGCACATATCCTTCACACTGTAAATACAGTTTAGTGTATCTTTAATTTATCAATTTATTTATTTACAAATGGGAGGGCCTTGTTAATTCCTGCAGTGATTGGTTAACCAGCGGCCCAAGAGTTTGTGCAGGCTGCAGTTTACTTTCCGGGCAAAGGGGCAAGTGTTGACAAGGATTGT
This sequence comes from Pollachius pollachius, assembly GCF_949987615.1. NCBI lineage: Eukaryota > Metazoa > Chordata > Actinopteri > Gadiformes > Gadidae > Pollachius > Pollachius pollachius. The sequence goes on along the minus strand of NC_136942.1, from coordinate 851,563 downwards.
TTTTATTGTTGATGTTGAACTAAACAGATTTTTATTATTTCTATGGTATTACACCATAATGTATGACTAAATTATATTCATCTTAATAGTGAAAATTACGGTCTGCATTTCAGAAGACCGTATAAACATGTTATTCTGTCTCATTCCTGGTCAACTCTCCCCACCAACATACATCTTCAAACCCGTAGCTAGGTATATCAAAAGTGCCGTCCAATATTAAAACTGGGTTTAGCAATTTGGAGAATTTAAAGTAATGGCCGTTGGGCTGTGGAGACAATTCTGACAAATATGACAAATAAGACAAATAAATTGTCTATTGCTAACCATCTGACTGCATGCCAAGGGTTATATTTATTTTTATGTGTGTAAATGACCAGCAGATGGAGCCACATTTCAACTCTACACACAACCCCCCTCCCCCACATACACACACACAAAAGCAAACACACACACACA
>NC_136942.1:831107-846107 GCF_949987615.1 Pollachius pollachius | reverse complement strand
CAAGACTACATTCTATCTCCAGATTAACCGTTTCTGATCTTAAATTCCTTGACATTCTGTTCTGCTGGTTGGACAGCTATTAATATGGCATTTGAGGTTGATAGAGCCATCACAACCTACATATGGCTGAAAGCTCAAAAGACTGCCCATGAATTGGCCACTGCAGAGTGGCTGTTGTGTATTCTGCAGGCAACACAGTCGTATTCAGTGTGTATTATGCATCCAGTGGGTACGTGCTTTTCATTGGTTTACTCAAGCACTGTAAAATCTTGCTCTCTTTCATCACTGTCTACCCCATTTTATCACTAACATTCTGAACTGTATCAGGCGATCCTACAATTTAATGTATTTTAAGTATGGCAAAAACAAATTCATGGACACAAATTATATGGACAAACTCGTGGAAACTCAATGTCTCTCATTGAGTTTCAAGCTCACATTGGTCACCTACCTATCCGTCAAATTGTCAAATTATAGGTGCGGTAGATCCAGTCGACCCAGATTTAGTAGGCCAAGACCCAAAACAAGTAGAGTCATTTAAGCATAGCTCCTCAAACAATCGTAAGCCCCAGGGAATGTCTTTCAAACAGAAAGATTTAAGTAGGATTTAAGTAGGCAACCCCTTATTAAGATCATCTGATATGTTATGCAAACAAACACAACTGTATAATGACGAAGAGGTTGTTTGTTGTCATACAAACATTGAAGGTTGAAGTAACTGGAAAATATGACAGCTGCATAATTTATTGGTTTAACAAGAAACAAAAATGTTGATTATAAGTGTTTTTATTCTTTTACAACTTTACACAGGACCATTGCATGATTCTAAAAAGATTACCAAATGAGAGCAACAATGAGGTCAATTTTTTACCTTATCACCAAATTCTCTCTCTCTCTCTCTCTATCTCTCTCTCTCTCTCTCTCTCTCTCTCTCTCTCTCTCTCTCTCTCTCTCTGGCTGTGTGTGTGCGTATGTCAACGACACACACAACCCCCAGCCACCACACATACACACACATGCACTCAGTTACTTGGGCTCTTTTTCTGTGTGACCTAGTTAAAGGCTCCCAGTGGCAGTCCTGGTCTATTTTATTATGGATTAACTCAATGAAAACACTGCATATCCCTTCTTGTTTCACTTTGAGGCTAGTTAAAGCCATGGCATTCTTCTTCTTCTTCCTCATTTTATATTCTTTAATAGTCTTTATTTTATTATTCGTTAAGAATGTGAAATTGTACACCCCACATTTATGTTTATGTATTATCAAGTCCCAGAACCTATTCTGTACTTAACTGTATGTATTTGCCAGTGCAAATTTGTTACAATCAATCTCAATCAAGACAATCAACCAATCTAATCAAATAAAGCAAACAAAGCCATTTTTAACATGTTATCTCATGTGTTGGCAGAATCCCTTGATGAAAACCAGGACTCGGACAGCAGTGCTCATTCAGATTGTAACAGTGACCCTACAGATACGTCAATGCTAAAAACCATAAACCAATCCTGCACTCCAGTTTACCCAGAAGACTTCAAATCGGACCAATCTCCGAATCCCTTTCATTTTCCTAGCCCGCCTTTTCTCATCCCTCTGTACTCTGATTGGAATTCTGCCATGGCTACGTGGGGCGTGGCTTGGGAAGCACACATCTACGGTGTGGGATCAATCTTCGCCATGTCCGGCTTCATATCCGTCGTGTGTTTGTTGGGTTTACCCCTGCGTTGTCCCATGGGAAGCCCCTATTTCACTTTGCTGCATCTGCTCCTCCTGGCATTCGGAGGGATCCGGGCTTTCTCTCTGCTCTACGACGCCTACAGTCACCAGGAGCGCCTCCCTCCCCTGGCCTCCCTCCTCCTCTCTGAGCTCTCCTTCCCCTGCCTGTCCTCAGCCTTCTCCCTGGCCTTCATCCTCCTCTCCCTGCGCTCGCGCATGCACTCGTCTCTCCGTCGATCCCTCACCCCCGTCTCCTGCCAGCTCTCCCCCTCGCCCTGCCTGCTCCTGTGTCTGTCCTTCTTTCATGGGATGGTCTCGCTGGGCTGTGTGGGTCTCCTCCAGCTCCTGCCCTCTTTCCCTGCCCTGCTCCTCCTACCCCGAGGCCTGTTTGTGTGCCTCTCTGTCCTGCTCCCGTTCTCCTACCTCATCTTCTACTGCTTGGCCCGAGCCCAAACCAAACACATCTTCCGACTGGGTGACAACGCAGAGGGAGGGGGTTCCTCGGAGGTTCTGCGGCCTACAAAGTGCCCATTTTCTGAGGTGGAAGACTGGGCCAGGGCGGCTGGTGTCGGCATAGCGGCGTCACTGTGTCTGCTGGCTTGCGGAGGTCTTCAGCTCTATGGCCTCCTGCACTACCTGGGCCTGGGAGGAGTGAGCTCCTATGTCTTCGAGGCCTGGCCCTGGTGGGGCTACCAGCTGAGCTGCAGGCTGTGTGAGGTGGCTGTGTGTCTGGGCCTTGCACTCATCGGTGCATACCCGTTGTTCTGTGGCACCCGCTCTTCCGTCAAGTCAAACACTCCACTTCGGCCGGGATCGTGGTCCCAGCTGCCGAGCGACTCCCCTTCAGGAGGCCCGGCCGTCCTGGCATCTCTGGGAGAAGGCAAGTCCGCCGCCCTCTCCCCTCACTTCCTCTGGTCCCAGGGTATGCAGGAAAAACTAGTGGTGTGTGAGATTACCTCGAATGGGCAGTCCGAGGCCCTGCCACTTTGCCCAATCGTGGACCCTCTAAAAAATAGAATAAGCACCTTGGAATCTACATCTGTGCTTCCACTACCTGCAGCCCCTTCACCCCCGCGCAGAACACAAGCTGGCGATTACAAGTTGTCCTCACTGGATAGTTTCGGCCTGGATGCTGACTCAACAGGGGACCTGCGTCCTCCTTCTCCCATAGACTTGTCTCGCAGCATTGACCAGGCATTATTCAGCGACGCCCTGTTCTCCCGCAGTATATTTGGACCTCCAAGGCTACCCAATGCCTCCTCCAGCCTGTCCTTAAACTCTCCTGGTAAACCACCGCTAGGCTACAGCTATGAAGACAGTGGCCTTTACCGTACAACTTCCTGTGGTGACGCGGATCACGAGAGTCCTCTATCTAAGTCGCAGCTACCTGACAATCCGTCGCATCAAAACATGCCCTCAACATTGCCGGAGCCGTTGAATCGGACGGGAAGTACCCCTGGTGCTTTCGACCAGGCTTCCATAGGGGGTTCGTCCCAGGGTCTGTGCAGCGACCCCGGGAAAACCAGGAAGACGCGAGCCTATCCCTGGGCTAACAGAGGCCACAGCTTTGCCCATGGCACCCTCCCCCAGGCCATACCCCAGCTGCACTACCACAGGCGGTACCGGACACTGAGCTTGGCCTCCCAGGGCAGCTGCGGATCCGGCCGTCTGTTAGGGACTGAGCACCTCAGCAAGAGCAAACAGCTTGAGCGAGATCTGGAAGTACAGGCGGAATTTGTCCATGTCTGCAGACAGATTGATTCTCAGAGCCTGTGCAGCGACACCATTGATCTGTGAAGGTCAGATTTAGGTGACTACAGCCAGGAGGTTCCATCCTGCAATTCAAGAGCTCGGATCCTGCAGGTTTTAAGTGCAGTCCAAAACAGAAACATTTGCCAACCCCTACACTGGGTTCATGAAGGTTTTACCTCAGATCTGAAGGGGGCTAATCAATAGGACTATTGGATGACCACCAATTAATTCTGTTATAGGATTTGGCTGGAGGGATACATTTTGAATAGTGAATTTATTGAATTAATATGAATAAAGTTTTAGTTTGGTCTAATGTTCCAAATGTTTAGTTTATTGACAAAGCCTACTGAAACTTATTCTTCATGTGCTGCCAATGTAATTCAGAATTAATATATTCTAGTTGTTCTGTCTGAACTTCTCCTGAACCTTTTTTTTCATTTAATGATTATGACAGCCTCAGAAACAAATGTTACGAACCCTGAAATTCTTATGCTAGTAATGTTAGCATAATAATAGAAAACTCTTATGTATTCCCTTAAGTGGAATACATAAGAGCATAGTGACAGTTCCATAAAGGCGCGTTCCCACCAAATGCGGTCTCTACTAGCTTAACTAGGAGACACAAGGTTGCTTGCGTGTACAACAAACTTTTCTGATGCGAGTAACTCAGCATCAAGTGAAATTCACTGGGAAAAAATTGTCTTTTACTTTATATGTATTCATGCTGCGCCTTCGCTCTTGGTTGGAATGCACGTTGGACTTATCACCGTTTTTTTTTTTTTTTACAAAAAATGCTCTCAATTTAACAGTTCTTATGCTTTCATAGATAAAGACATAATTTCCGTAATTTCAAAGCCTTTAATGAATAATTAACTCATAGGAAGTTATTGGCTTGCTTATTAGCTGTATTTCCATTTTTTTTATAATCACAAAACAAAATAACGTTTTTTCAAACACTATACTGTATAAATATAAATATTGCACTTTAAGAAACATTAAGCGCAATTTCTCATTTTATCTTCCACAACAGTTCCCGTACCCAGAAATGTAGCTATGTTGCCCTCTGCTGGTAAGACTCGCAGTATGCAATGGTGTTAAGCACGTTGGTTACATAACCACGATTTGAATGTATTTGTGAATGATAAAACACTTACAAAATAATAAAATATGTTGAAGTCTTTATTTTTGTACATTCAGCAATTGATACAGCTAAATATTGCCAATTTATGAGAATTCAGAGCGAGGCAAAATACAGTGATATAGTATAATATTATGATCTAAAAGTATACATGTAAGTTATTATTAGGAATGATGTGCTTTATGAAAATAGATACAGTATATAACATTTTTATAATTAACATAATTATAATAGATATCCTCTAACAATGAACAATCAATTATGCAGTATGATCAGTATAAACACTTTATTTTTCTCTGGGGGAACGGCTGAGGCTATAACTGAATGAGTGGCGCTACAGCTCTGGCTGAGTTTGAGCCCTGGGTTTTGTATCTGGATATGTTACAGTACTTATAAGGCGCTCAGGGTACATATAGATGTATATCTGCTAGCTTTATGCTATCATTTTTCTACTAGCCTATATGTTTTTTACTTCTTTACTAATGTAGCATGTATACAAAAAAAGGCTACTAGCATACACACCATAACAAATAACACAGAAAGCCAAACCTTCTTTCTGAAGTAACTGTGTTACTGTGTACACATTTGTTGTAAACGTACACATAATTCCATTAACTTGTATTTATTGCTCTGAACCAATAGCCAATATCACGTTTTCCCACAGAGATACCTTGCAACACATAGCTTGCGGGCTAACAGATATGTAAGCATCAAAATGTATTTCAATATTTCCGTTTGTTAAAATCATCAGCAATGTATCAGGGTGTTACAATAAACAATATATATACCGCATGCACAAATTCTTTCTATAAAATAACTACTCACCCCGAGACCTCCCTTGTAATCCGCAACAGAAGCGTGGCAGCTGTCTGTAAGCTCTGTCTGTTTTAAAAGCCACTTGTGTGCTGCTTCACTGGCAAAGGAGGATCAACAGAGGAGAAGCAGCTAAAAGCCACACTGCCCCTAGCTTTCTCTGATGAGCCTTCTGTTTATTACATAACCTCCGGCCCCTATAGTACTAGGGAAGAGCCAGATGACGATGAACATACGTTTGATGCTTTACATACTGTTGTTATGATCTCATCTCGTGTTTAATCTATGGTGTTGTGTTGTCCCGATTAGAAGGAATGAGCTGTATGAAAATAAGTCAAGTAGAGAGACAGCGAGTCAGAGAAAGAGAGAGTGTGAGAGAGAGAGGGAGAGAGAGTGAGGGGGGAGCAAGCGACAGACAGACAGAGAGATAGACAGACAGTTAGAGAGTGAACGACAGACGGAGAAAGTAACAGACAGAGAGAGACAGAGAGAGAGAGAGCGAGTGACAGAGCAAGAGAGAGAGAAAGAGAGACACAGACAGAGACAGAGTGAAAGAGAGAGAGAGCACGAGAGAAAGAGAGCTAGAGACAGTGAGAGACAGAGACAAGGACAGAGAGAGACCCACACACACATGGAGAAGAGAAGGTGGGCCGCATGATCACATGCGTACACTGAACCTTCTGGAGGGGTTGGACGTCGGGATTCCTGCAGCGGGACGGCCGCATCTCCCCTCTCCTTGGCCATCAGTAAAGCCGCTTCTCATAACTAGGGACAGAAACACAGAAGAGCCTTACTCGCTGTCAGAGGGAACAAACAACACCAACAACGACAGACGGACAACAGACGGATGCGTGATAAGAAAGGAGGGCCTTTGTTTTAGCACCAGGTGTGAGCTTAATTAGCCTTTACAAGCCGTTTGAAAATCACTGAAAACACAAGCAGGAGTGCCCACCTAGATGTATGATGGATGGAGAAGAAACATTTGCTATAGTCCACTGGTTTGGCTGGTAGACTGATCTATTCAGCATACATCTAGGTGCAAGCTCCCACTTGTGATGTCACTAAGGCACAGGGAAGGGCTGATTTTGAAACGGCTTGTCATGGCTGGACTCACTCACAGCTGGTGTTAAAACAGGGTCCCTTTAAAGAACAGGATGAACGTACTTACATGGCACAAAAGAATACCTAACATGATAGCATGAAAAAGAGAAGGAAAAAGAAGACTATTTGATGACGAGAAACCATTTTTGTTGAGATTTCACAGAGGACATCACAAACACAGATGCATGATGGGACAAACAGATTGAGGTGGTGAGTAGACTGAAGACAAAGGGCCCAAACAAACAAACATGGGAGCTAACAAGGTGAAATATATCCAGGGCACTAAACAGCAGCATATATCATCTCAAGGCAAACTGCTGTGTGTCATGGGGTATAGTGCATGGTGGAAATAAGTGCATTAGTTGGACAACACTATCAAATGATGAAGCCGTAAATAGTGCTAAATCAAACAAAGCGATAATGAAAATTGTCATCCAAGGTAACTAATGCTGTAATGGCCTGGGAGTGTGTTTGAACATTGGTTCATAATGCGCTATACCTGTGTTAATCTATATGTGCTAACAACAAATACTTTATGTTCTTACTCATGGCTGCACATGTTGCTGTGAAAAAGAAAGAAGTAGGCCTACAAAGACTTCATACAGCTTTTTAATGACAATTAAAAAAATATTTTATAAGGAACCATTCCATTTTTGATACATTCAACTGAAACCCTTGGCCGTAGCGATCAGGTGTATCTGAGAGCGAGGACTAAAGGCCAGCGGGGGGAGAGGGCTAGGGGTTCAAGGGGAGGGGAGTCAGGGGACCAGACGTACGAGTGCAGACCGTGGACCCCGCCCTCCACCTGGGCCGACATGGTCCTCTTCTCAAACTTGAGTTCCCCGGAGTACATCATAGACCTGAGAGAGAGAGACAGACAGCTAGTACATCATAGACCTGAGAGAGGGAGAGAGACAGCTAGTACATCATAGACCTGAGAGACAGACAGCTAGTACATCATAGACCTGAGAGAGGGAGAGAGACAGCTAGTACATCATAGACCTGAGAGACAGACAGCTAGTACATCATAGACCTGAGAGAGAGAGACAGACAGCTAGTACATCATAGACCTGAGAGACAGACAGCTAGTACATCATAGACCTGAGAGAGAGAGACAGACAGCTAGTACATCATAGACCTGAGAGAGAGACAGCTAGTACATCATAGACCTGAGAGAGAGAGACAGACAGCTAGTCCATCATAGACCTGAGAGAGAGAGAGAGAGACACAGACAGCTAGTACATCATAGACCTGAGAGATAGAGAGAGAGAGAGACAGCTAGTACATCATAGACCTGAGAGAGAGAGACAGACAGCTAGTACATCATAGACCTGAGAGAGAGACAGCTAGTACATCGTAGACCTGAGAGACAGACAGCTAGTCCATCATAGACCTGAGAGAGAGAGACAGACAGCTAGTCCATCATAGACCTGAGAGAGAGAGACAGACAGCTAGTCCATCATAGACCTGAGAGAGAGAGAGCGAGAGAGACACAGACAGCTAGTACATCATAGACCTGAGAGAGAGAGACAGACAGCTAGTACATCATAGACCTGAGAGACAGACAGCTAGTACATCATAGACCTGAGAGACAGACAGCTAGTACATCATAGACCTGAGAGACAGACAGCTAGTACATCATAGACCTGAGAGATAGAGAGAGAGAGAGACAGCTAGTACATCATAGACCTGAGAGAGAGAGAGAGACAGACAGCTAGTACATCATAGACCTGAGAGAGAGAGCGACAGCTAGTACATCAGAGAGAGAGAGAGAGAGAGAGAGCGACAGCTAGTACATCAGAGAGAGAGAGAGAGAGAGAGAGAGAGAGAGAGAGAGAGAGAGAGAGAGAGAGAGAGAGAGAGAGAGAGAGAGAGAGAGAGAGAGAGAGAGAGAGAGAGAGAGAGAGAGAGAGAGAGAGAGAGAGACACAAGCACACACACACACCATAGACCTTGTGTCAACAGACACAAACAGACAGACAGACAGTTCAGACATACACACAGACAGAGAGGCTGGTAGTTCAGACGGTTCACTCACCGCAGTATGGAGAGACTTTTGGCTCCAATGTCCTGACAGCCATGTTGGATACCAGCGATGAGGTAAGGAGCAAACTTGTGGATGGAACCTTTATCCTGCACCGAGCCTGAAACACCCTGGGCCACTTTCACTTTATCACCCTCACTACACACACACACACACACACACACACACACACACACACACACACACACACACACACACACACACACATTTAAAATATTAATTCACAAGATGTTTGTATGGAAAGGAAACGTTTATTAAGTGGGAGTTGGATTTTGGATTCTGCCCAAAGGGGTTGCTGGTATAGACCAGTCTTTTAATTAATCTATTTTAATACATTGATACAGAAGGGACTGTCAAAGCTCAAATCAAAATATTTGAAAAAGCATATCTCTTGTTTTACCCTTCCTATCACTATTTGTCCATTCAAATGAAAATTATTAACGCTGAAGAGATGTGAAAGGTCCAACTGACAATGACACAGAGGTCTGTTTCCTTAGGCCTGGTCTTTCCTACCTGAAGTAGTGTTTCTGACTGCCTGGTCTTTCCTACCTGAAGTAGTGTTTCTGACTGCCTGGTCTTTCCTACCTGAAGTAGTGTTTCTGACTGCCTGGTCTTTCCTACCTGAAGTAGTGTTTCTGACTGCCTGGTCTTTCCTACCTGAAGTAGTGTTTCTGACTGCCTGGTCTTTCCTACCTGAAGTAGTGTTTCTGACTGCCTGGTCTTTCCTACCTGAAGTAGTGTTTCTGACTGCCTGGTATTTCCTACCTGAAGTAGTGTTTCTGACTGCCTGGTCTTTCCTACCTGAAGTAGTGTTTCTGACTGCCTGGTCTTTCCTACCTGAAGTAGTGTTTCTGACTGCCTGGTCTTTCCTACCTGAAGTAGTGTTTCTGACTGCCTGGTCTTTCCTACCTGAAGTAGTGTTTCTGACTGCCTGGTCTTTCCTACCTGAAGTAGTGTTTCTGACTGCCTGGTCTTTCCTACCTGAAGTAGGGTTTCTGACTGCCTGGTCTTTCCTACCTGAAGTAGTGTTTCTGACTGCCTGGTCTTTCCTACCTGAAGTAGTGTTTCTGACTGCCTGGTCTTTCCTACCTGAAGTAGTGTTTCTGACTGCCTGGTCTTTCCTACCTGAAGTAGTGTTTCTGACTGCCTGGTCTTTCCTACCTGAAGTAGTGTTTCTGACTGCCTGGTCTTTCCTACCTGAAGTAGTGTTTCTGACTGCCTGGTCTTTCCTACCTGAAGTAGTGTTTCTGACTGCCTGGTCTTTCCTACCTGAAGTAGTGTTTCTGACTGCCTGGTCTTTCCTACCTGAAGTAGCGTTTCTGGCTGCTGTTGTTCTTCTCCATGGCGTCCAGCGATCCCATGCCACGGTACTTCTTTAGACGCACGCCGTCCGAGAAGAAGTACTCCCCAGGAGCTTCAGTCGTGGCCGCCAGCAGTGAGCCCATCATTACTGGGGGGGAGGGCGGTCAACATGTCATTGGGTGAGGCTGACATTGGTCGTTCAATTCCAAATTCAGCATTCTATTCAATTCAAAGAATCATCCTAATACACAGCACGGCTAACAGACTTATCTTCACTTCAACACTTCAGAACTCTTTGAAAATGGTTGCTATTGACAGAAGGGTGCTCACACATGACCAACAGGGATTTTGTGAAACCAAGGGTTTGCAGATACAAAAAGGATGACCCAAGCCGTCCTTAGAGGGGCAGTATTGATGAGTTCAACGCCATTACGTACAACAGGGCCCTCGATTCAGGGAATTGCGACAAATTGGGTCTGCTACCGATGCCTTGATTCATTATAGGAGCAGACCCATTATCAGAGTTATGAGTGACTGTGTTCGCTCATAACTCTGATAATGGGCATGCTACCCATCCCTTGATACATCATAGGATCAGACCCATTGTCAGAGTTCGTCTTTCAGCTAAACCTCTATGAAAAGGGTCAATCCGGCACCGGGATGAGCCTCCATCAAAGGTTTGTGTTCACCGGTTGAGGCTCCTAGGGCCAGAGCCTTGACCACGTGTCCCACGGTCTGAATGCCTCCGTCGGCGATGACGGGCACACCGAACCGCCGCGCATACTCCGCCACCTTGTACACGGAAGTGCCCTGAGGCCGGCCGCACGCCATCACTGCGGAACACAAGCGGCCAATCAGCTTCGACCTCTGTTGAGGCTTGATGACACGTTATGTCATCGTTTCAACAATCCCAGCGATTTCGGGTCTACATTTTTTCACACTTGTTGCATTTGGTTGAAAAGTGGGTTTGGTTCATTTTTCTCTGTGTATGAAGGTAAATTATTTATTAATCCCCGATCGGAAATGTGGGTGTCACAACAGATAGTATAGGATAATAGTAGAAATGTAAGGATTGATATAAGGAAAAGCACTTTTTTATGATTACACTACTGGTCAGACCAGCACAACGAAACTGCATTTCGTTGTACTGGTTGTCCTTACTTGTGCAATGACAATAAAGTTGAATCTATTCTAATCTAATCTAATAAAACATTAAACATTTAAATAGGTCCCAGCCCCAGCCTCTCACCTTCCTGGGTGATGCAGATGGAGCCACAGCCCATTCCCACACGGAGAGCGTCCACTCCGGCGTCGATCAGGTTCTTGGCCTGGGCCGCCGTCACCACTGAACCACACGCCACAGGTACCATGGGGGAGGAGCACAGATGAGCCCTTACAAGGAGGTTTAAGTTGTTTTTAAGAAAGAGATTAAGACTTAAGAGTACTTGGAGTTCCTAGAGTCCTTGGAACTTGAACTTACCATTTCCGCCCACTACTTGGAGTTCAGGGTATTCCTGTTTGATGTAATTGATCATACTGATCTGGTACACGGAGTTCCCCTGGGAGGAGTCCTGCAGTATGGATACAGCGCAAAAAACATGATGTCACGAAAGCTAAAGCTACAATTAAATAACAATGGATAGCAAGTGGCTATTCGTACAAGTGAAACTATACATTTAGATGCTAAACCCAACCAGGACCATAACATGCGACATGCTCCACCCACCAGGACTATTAATGCTCCACCCACCAGGACTATTAATGCTCCACCCACCAGGACTATTAATGCTCCACCCACCAGGACTATTACATGCTACATGCTACAGCCACCAGGATTATGAAATGCTACAGGCTACACCTACCAGGTCTATATCATGCTACATGCTACACCCACCAGGACTATGACGTCCACCCCGGCTTGCATGATAAGGTCCAGCCGGTACTTGTCGTCGTCCCTGGTGCCGATCGCAGCCCCACAGAGCAGCTGTTTGCGGGAGTCTTTGGATGCCAGTGGGTAGTCCCGGTTCTTCTTCAGGTCGGTGCGAGCGATGATAGCCACCAGCTCGTCACTGTCGTTCACGATGGGCAGCTTACCTGGATGCCAACAGGGTGGAGGTGGACGCAACACAGTGAGAAAGCTAACAGCATTGTCTACATTGAGATATATGTATATATATACATTCCTGTTTGGCGACGTGAGGCGTGGCTGAGTCGTACCCTTTTTGCTGCGTTGCAGTATATCGTTGGCTTCTTTTAATGTGACTCCTGCCGGTGCAACGACCAAATCTTCTCTTTTAGTCATCGCCTGGGTAAAACCAAAATGGTAATGATGTGAAACAGTGAATGGAAATAACTACAAAAACATCAACAAACAATATCTAAATAGGTTTAATTTAACGTTTTTAACCTGTAGTATTTATAATGCTGCATCTTTTCATCTCTAAAGTATTAAACTTTAGAAAAATATTTTTTATAGGAATCGGAATAGATCTGGAACACTTGTCATGAAGAGCGTTCACACACAACACACACACACACACACACACACACACACACACACACACACACACACACACACACACACACACACACACACACACACAGCAGGGACCGTTACACGTGCACATGTTCCTCATCCCCCTGTTGATATAATCACAATTACGCTGAAGTCCCCTAACCTCTTCCAGCGGCCGGTCGTGGTCCTTCTCTGACAGGAAGTCGATATCTCTGGAGGTCACGATGCCCACCAGCTTGCTGCCCATCTTCCCCGTCTCTGTGACCGGGATGCCGGAGAATCCGTGGCGCAGTTTGGCCTCAAACACGTCCCCCACCGTGTGCCTGGGACTCATCACCACCGGGTCGGTGATGAAGCCCTGCTCGAATTTCTACACCGGACAAAGAGAGCGGAGGTATACCGATTCATGTTTTATCATTTAAAAAACACTTTGGTAAATACTCAAACACACTTTACATAAGAACAACTAACACACAAGAGTACAAGCAGATATCAAATGAAAAGAACGGATAAAGAAACACACTCATTTGTGACAAAAGAAAAAACCAAGGCGCGGTTGAAGTCGTGTGCGTGGTGGCCCCGTTGGTGTCTTGTTGTCTTGTTGACGCTCTTTCAGACGTACCTTGACTTTCCGCACTTCGTTGGCCTGGAACTCGGCCGTGCAGTTATGGTGTATTATTCCAATTCCACCCATCAACTGGAATTCATGGGGATACATTACAACGACAAATACACATTTACATAAAGAAGATGATCAAGACACACACATGTATGATAGCACATCGAGCAATGGATGTAAGATCCATTACCTTTAAAATGGTATACTCTTGTTGCTCTCTGATCGAGATTGAATTAGAATAGTTTATACCAGATAACTTTGTTTCAAAAAAATGACACAATGTCACGTGAGAGAGTGGGCGGGCCTACTCACTGCCATGGCGATGGCCATGGAGGACTCCGTGACGGTGTCCATGGGAGATGAGATGAGGGGAGTCTTCAGCGTTATCTTGCGAGTCAGTGCTGAGGTTAGATCCTGCGGGATCCCGTTAGATTCAAAGAGGAAACGTCAGCGTCATTAGGACCAACCGCCACCCAGCGTCAGCTGCTCTCGCTAAGTAATGAACGGCTGAGCGCGACGAACTGCGGAGCCGTGGTTTTTTTTGAACCTGTACAGCGTTTCAGAGCATTTTAACTGATGAGGGAATATGTTCGTGGGTCATGTTAAGCCTTTTCATTTCGTCAAGGCTTATGCCTCTTTTCCAAGACTAAACAAGTAGGCATACAGCGCATTTTTCAAAATGGTGTTTTTAACTACCTCATCCTTTTTCAGAATATTTGGTCATAAATTACTTAAATGACAAAATTACTTAAATTACAAAATATATTAGCTTATATATAAGTAGGCTCACTTATGATGACCACATTCATCAGTGTTGCATCATTGGAAAAGTGGCACCATGTCAATAATGTAGATAATGAGACGTAGATAATAAAGCATGAACTACATTTAAACAAAGTTTAAATTTAGCAAACGATTTTGGTTGATTGCAAATACCAACAAACAAGCAAAGCACAGCAATTTGTATACATTGTTTTTGCTGTATCATGAATCATCTCATGGCACGCCGTCCAGCCTGTTGATGTGAAAGGCTGCTTGTTAGCGTAACGCTAGCTCGCTAAGGGGCGGCCGGCGCAGGTGTGCAGCACGTGATTACCAAGCACCTGCTAACCAGTAATGATCGGCACCTCGGCACGAGACATCCTTTAATTTCCCAGCAGAATTTCCAAAGCCGAGGGGCAACAAAGCGCACTCCCCTTCCCCATGTCAGTAGGAAGCCTTTGTTGCTCACACTATAAGGTGACCAGATTTCTGAAATGACAAACGGGGACCCTTGTAGTTTGGCAGTCCAGATATCAATAAAATATATGGTGTTATAACTTCTGAAAGGAAATAAAAGGGACATATTTGTTTTTTTTACCACTCTTGTCTTGGTCGATGTAGTACTGTAGTACACTACTAGGATGTGTTCAAACTACTTGCCAAAAATTTAATAAGGGAATGGTTCTACAGTGTGGTGATTCCCCATTCCCTATGATCGGTCATGCCTGCTTATGGTTTAAAGGCGATAGAACGGCCCCCTCAAAGCGAGGTCGCACCACATTAGCTAGACAAGAGACTTATCACTAACTGTCTCAAAGGGAATATTCATGAGCAAGTGAGAACTTTTGCCATTTACAAATCTATTCATGTATTTTTAGAATCCTATTTTTTGTAAAACGGGGACAGCTGCGGAGACAGCTCTAGCCTGGGACAGGCCACTGAAAACGGACACTGTCCCCAGAAAGCAGGGACGTTTGGCCAACCTACCTCACTATGGTTGCATTATAGACATATAATCAAGAAGTTTGTGTGTGTGTCTTCGCGTGTGTGGGTGTGTGTGTGCGTGTGTGTGACATTGTGTAGATCTACTCACCACTTCATCAGAGGTGAAGTCTATGAAACCAGGAAGTATCAGGAAGTCGCTGAGTGAAAGGCGGAGAGGACAGCATTTGAAAAGCAGGATCAACATTCCGGTATATTACATAACAGCAGTCCCTTGCTCATTCATTTATATCTAAAA
>NC_136942.1:818607-826107 GCF_949987615.1 Pollachius pollachius | reverse complement strand
TGGGTGCTCCTCTCCGGCCCGGATCTGGGACAGCACTCCCCCCAGCCCTACTTCCGAAGCATCTGTGTGCACAATGAGGGGTAGAGTAAAGTCAGGGGTTATGAGCACCGGCTCCGAAAATAAGGCTCCCCGAAATGTCCCGAAGGCCTTCTCGGCTGCCTCGGACCACCTGATCCGATCGGCCAGGGCCTTCCGGGTCAGGTCATTGAGGGGGCTGGCCAGCGTGGCAAAGCCGGGTATGAACCGCTGGTAGTATCCTACCAGCCCTAAAAACGATTTCACCTGCTTTTTTGAGGTGGGGCGGGGCCAGTCCCGGATGGCGGCCACCTTGCTCTCCTGCGGCCGGACGTTCCCCCGCCCTACCTGGTACACCAGGTAGGCCGTCTTCTCCAGCCCGAGGCGGCACTTGGCCGGGTTGGCGGTGAGGCCCGCCTTCCGTAGCTCCCCCAGTACGGCCCGCAGCTGCCGGAGGTGGACGTCCCAGCTGTCGCTGTGGATGATTATATCGTTGTGTAGGCTGCGGCGTGGGCCCGGTGAGGCCGTAGGAGCTGGTCCATCATCCTCTGGAACATGGCCGGGGCTCCATGGACGCCGAAGGGGAGGACGGTGTACTGATACAGGCCCCCCGGGGTCGCGAACGCCGTCTTCTTCCGGGCGGTCCGGGTCAACGGCACCTGCCAGTACCCCTTGGTCAGGTCCAGGGTGGTGAGGTACCTGGCCGGCCCGAGTCGCTCTATCAGCTCGTCCACCCTGGGCATGGGATGGGCGTCGAACTCCGATGCCTCATTCAGCCTCCGGAAGTCGTTACAGAACCTGAACGTCCCGTCAGGTTTGGGCACGAGGACGACCGGGCTGGACCAGGCGCTGCGTGATTCCTCGATGACCCGGAGCCTGAGCATTCGTCCTACCTCCTCCTGGATGGCCTCCCGCCGAGCTTCCGGGACCCTGTACGGGGGGACTCTCACCGTTACCCCTGGCGCCATCCGGATATCGTGGTGGGCGACGGATGTTCTCCCCGGGATCTCCGAGAACACGTCCTGGTGTTGCATTACGATCTCGTCGAGGTCCTGCTTCTGGGCCGGGCTGAGGTCCTCCCCTACCGGGACCACCGGGATTTTGCATTGGGCCGCCAACGCCAGGGGTACCGGGTCTGGAGGGTCCACTCCCCCCCTCCACTGCTTCAGGATGTTGATGTGATATAACTGGGTGGGCTTACGTCTCCCGGACTGTCGTACTCGGTAGTTCACCTCCCCCACTCGTTCGACCACCTTGTACGGCCCCTGCCACTTGGCTAGGAATTTGCATTCCGCCCTGGGGACCAGGACCAGTACCAGGTCTCCTGGGCGGAAGGTGCGCAGCTGGGCTCCCCTGTTGTAGACCCTCGCCTGGGCCCGCTGTGCTCGCCGTAGGTGGTCTCGCACGATGGGCCACACTCTGGCCATGCGGTCCCTCACCTGCTCTACGTGGTCCAGCATGGTGCGTTGGGGGGACGGCTGGCTCTCCCACGCCTCCTTGGCGAGGTCCAAGATTCCCTGGGGTCTTCTCCCGTACAGCAGCTCAAACGGGGAGAAGCCGGTGGAGGCCTGGGGCACCTCCCGCACGGCGAACAGGAGATGGGGCAGCAGATGGTCTCAGTTCTTCCCGTCGACATCCATGGCCTTCCTTAGCATCTGTTTCAATGTCTTATTGAACCGCTCCACGAGGCTGTCCGTCTGGGGGTGGTATACTGACGTCCGGAGCTGCTTGACCTGGAGGAGGCTAAGCAGTTCCTTCATCACACGGGACATAAAACATGGAGCCTGGTCTGTCAGGACCTCCCGGGCTATCCCTACCCGGCTAAACAGAAGCATGAGCTCCTTGGCTAACGCCTTAGCTGTGGCCGCGCGTAGGGGTAGGGCTTCTGGGTACCTGGTGGCGTAGTCCACCAGCACCAGGATGTACCGTGTCCCCGGCTGGTTTTGGGGAGGGGCCCCACGATGTTGAGGGCTATCAGGTCGAACAGGGTCTCTATGATGGGCATGGGAATAAGGGGGTTTCTGACCGTGGCTCGAGGGGCTGCCCGCTGACACTCGGGACACGCCTGGCAGCGCCGTTCTACGTCCCTTTTTACCCCTGGCCAGTAAAACTTCGCTAAGTCCCGGTCCCTGGTTTCGTCCATTCCCAGATGAGCTCCCAGGAGGTATGTGTGTGGGCCATAAAGAGCACCTTGCTGACGTACGGTCGCGGTACCACTAATTGTTCCGTCACCTCCCCCTCCTTTTCCACTACCCTGTAGAGCAGCCCCCCCCCCCGGTGCTAAAATGTGGGTGCGGTAAGCAACTCACCGAGTCCCGGGTTTGTCCGTCGTGGGCGAGCACGTGGCTCCAGGCATGCTTTAGGGCGCCGTCCTGCAGTTGAGCGCTGGCGAACTGTCCCAGCCGAGTAGTACCTCCCTCTTGCCGGGAAGAAGTCCGAGAACTCGGTGAGGGGAGAACTATCGGGCGGGTCGTTCCGCTCGGACGCCGTTACGGTGTCCGTGGTGCCGAGGGGAGGCCCCTGCGATCCGGACCGGGCAGACCCCCCCTTCCGTGCGGATCGGGGAACCCAGTGGTGAGGGTCCGTTTCCCTCTGAGCCCTGATCCTCAGCCGTTGTCTCCCCCGGGGTCGCCGGGATCCGCGTAGCCCCGTAGGCTGGTCGAGCCCTCCTCCCCCCCACCCGCAGGGGAAGCTCTCTCCGAGGCCGGGATCCCCGCTCCGGGTTCCACAGCCGATCAAAGATCGGGCAATCCCTCCCAATCAGGAGCGGTACCGGGAGGTGGGGGACGATCCCCGCCCGGGCAGTGAACACCCTGTAGGGGGTCCGGACGACCACATGGCAGGTCCCGTAGGTACGGGTGTCCCCGTGGACGCAGGCGACCTCCATCGGTCCCCCCTCCTTTCCCCCCGCCAGGTCGGGACGGAGAAGGGTTACCACGCTGCCCGTGTCCAGGAGAGCCTGCGTGTCCTCGTTCATGACCCGCGCGGGTATTGTCGGGGCGCCGGCCTTCCCCTGCGCCCAACAGGTGGCCAGCATGCAGGGTCGTCGCGTCCCCTCGCCCGCGTATGCCGACGGCGTCGGTACATCCCGGTCTCCGGGGCAGTGTCTTGCCAGATGGCCGGTCTGGCCGCAGGTGTAGCACCGCCTCCGCTCGTGGTCCTCCTGGGTCACGATCGGCGGCTCCGGTGTGGGGTTCTGGGGCGGGGTCGTGGGTCCCCGTCGGGCTCGGCGGGTCTCTGTAGGTCGCGGGTTGGTCCAGGGGCTGGCACTCAGCTGCTGGGCCACCTGCCAGTTCTCCAGCTGCCGGATCAGGTCATCCACCGTATCGGGGTGGTGGTGGGCCAGGATCCTCTGTGCGTCCAACGGGAGCTGGCGAATGGTATTGTCTATGAGGACCCGATCCAGCGGGCTGGGCCCCTCGCCTGTCGCCAGCCACCTTCTCACCAGGCGGCCATGCTGGGCGATCTGTGCCCGTACCGCACCCCGGATGTCGAATCGCCAATCGTGGAAGCGTTGGGCCCTGTCCGCGAGGTTGTGCCCGTAGTAGGCCAGTTTAGCCTGCTTGAGCGCGGGGTACTGGCCGGCGATCTCGGCCGAGAGGTCCTGGCTCGCCTGCTGGGCGAGTCCGGTGAGGAAGGGCGACAGGATTTGGGCCCACTGACCCTCCGGCCAGCTCTCTCTCCGGGCGGTCCGTTCGGATACCTCCCGGTAGGCCTCCACGTCGTCCTCTGGGCCGAGCTTGGTGAGCCGACTGGTCGGGGCGGCATTCGGGGAGTTGCGGACGGCGTGCTGGGTGAGTCGGAGCACTGCCTCGCGGAGCAGGGCAAGACTCTCCATGGTATCCCGCTGAGCCGCGACGGCCTGCGCCTGGAGCTGCTGCTGGCGCTGGGCGTCGTCGGCTCCGTCTGGGTGCCGCATGCTGTGAGCGGGTACTTCACCGTGAGTTGTAGTGGGTTCCAAGTGCCTGCATTCTCCACCATATGTGGCAACCCGGTTCCTAAGTGTCTGGTCTCACGGCAAGTACCACGCTCTGGAGTCAGGTCTAAGCCGTAGTCGGCGTTTATTCACAGAAGTTAGATCAAGGCAAGAACGATAAGGTTGAGCTAGGGTCTCCGTGAGCCTCGTAGTCTCTGGGGCCTCCGTGGTCGCCTTCGTGTCGATCCTCCGCTCCCTTTTGAGGGGTCTCCCCGCACGTGGCCTCCCTCCGGCCAGGTGTCCCTCATCAGGCTGATGGGGGTGAGGGGTGTGTTGCTCTCTGCCGCCGGCTAGTGGATGGCGGCGGTACACGCCCTCCACCACTAGCCCCCCCGACCCTCCTGGTGGGGAGCGGGTTGCCACAGTGTATATGTGCGTTTGTGTTGGGTGTGTGTGTTTGTGTATATGTGTGTTTGTGTGTATTTGTGTGTGTGTGTGTGTTTTTGTTGGTGTTTGTGTGTTTGTGTATGTGTCTGTGTGTGTGTGTGTGTGCGTGTGTGTGTGTGTGTGTGTGTGACAGATGGATAAACAGAGCAGTGTATGTGTTATAACAATCAGGTTCATTAACACTCAAGTACCCGAGGGGATTTTGGCGTTATACGTCAACACACACCTTTTTATAATTATCATTATTTGGTCTTAATGAACCGTGTGTGTTTTGTGCGAGTGTGTGTGTGTGCGTGTATTGAATTGAGTCTGTCCGCTGCCCAGTATCAATGTTGGGCCTGAGGGGTGGGTTGCCATGGCCGTTGCTGATAGATCATTTTCATTTACCATTCACGTTCACATCTCTGCTGCACTGACCTACATTCTGTGTGTGTGTGTGTGCTTGTGCGTGTGTGTGTGTGTGTGCGTGTGTGCGCACGTGTGTGTGTGTGTGTGTGTGTGTGTGTGTGTGTGTGTGTGTGCGCGCGTGTGTGTGCGTGTGTGCGCGTGTGTGTGTATGCGTGCCTGTGTGTGTGTTAAATAAATGGACAGAGACAGAGAGAGGTAGATGAAAAGAATACATCTTCAACGGTCCGGGGTGTGAACTTATTGAGCTTGTCCTTTGTAATGCTGCACCTTTTGAGGTTCATGACGTGCACACTTTCTGATAGAGGGAGCATACTTGTAACTTGTAATGTTCATGCATTCATGCAGTCGAGTGTGTGATGGTCAATGTGACTTCCTTACAAAACCAATTATATTTGTGCAACAAGTAACAACTTCAATTTAAAGGCGTGTTACTGGGTAGAGACAGAGCTGAGACCTTTGCAGGATTAACAATAAATAAGAATAATCGTATTGCGTGCTAAACAGAGACGCCGATAGGGATCAGCCGGGGCAAGTGACCCAGGGCCGGGCACGACGAAGGGCCCGCAAAATATAAAACCGAGGGGCCCCAGCCACACTGGTAGAGAGGCCAAGGGCCCCTGGCCTCTCGCAATATATTTTCATACGCGGTTCTGCAGCGCAATGATATAAAAATCATTAATAATTCTCACCCTCCAAATGGTGCAACCAATTGCTTTCACCACTTGGTGGTGGCGTTTGACAAACTTTATTCTCAGGCGATTTAGAGACAATTGTAGTAAGAATGAAGACGTTGATTCTTTGTTTTTCTCTGCAGCAAAAAAAAAAAACCTCAACAAATTAGACAGAGGTCTCTGTTAATCACATGAACTCACATTGGGATTTTCATTCAAGTACGATTAGATAGACAGACAGACAGACATATAGAGATAGATATATAGATAAGTAGATTGACAGACAGACAGACAGACAGACAGACAGACAGACAGACAGACAAAGAGGCAGACAGACAGAGAGACAGACAGATGGAAAGATAGACAGATAGACAGATGCACAGATAGATAGATAGATTGCTAGTGCCAGTGGCAATATATTTTCAAAGGATCTATGAACATTAATATACATCAATGAGTCTTCAAAAAGAAGAAGATTTTCTTGTAATTCCGTCTTGCCTGGTGTGGGAGCGGTGGAGCAAAGCGTCGTTGTGGTGAATGCAGGCAGAGCACAGAATTCTGCACAAAGGCCTCTGTGGAGCAGGCTGATCAGCTCATACATGTTTGAAGGCCTTCCAGGGTAACAGGGTTCAGTTGTCCTGCTCCAACCGCTACTGCAGTGTTCAATGTACCCACACGCACACACATGAACACACGCACACACACACACACATACACACACATATAAACTGGACCACCAGCGGAATGTGCACATACCAGCGAAACGTACACACATGTATGTAGAAGTGCATGCACACACACAAACACACTAGCGCACACAGATTTGCAATCACAAAACAGACGCACCCACACTCACACACACACATACACACACACACTCACACGCAAGCAGACACACGTACACTGTTCACACCGATGACCTGAGCAGAATTGTACATGATGTGCTGGCGTCAGATTGGTTTTATTTATACTGTACCTTGATAGTTTAGGTCATGTGAAGTTGAGATTCTTTCACCTTGAGGTGTTTCCCCTTGGGAGGAGCGAGGTACTTTGCAAACAACTCTGTCTGCATCCGTAATGACCGCCACCGTGCAGCATCCAGTTTCAGCATTTCCATATTCATGCAGAGCCTGCCACTGAAGTTGTGTGTTTCATTCCTCTCTTTTTTGTGCCGTGTCATCCGTTATAATTGGACGAAACAACGAAAGCCAGTGGGGCCTGTACTGTACTGTATATCCTCTGTAGTCTGTGGATGACACAGCCACATTCTCTTTGATGACATGTTGTGTGATCTTCTCTGTAGAAAGGGGTCTGTTTTTAAAAAGCTTTTGCAGGCTGAAATGTAAGCCTAAAGCTTGTGATAAGCATGCATACGTTGTCTATTAAACATAAGTTACCACCTTAAAACACAAATAAACATTTCAGGGTAATGGTCAGTAATGAAGACTTAATTACTAACTCCAATGTCTTGTTACATTCCTCAGTGTATCATTCATTATTTATAATTTATTGGACTTCTTGATAATATACGATTGAAATGAGGTGGAATGCCAAAACTCCACCTTATCTCCACTGTTAAAATGTCCAAAGGTGAATTGGCTAAATCGCACATGTTTGAGGAGAACGTACAAGGACTATGAGCTGAATCCTAAGTAGCTCCGTAGCCGTGTAATC
This sequence comes from Pollachius pollachius, assembly GCF_949987615.1. Lineage (NCBI taxonomy): Eukaryota > Metazoa > Chordata > Actinopteri > Gadiformes > Gadidae > Pollachius > Pollachius pollachius. Next base: position 818,976 of record NC_136942.1, on the reverse strand, counting down.
CTTGCAGTGAAGCAGCAAGACGGTCTTACAGCCGGCAGCTTTGGACCTTCACAAGGATGGAGCCCAGCCTCCTTCGTGAGGGTATTCAAGCTATCACAGTGCACCTCAAACCCCTTACCAATGCGCTTCTGAGGTTATGCTCCCTACGGCTTCGGACGCGTAGAATCAATTACCTCTCCCGGTGCCCAGCAAGCCCAGATTCCATTTCTCTGTGTCACGCTCAATAAACACCATTCCCTGACTGTCTAGTCTACACTGAGTGGCCCTCACTCACCGAGACGTCACTCTCTCATTCGTGTTTAAGGTTCACCTGAAGTGGGACTGTTAGGCAGCCCGTGGCTCTGTGATTGGTCAGCAGCTGATGGTTGT
>NC_136942.1:811107-813607 GCF_949987615.1 Pollachius pollachius | reverse complement strand
GATTTCTCCGTCACTGGCTGCGGTCACGTCTGCTGTGCTGTGTACTCTCCAGTGTGTTCACAAGTTGTGCGTGTGTGTGTGTGTTCTCTGTGTGTGCATGTGTGTTCTCTTTCTATCCTTTTCTGTCCGAGCAGCAAGCAGGCCAAGACACTTCTGAGGAGTATTACCACTAAGGACTGATACAACTTCTACAAATTCTACTACTATTATTCCTAGTACTACAACTACTATGAATACTAGTACTACTAGTACTACTACTTTATTTCGCTGAGTGAGTATATTCTTCCTCTCCTTTGTGTGTGTGTGTGTGTGTGTTAGTGTTGATAAAGACGGTGCAGGCTGCAGCTGGCCGGTCGAGGGACTGTGTTACCTTGTACCTGCTGTTGTTTGCTTTGAGGTGACACAGTTTGTTTCAGAGTGGGGCAAAGACGATGCAACAACCTGTGAAAATAAAATAGTTTTTGGTGTTTAATTTAGTTGAATTTGACCCTAACCCAGGATAAAATGCTGTTTATTTTGGTCGTTGTCGTAGGTGGCCACCAACAAATCGTGTGTATTTTCCTTTACTTCCTCTTTCTGTGTATTCCTGTGAGCTTCACGCTCCACCAATCTGTACTGATAAAGGGTCATTTCCATCTATTGTCAGAAGAGCAGGTATTCTCATTGGCTTTTAAATACTTGCCATTCTTACCACGCATGTGTGTGTATGTATGTGTGCGAGTGTGTGTGCATGCGTGTGCGCTTGTGTGTGTGTTTGTGCATGTGTGTGTGTGTGTGTGCGTTCGGCGCACGCGCGCGTGTGTGTGTGTCTGTGATGCAGCAAAAACTCACCGAAGTTCAACGCTGTCAGGCTCAGACCACCAAAGGCACCTCCCCGAAAAAATAAACATGAACCCGAGAACGCTTTTGATTGGTCTAACCAACTGCAGTGTGAGACAGGGGGGCAGGTGGTGGCCGCTCCAGGGAGTCGCCACCAGGGGACTCACATTCAGTCAGAAACAAGGAGAAAGGCCATTTTTTTTTGGTCCAATCCAAAAATGAAATGGAGGGAGAGAAGGGAGAGCAAAAGGCAGTTAAAGGAGATGGACTAATGGCCAGCTGTCCCATCACTTGCAAGCGCTGCCTAAATGTTCATTTCAGAGTAAGCTGCATTACCCGGGTTGTTTAGAGGCTACAACATAGAGAAAATGTCTATTAAGGCAATCACGTCAGTCCGGTAATCAGCTTCTTCAAAGACAGCCTCGGAAATATTGCAGGCAGGACAATGATGTGAGGAGAGATTTCCTTCTCCTGCACCTGATGCCTGCTCTCCCTGAGTCTAATTTGACACAGAAACACTGGTTCAAATTGGCTTTTTGAATTGAAATATGTTATCTCTGAGTCCCGATGATTGTGCCTTTCCATGAAATTATAAGGTGTGGGATGGAGAAGCACTCATCTCCTTACAACTCTATCTATCAATCAGAAGAGAGCTTATGAATGTTCCGATCCTCTTTTCTTTCTCTCTTCTCGTAGTGCCATGGGGAAAAGGCCGACCTCCATGAATGGGTCTTGTCTCCGGCAATATATGATTTACTCTGAATTCAAGAAGTCTTAACCCTGGATTCTGGAACTCTGAATACAAGCACCGTGAACTTTGGAATTCTGCATTCTAGAACCTGGAACTCTGAATGAAAAATCCCTGAATTCCAAAAACCCTGAATTCTAGTGCTCTGATTTGAAAATGTTTTAACCCTGAATTCTAGACGCCTGGAGCTCTTCCTTCTGTATATCTTGGTGGGGGGGGGGGCAGCTAGGAGTTATTGGTTGTTTGTAGCGAACACCTTATGAAATATTGGGCCAGCGCGACATGAGCCCATGATCCACATGTCTCCTGAGCGTCATTTATGTGTGAGTGTGTGCGTGTGCATGTGCGCGTGTGTGTTTATGCTTGCTGTTATTGAAGCAGAATTGTTATTAATTATGATGAATCAATGAGAATTTATGTTTTGGATATATTGAGTTACATTTCTTTTTGAAAAGTACCATTTTACAATCCATCCTTTGCACATTATTATTTTTGATATGAAACATTTATCACATATATTACCCTTCTGTCTGCCCACAATCTCTCCCCCTCCCTCCCTGCTCCCTGATTGGTCTCTGTCGTATCATTTTCTGGTGACTGATTTAAAATGGCACCGCTTCACAGTCACCAGATAAGGACTCATTGCTTAACATGTAAACAGCATTCTCCCTCCAATCCTCCTGTTACCCATCTCGCTCTCTTGGTCGCCCGTTCTCTTTATCTTTGACCCACCTGGGGCAAGGTCACTGTGTGTGTTTCACGTGCACAAACTGAAATGGGAACAGATGTTTACTAATCACCACACACACACGCACACCCACACGCACACACGCACGCACACATGCACGCACACACACACACACACACTAATGCTAGAGCAGTGAAGGTCTCTTAATATAGGATTATAACTACTTTATAATCCTATATTTCCCA
>NC_136942.1:743607-806107 GCF_949987615.1 Pollachius pollachius | reverse complement strand
CCTATGTTAGCCGGTCTCATTCTGGATCACCATTATAACAAGCAGAATTCCAGTTCTCATGTTACCATTTGAAGGGTTGTCATACTCATAATATTTCAATGCATATATTGTGACTTTCAAGGCACCCAAAGTGCTTTACATAGTGTGTGTGTGTGTGTGTGTGTGTGTGTGTGTGTGTGTGTGTGTGTGTGTGTGTGTGTCTCACACCAATTACTCTTGCCATGAGTTGCATGGGATCTTAAGTGACCATAGGTATTCACCATATCTCACACAAGCTGTGTGTGTGTGTGCATGCGTGCGTGCGTGCGTGCTTGCGAGCGTGTGTGTGTGTGTGTGTGTGTGTGTGTGTGTGTGTGAAACATGGCAGTACACCGGCTAGTTATGTACATGGTGACATCATGTTGGAGGACTCAGTGGGTTAAGGGTGCTTCAGGAAATGTGTCCCGTGGGTGAGAATATAATGGATAAGAAGGAAGAGGGCTGAAGCGTCCGATCAGACGATACGGGGGATGACAGGCACAGGACAAAAGCGAGGACAGGGATAGGGCTTCAGTCGGTTTCATGTCAATTAACACAACACGAGTTTGCGCGTTAATTAGGCGAACTGGCCGGGACAACACTCTCTTCTGCCTGGTAAGCACTCTTCAGAGAAGGAAAAACAAGTGTGCCTGTTCTCGCTCACTCCGACACACACACACACACACACACACACACACACACACACACACACACACACACACACACACACACACACACACACACACACACACACACACACTTCATTAGGAGAAGGCGAATACAGTGCAGGAGTGTTCTAATCCATGTCATCTATGATTTGATTATGCAAGTTATTAATCAGCATCAGTCATCAGAAATAATCATACCTTTAATCAGAGGTGTTCCACTGACTCACTCGCTCACTGACTCACTCTCTCACTCACTCACTCTCTCACTCACTCACTCACTCACTCACGCACTCATTCTCTCGCTCTCGCTCTCTCTCTCTCTCTCTCTCTCTCTCTCTATCTCTCTCTCTTTCTGCAATTGACCTCATGTTTGGGTCTGTGCGTGTGTCTTTTTATTTTATTCAGTATCAATTATCAGTCTCAATGCTGTATTCAAAGTCAAGAATACCGTTTAACTTAGAATGAGCCCAGAAAGCTCTACACATCCTTGAGCATGGTGAGATTCAGCAAATACATTGAATTATTAGCGTGACCTCTCTTCTGGAGGAGAGGCCCGGACGTCTGTCGCACTGCGTCCCTTCATCTCTACCTTGTGTCGAGTAGGAGGGAGAGTGTGTTGTTACAACGTGAGCCCATCAGCTTTGGTCGAGCTGGCTGGGTTTGATATTAACCCCGCCTTGATCCCTGATTAAAACACAACCCAGACGCAGATGCTGAACTTTCCCAGGAAAGCACTTTACTCGTATGAAAGGATAAGTGGAGTCTGCCCTCTCGTATCGATTCAGGGGATCTGCAAATGTAGAGCTGATGTTTAAATGGTGCTGTTGGTCATTTAAGAGCTGATTTTGTCATTTGTTACAAATGGCATAGCCATCCCACAGCTATCAGTGAGTGAAAAACAATCACTAACATCTGCTCCTGTTTACTGCACTCCTGCCTCTAAATGAGCTGATTAAGATTGGAGACCACTCCCAGCTCATTTCTGACCAACAGCTAGTTGGCAGTCCTGTGACACCCGTGGTGTGCACACTTCCGAGGGAGGGCAGGAACAGAATTGGAGAACGTTAGAACTCTCTTCATGAAAATATGTGGAACCAAATGTTTGGAAAAGCTGCCGGAAATAAATACAAATTTATTTTGGAATCGATCTGTATTGTTTCATAACAATAGATTTATCACATTTTATTCACAATTTACCCAGAATCGAGTCAGTAGACAGAGACAATTATCATGTACTGGACACGTCTTACTGCACTAGAGATGAAATGAACATGTCCCAATGCCTAGAGGCATTCTAAGATAGAGTGCCAAGCAAGAATATCTTCCCAGTGTATGTTTATCCAGTGAACACTTCCTGCCCTTTATCTATTGCTCACTCCACTGGAGTGACATCAGCTGCAGATAACTGTAGGTATGTCAGGGAACCTCTTTGGGAACTCTACTTTTGGGAATCCATCTTGCCTGTCAATCACAGGTGTGTGAAATACAACACTTCTCAATGGCGAAAGAACATGGGGAGGGAGCAGAGAGGAAGAGAATGTATTTTTGGTTGTTTAGTTTACAAATCTTGCTCTGTTCTTATCGCTTATCAAAACTCACAAGTCGTACCTACAGCAGCTGGCTGGAATGTGAGTGGATTGTGTCATATTTAATGTGAAGTAGCATTCAGTCAACAGTTCGTCACGCTAGATCTCATCTTCTTCCTAATTAGATCCCTCCCGATGGAATCACTGAAAGATGATTTGCAGTCATTGTCAAACCTTTCACACACTAAACAAGGGGCCAAAATGAGTAGCAAAAAAAAAACAAGTGTAGGACATTAAGCCCGGAAAAAAAAATGGATTAAATAAAACAGATTCTGTTAGGGTTAAAAACAAATACCTAACAATGTTCCCAAACAGAACGCCGCAGGCCGCGACTCTGCGAGTTTCCTTTTGTTTTTTTGCTGCTTTGAACAGTGAATCCTGACGCTGGGCGGCTGGAAGTGGCAGACGGCTAAAGCTGCTAACAGGTGTTGTGGGGCTGCTTGTTAGTCTGTTTGATTGCCAGTTCTGTGTTCCGCATGGGTGCATCGCGAGCCGCTATCCATCACAACAACACACAAACACACACAGCCACACACGCAGTGCAGAATACCGGCTACTATTTATAAATTTGCTAGTTGTTCACTGTAATCAAAAACAATGTTGTCACCACAACAAGTGGTGTGGGACAAGAGGCTTCACACAATCATCTGTGATGATAATCCTCATTGATTCCACTGGGGCGCCTTCACCTGCAGAAGGCCCTCTGAGTAAATATCAACCCTATGGTACATCCTGGCCATCACTCATGGTTCCATCGAACCTGCAGCAGGTGGGAAACGCTGGTGTGGTTCATTACCCAGAATCCCCCCTGATGCACATTCCACGGTGGAAGCAGAAGCCTGGGAATTGGACACGGTGTGCAAACAGTCTGAGACACATAAGGAGTTATTTGTTCATGATTTCAATCAACATTCCTGTGTGTCCTCCCGCTGTTCGACCACAAAGATTACAAGCATTGCTATTTGCAAAAGTCACTGTTCTGTTACTCGGCTTCATGTTTAGGCCTTTTGAACTTATGGAGATTAGAGACTGAATTGAATCATTTATTGATTCATTCATCAACATACACACTGTGACGGAGTCAAACCCCTCACTAACTAAAAATATAACCTGGTGCCCGCTGATCATGCCCATAAACAAAGCTCCTCATAAGAGTCCTTATGAACGTATTTGGGCATTCTAGGACGCAGAAACAGCATGTGTAACCATGAGTTTTTGAGTGAAAGTCATGTGACTGAAACGACAACATCGGTGGTGTAGTAGAAAACGCCATTCATCCATCAATGGGTCGGACTGAGATGTTGATGGGATGAAAAGCCTTCCGTTTTCCTCATCTCTTCTCTCTCACTCTCTCTCTCTCTCCCTTCCTCCTTTTACATGCAACTCCACGTCTGGCAGGCTAACTGGCATCAAAGTCTCTCGTATTTTTTAAATCAAGATTGATCTTTCATTTAATTCCTCCTCTGCTTCCGTTCTATTACTCATTCCATTTAACCACAGTCTTCCTCTGCTGTCATGAGCGGTGATCAATCTGTCTTTGCTCTCTCGCCGTTTAACCGCTACACTCATCGGTCTCTAACTCCTGTCTCCAGTGTCTCCCCAATGTGCTCTCCCCCCCTCTCTGTTATCTCCAGAGAGGTAATAAAATCGTTTGAATTTAAGGCTATGAGACATGGATATAAGATATACGATTTACAAGGTAGTCTTTTGATATTGATCCTTAATAAAAAAAACAATTGTTGGCATTCTTATTCTCCTTTTACAAATGTCTGTACTGAAGTTCAGAAGAGGAGATACAATTTCTATTTAGTTATGTAATAATTTTCCCTATACTGACCTGCAGTACAGACTGATTACAGAAGTACAAGAGCTTGTATAAACCATCATGAGCAGAATCCTGCAGAGTCTGCATTCATTTTATGATCATTTAATTAGGTCCTACTTTTCCAACCACTTTTCCAACTCAATTTTTCAATTTGGTGATTTGATTTGAACTCAATTGAAAAAATCTTCAGTACTGGCCTTTAGACATGAAATGATATTGGTATTCATTTCATTCATTGTAAGCGTTATAGCATTTGTGCTTGGACTGATTATGAGAACTAATCGTCTTCTTCTGCACCTCTGAATTATCGCTTCAAACCTGCTTAATGTCATTCGATGGCAATGCGTGAGTGAGTGAGTGAGTGAGTGAGTGAGAGAGAGAGAGAGACAGAGAGAGAGAGAGAGAGAGAGAGAGAGAGAGAGAGAGAGAGAGAGAGAGAGAGAGAGAGGCAGGCAGGCAGGCAGCTTAAAGACAGACAGAGAGACAGCAGCCCGAAGGCTGCTGGCCATTGCATTTGGGTTTTTCCAGAAGGGTCTGTGTGTGAGATTCTGTCCAGGCATTAGCAAACAAGACCAGCCTGCATTGATCCTTTGGTAAAGTGGTTCTGTCGTCAACGGTAACATTGCCCGCCCCCCACCCCACATACACACACACTCACACACAAACCCCATCCATCTCCATCGACAGAGCAGCCAGCCACTCACATTTCGTCTTTTTTTGAGGCTCTTCCGTTGGTAAAAGCCTCTGACAACCTGTCCCAAAAAAAACCAAAAAGGCATCTATGATGTGAACGTGAGTTATATTGCATAAAGTTTGAGTACCGACACCTGTTAAATGAAATCTACCAAGTGACGCATCCTTCAAATGACAGTATAACGTGAGCCCTCCGTTGAAGTAAACAAACTTCTGTATTCGCATTGCAATCATAACCAAAATGTAATGAATAAAGCATGACTCACTCAGGTTTTGTTGGGTTTGTGAGGGAGGGCACCGACCCTGATTGGATCATCGTCCATAGATTTGCTGTCCTCTGCAAACTCGCGGCAATTGATTTGGTTGCCGAACTCCAGCAACCTGGTTCAGTAGTTTGCCGACATCAGCAAATTCTATTTTTCTTCCACCCACATAAAACCTAGTAACAAAAAAGCACGCAAAAACGACGGTTCATATTCGCAATAACATTCAAACCCTATGACTTGTTTTAATGCTTGTTTGACGTGAGGACCTACATTACATAGTTAACACGGATTTGGAAACTACTCTGGAGCATAAAATGCACAAAGTGTGGCTCCTGTTCACGCCAAAGGCCTTCTGAGACGGCAGTGTGTGATATAACGTTATGAAGCTGAACTTCCGCGGGGCCAATTAGAATCAAGAGGACGATGGAACTGAAGCACATCTTGTAATGTGTGTCACTCGAGAGAACCTCCCCTCCTAACACACAGATACACGCTCACACACTAACGCACACATACACACACACAAACACACGCACAAAGACAGTCTGTCGCCTAAGACAGACAGACAGACAGACAGACAGACAGACAGACACACAGACAGACAGACACACAAACACACACACTCAAGTGCAGAAGGAATGACACTGTCTTCCCTTGTGTCTGATGGGATGTCTATTGTTCACCTGTCATTCATGATGAAAGGATACAGAAGTAGTCACTGGAAATATACCTGTAAAAAACAAGGATTTCAGTATATATTTAGAGATTTTTAAATGGCAATGGTGCTAACTTGCTCATGAATATTCATTTTGAGACAGTTGGTAACAGTTGGTAATTAGTCCCTGGTCTATCTGATATTTTGTGACGCAAACTTGCTATGCAGAGTTCTATTTATCGGCTTTATACCATAAGCAGGCACCAATCACAAAAAATAAGCTATCAATACATTATAGAACGACTCCCTATTTGAGTTTGGCTACTTTTGGGCTGGCATACCAAAGCTTAAAAGTCATAATAGTAAACAATTGGGCGTCTAAAGTGCAATCTTTGCAGCAGAACAACATAAACGATGTTTATGTTTAACCAACAACTGGCTAAATGTAACTATGTCCCCTTTTTTCATTTCAGAAAGAGGTAAGAGTGACTGTTGTTGACTCTTTTTGGATGCTTATAGTACAAATACAACCAAAGACTTCTAAAAATTAGACTTATTTTTACAGTTGTATACCTTGTGACACTGAGCTTATCTGCATAAAGAACCTGTAAGTGTCCGGTCATCTCGATTGGATGTATAAGATGACAATGGAAACTGCTATACATCATGGTAGTTCGGTACTGCGAAAAAAAAAAGTATCAATTGTACACTTCCTTTAAGGTGCGTTATGGGTATTCAGTAGTGCACTACATTATTTTACTACAGATTTTTTCATTGACATTTCGGGCCAAACTACTTAGGGTGTCACACCAAAGGCTTAGCAATGGTTCCACGTTGATGTAACGCAATGACCACGCAGTCGGTTCTGCGTCGGTGTGTACGTTTGCGGATTGCAAGGTTATAATTTTTGGGGAGGCCCTTGCGGTGGACGCAAGGAGGGTCCGCAAGGACTTAATTGGTCCATAAACCCCCTTGCGTTGCGTCGACGTGTAACCATAACTGAGCCTTAAGTAGTGCACTATTTGCACCAGCGCACCAGTGCAGAATTTATATTATTTTTCCCAAAGTCAGAAAGTAAATCAATTTGAGACACTTGATTGGGTTTTGTTAGTTTTCAGAAGACACGTGTTTATAAGTCTTCATAGTAAGTCGGCCAGCATTGGGTGGGTGTTTAGTCGTCTCTGAAGCATGCTTCATTGAGTGGGACTGTAATCAGAAGGGATTTGCTACAAGAAACGTGTTTAATCAGAAATCCTTGCTGAATTATGTTCTGGTTGGTTAAGATTCTTGAGAATCCGAACTGAATCGAAATTAATTGGTTTGTCTTTCTCATCAGTCACTGAAGGCCTTCCGAATAACAAGAGAGAGACAGACATCACTTTATTTGCCTCTCCAAGTGTCCTGTGGTTGTTTATTCAATTATATTGGTTAGGAAGTCTTGGATAAAGAGGAAGGATAGCCTTCTTGGCCATAAGTCGGAAACATACAATAATAAATGTTCTCCCTCGACATCTGTTTTAGTGGATCACACTATTGAGAGTGAAAAAAGAGCCATATATTCATAGATTTAAGCTACAGTATATTATTAAAAGATATTGCTTTCTTTCAGTAGGACTGCTTGCTATACAATGAATGTGTATTTTTCTAGTATCTCTTCTCTTAGGAATAACAATGAAAAAAATCCAAATTAAATAGTTATTTCCCACATGTCAATGGCATCATCGACTAAAGCGACAATGTATGATCTTATTTAGACTAAATATATTAAGGCTACTTACTACCTATATTTTGTCATGTGACATGTTATTCAAGCTATTCAGTTATTGAAGTTTAATGTCAGGCATGTCACATGGCGCAACCCATTTGTTATATTCTTCCTGCATAGGGCTTGACAGAGGGATTTTAATTCAATGTGGCTATGAAACACAGCCAGTCAGGAAATTGAGGTTTTATCTCCTATTTCCCATTTAATGGATCATGAATGTGTTCTTTGTGTTTCCCTCTGTTTGGTTGCTTTTGTGTTGGCCCGTGCTGCGAGTCTTTCCTTCCCTCTGTCACTCAGTTAGTCATTACATGTATTTACTAATTAGATGGCAGTCTCCCGTTAACAACGAGAGAACGTCCTGTGTCGGTCAGATCATAGTGGGTCATCGGTTAATCGGTTAATGGTGGAATGGGTCGTTTCAGCGAGTTGTTAGTTGTTATTTATAGGCGCTAGCTTTTTTTGGGACGGTGCCAGGTAGATAAGTGTGTGTGATCCTATTACGGAACGTTACCGCTGAGCCCCCGGGCAACCCGGGATCGGAGAGCGCACCGCACACAAGTTTGCTTCTTTCATCGTTCATCGACCCGGACGTCTTGGATGTAGTTTTCGGTATGTGTCATTTCAAAGTAATTCCACTTTTTTTTCAAATGATTTGGTTTGCTGATAGATGTTAGTTAGGCACTCCAACGGATCTGCTCTTGTCTTGGCTGGCCGCACTTCTGCTTTAATTTAATCTGAGCTCTCTTTTGGCCAAAAGTTGTAAGGAATCTCTCTCCTGTCTGTCTGTCTGTCTGTCTGTCTGTCTGTCTGCTTTTAAGCCTGCTTACTTGCCTGCCTGCCTCTCTCTCTCTCTCTCTCTCTCTCTCTCTCTGTCTCTCTCTCTCTCATATTAGAATACTTCATATCATATTAGAATACTTTCATACTAATAAAGGTGTGCTAGTGGTTATGAGTGGGATGAGTCTGTTTTTTGACGTCCTCCTCACAACAGGTGACAAATCTGGCTGCTGTGATTGCACATGGTTGAATTTCTCCCAACAGATATGGCAGTTTGTTCGTGTTCTGTCGTCAAAGTCCTTGCATGCCTGTGTTTTCCTCTGGGACTGTGTGTTCCTGATGGGCGGGAAGTTAGGAAGTGCAGCTCAGATTCCGGTTGGTTTTGTGTGCAGTGGGAGCACAGTCTTGTCTCCTCTTGGGATCCAGGTCTGTCTGTGGCGTTCCTTCTCGATGGCCAGGCTGTGTACACTGAGTCTGTACCTGTGCAAGGATTTTCTTAGTTTTGGGTCACAGTCATGGTGTTCAGGTATTCTGCAACTGTGTATTCTCTGTTAAGGGGCTAGCAGCATGCCAATTTACTCAGCTTTTTGGTGGATTCTTTGAGTTGAGACCGTAGAACACGTTGTGTTTCCAAACCACCTTGCATGGTTGACATGGCTGTCTGTGTGTGGAGCTGTGAATGAGAGGTGGAACCTCTCAGGCACTGTGTGCTTAGTGCTTTTCATAATGTGTTGTGTGTATGTGATGCTAATATAGCACACTTTGCAATTTGCTGTTCGAGTGTAATTCAGCCTTTGCTTCCCCGCTGAGCCACTATCAAGCACAGGCCCGCGGGCCAGATGCAGCATGCCAGCAACTTCTATCCGGCCACATGCACTCCATTCTCCTCAACACCCAATGGGGAGTAGAATTAAAAAATAATCCCATTGTGGCCGGTAATATTAGCATTTTATTATGCAGAATCAATAGAACAGTGAAATATCAAGGCCTATAAATACAATTGGCTTTGGTTTGCACAAAAGTGTCTGAATTTGGTCCGTGGCATAACCTACTGCCCAGGTTAAGCAGTGGGTCATTATTGGACAAGAGCACAGTGCCAGTGCATGACAATCATATTCAATGATTATGCAAAATCCCTTCCATCATGTGGAAGAGGGCAAGAGAGGCCAGGGGAAGTGGGGATCAAGAGGAGAGATGTGCTCTTTAAGTCTGCACATCAAAAAGAGGGAAAGGGCAGAAGGGATATGCCCTAGGGTGTCACCAGACAGCGGGCACATTTTTTAAGTGGACCGTCAAAAAAAGATGCCGGATTTCTTTCTCGTGTGACTTTTGGCAGCTTCAATGTCTTGGCTGGCTGGATCAACTGATGTAGAAATAAGGTCTTACTGTGTGACGCTTCATGTCACTGTATCGTGTCTGCCTTGTCTCTGACCTGGCCCCTTCCTTGTCTGTTGTTGGTATGCCTGTCTGTGTTTCTAGTTTTGCTATCATTAAATTAATTGAGTGTAGTAGATTAATCTACCATATATCACAAGTAAAGCAAAATATTTTTTCACCCCTTTTTCTTTTTAATTGTCTACTCAATCTACTCAACCATGAATGTCAGAAAAGCTGTTGTTGAACTTCTGTCAAATCGATTGACATCAAATCCACCAGAGTCTGGCTCCCGTATGTCTCCCTCACCAGCGTTCAGGGTTTTCTTTCGAAGCATGCTGCCAGCTGGTTCACAGAGTTAAAGTGAAGTGAGGTTTGATGCTAAGACCTTTTTCTTCAGCCAGCCTGCTAAGAAGCGACCATCTGTTTCAATGTGTGCTCCCATACAGCACGCTTGGCTGATTGTTTTGCTAGGACTAGCAGTGCTTTTTTTGGTCTGCGATGGATGCTAGAGGAAAATATTTAGTCCAATGTCACCCACCGATGCCTCTTTAAGACGCACAAATTGCGTGTATGGTTGAATATGCATAATGTACTATTCGATTTTAGATGATGTGCTTTTTTGATTTGTGCAAGGGCATCGATCAAAATGAGAAATGTGTGTGGCACAGAGAGGAAAGTCACAGAATCGAGTGTTAACTCTGAAACATTTGGACAATCAATTCATTGTATTGGTTGAAATGTCCTGGGAAATCTTTGTTGTGTTATGAGAAGCAAAAGTCCCTACGGACCTTAATTTATACATCCATAGCTCATCTATAGAGGACAGGACACATACAAACACCAAAGGGAACTCAATTACGGTGACCTGTATGAGAGGAAATTGTCTGCCAACGATCACTTGCTTGAGGTAGTTTACATGAGTGACAAAAACGATCTTGGGTAAAGTAACCAAGGATAATCAAATGCCTATACAACATATATAGTATGAGTTCACATAAAGATGTGAGCGCAATGAAAATCACTTCTACTCAGACAATTAAGCACACCTTCAACCAATACCGTATGTGATTGTGGAATACATTCATAAAGCAGGCAGGCAATGTTTTACCTTTTGACTGTTACATTAACCAGTTAACCTTAACATACAAGTCAGTATAGTGAGTAAGATAGTATAGTAAGTGAGAGAAAGAATGCAGGGGGCTCCTTTCCTCTTTGTGGCCCTCATAAAGCCCCCCCTGCCTCTTCCTCTCAGGATGAGTCAGGTATAGAGGGGTTTACACCTTAAGAGGTCAACTTGGAGTCAGTTCAGTAACCAGGGTTCATCTCAGGGGTGGCAGAAGGTGTAAATGAGTGACGTGGATGTCCCTCGGAATGTAGGCCTTCGTTGACTATGCTTTTTCCACACTTATTTCAATCATATAGGCAAGATAATGACTTCCTTTAAGCATATGGTAAATACATTCATAAGGCTGGCGATGTTGAACTTTGACTGGGAGAGTAATTAGTAAGCTTAAACATATAGAAAGGATGAAGGGTGCTCCTTTCTTCTTTGTGGCCGTCATAAAGCCCTACCCTTCTTTACCTCTCAGGATAAGGTCAGCCAAGTATGGAGGCGTTTACAACTTTAGGGATACACTTAAAGTCAGCTAAGTACACAAGGTTGATCTCAGTGGGGCAGAAGGAGTAAACGAGACACGTGTGGATGTCACTCAGAATGTAGTCCTTCCGTGCTTTTTCCACACTTATTTCATTCATGTAGGCAAAATAATGCTTATACTTCCTTTTAACCTACGGTCAATTTCTCCCATACTACTAAATGACCTGTCTCTTTGAACACTGTCTAACACCATTCTGCTCCTTAATGACCTGTCTCTATGATCACTCTCTAGCACCTACCTGCTCCTTAATTGACCTTAAAATCATCATACCAGAGGTTTACCATTATTGTATTTTGAGGAAGATTATTGCACCATAACCAATATTTAATGAGACAAACAACTTTTTCACACCGCCTACAAATCTAGCCACATTGTTTAAAAATAAAATAATTGCTATTGTAGTTACATGATGCATGGAGGGGGTTGGTGATGCAGACACTTATTGTAATCATTATGCTGCACATTTTGTCATTGCATTGTGATGCTGTCCCGCTGTCGTTTCCTTTATCCATTGGCCCGCCCAGTCGTGGGAAGGCTTCCCTTTACTTATCTCCGAAGCACTTCACTTCACACTACAAAACATTACCACCATACATTAATCACAACAAGGGCAGACACGTTAGGGTTCCCATTCATTTATGCTCATTGATACGTCTCTGTTTGTACATGCATTGTATTGCATAATTACCAAAGTAAATCAATTTGGTTCACCATTGTGTTTTTGCCATTGTTTTCCTAGCCACCACAGTATGAAGTGGTAAAGCCAGTCGTCGCTACCATTGCGCCTTTGTAGGGGTGTTCCGCAGAATATACCATGTTGGGGGAGGATAGGTTGGATAAAGGGTTTGGATTGTTCAATAAGGGAGATATAATGATTTTGTATTCTATTGCTATGATATAATTGTTTCATGTATGTGTCCTTCTGTTTATGTATGTACTTTTCTTTCCTGTTGAGTGGGCTAATATGAAGAGCCAGCCTGTAATTATAGCTCACTCAAGCCAGTCTGAGGTTCTGTTTGAGTAAGGGGTGGGTCTGTGTACAGAAACCTGTGACACAGTGTGCTGTAGTTAATATTGCACAGTTCTGCAGTGTAAACGTTAAAAAATAATAACAAAAAACAAGAAACGTCAGAAGCCTTGATTCCACCGATCCTTCCTCCCTGCTCATTAACTCCTGGCTGGCAAGTTCATCCTCAACATATGTGCTGTCAGAGGTAGAGAGTGCTGAGCAGAAGAGCAAGGACACCAGACAGACTCTAAAACACAAGAAGAAGAAGAAGCAGTGGCTGGGGCTGACCAGAGGGGGCAACAGAGCAGACCGAGTGACGCAGCCGTCGTGCAGCTCAGCTGTTTGAGGGCTTCCTGGACTGCCAGAGGTCGAGGTATGAGCTTATGGAGAAGGAGCCAGCAGGTCAGAGGCCTCTCCCAGCAAGTACAGCCGCCAGGGCATGGTGGAGCACATCAGGGTCTGAAGATCCACCTCAACCCCCGGTCATGCCTGATGACCTCGCCCGTGAACGCAGAGCAACTGAATTGATCTAGAATATTTTCTTAGTTCTGTGTGTCTGTCTGTCTGTCTGTCTGTCTGTCTGTCTGTCTGTCTGTCTGTCTGTCTGTCTGTCTGTCTGTCTGTCTGTCTGTCTGTGTGTGTGTCTGTGTGTTTATCCATCAGGCTATTGGTCAATTTCAGCTAAAAGCCCTCTTCACTGTGGCTAACCTTTTTATCCAGCCAAGACCCTTTAGCATGGTTAGCTCATTATGCACTGACGAAGTTCCAGCAATTACCCCCTAAGAGCTATCCTAGGTCAACCTTTCTTTCACTGAAATGAATCTTCCCGCTCATCTTAAGACCCAATTATTCTCTATCCCTTCAGATGCTAGTGGACGCTAGCCCGCTGCTACACACAAGCCATTAGAGGGTGTGTTGCTATAACAACCATACCAGCTAACTATGTTCATCTTAGACAAAATGATGATGAAATGGAAAGTAGTTTGTGTGTGTGTGTGTAAGGTTTAAGTAAAAACAAACTAGGAAGTGTTTGGTTTTTTGACGGTGCTTGGAGGGAGAAATTGTATCGTTGAATAATAAAGTTATCGCTTTCTTCAATGAGATTGAAGAAGTGAACAAAATGTACACAACGAAATATAATACAGTAAACAACACAAAAACAGAAACAATTGAAGCAATAGTGTGTTCAAATCTCAGGCAAAGCAAAAAGTTTCAGTCTGTGTTTGCGTCTTTGTGAGTGGATCAGCAGCACAATATGAGAGGTGTCAGCACATTTACAATGCGAGATGCCACTCTGATTCACTGTGGTGCTGTGGTGGGGGCCTTATCAAAAGGAAATCACCGTGACGTGTCGAACGATTAATAACAATGTATACACACAGTTCGTATAACATTATACACATGTCTAATAATAATAATGCACATGTTCATCCTCCTTTAAGCTAGGACAGTGTACATATAACTACATGTATGTTGCCGTAAAGCACCTTAAAATAGAGGGTACGTTTATGTATGTACTATTTTAAATGTTTTTTTCCCGTACAAAATATGTACGGGAACACAATTATTGTACAAAGTTCTGCATCAGAAAGTGTTTCCACTAATTTTAACCAATCCGAAAATTGCTGTCATTTGCTATAACTTTATCCATGGTGTAATTGCGCATTATTTCTACACATCTCAGTTATGTGTTTCGTCACGTTGTATTACAAATCCACAATGCATTTTTATTAAATGTTTTGTAGAATTACAACTGAAAAACATTTTTGCACATATTTGTCCATATTGCATCATGCAACATCTATATTTTTGGATGCTCAACAGCTGCTCTGTGCCTTACACACATTCTGTTGGCCTCATTAGGCTGCCCTTGAAGTTGTGGCAAACATTTATTTGGCAAACATCTGCTTCAGAGGTGGTGTAGACACGACCCAGAGGCCCTGTCCTCAGGGAAGCATCACACAAGCTGTTTTGTGATGGCTCGGCTACTTTACGGACACGCCGTCTATTGGCATGCCTCGCAGTGTATTAGCCATGTTCAGGCTAATGGGCAGCAGTTTGCTCAGGAGGAGATGGAGCAGGTCGCCTGGCAAATGGTCGGCGGTTCAATTCCTCACTGTGTCCCCGTAGGTGAGAGACACAAAAAGACCACTCAATAACTACGTACCCTGTTGGTTCAGGTCAGCTGCTTGTTGCTTCGTCTGGGCTAATGATTCTTTTCATGTTGTTCACGTTGGTTAATTGGAAGTGAATGCGGGGCATAAAACGATTGCGGTGGAGCGAAAAAGGCTACATAAACACAGTCCATTGACCCTGTGTGTCTTCTGTCTCCTCCTTGCTCTGTTTTGTGTTCGCAGTAGCAGGACTGATGGACTGCAATTTTCACACATGCAAGTCGACCATCATGTTTTATTCTCTCCCTCCCCCAGCATTTATTTACTTAGGGCAACGTACACAAACCCATTCAACACAAAGTGATGCCTAGAGCCTAGGCAGCAGAGCTGGGAGGTCATTAGTGGCTTAAGAGAAATTAATGGCTCTAGTTCTGCAAAGGTTATCGATTAGCCATAGCTGTGCAAGCCTGTACTTTGTGCTGGAACATCCCTGATCACTATGTATGCTGAACCCATTTTGAGATGGATTAGGCTTACCTTAATCCATTTTCATGATGTGTTATGGTCTGGCAAACTTCTGAAAGCATAGAAGTATATTTGCATTTGGTCGAAAACATAAAATGTGTGAGCCATCCAAGCTGTGATGACGGCGCAGCAGCCGATTGGATGGAACAGGCTTAAATATAGCAAGAAGCAACGCTTTCTACCACACTGCCCAATGTAATGGAAATGCAAATTGGGGAAGTGCTCAGGTTGTACCTAATATGATCATCGGAATGCAGCAATAGAGACTTTATAATAGCCAATGACCATTAGCAGATTGGTCATGTATGAAGAATCAAACTCATAGCAGTCACAAGCCCGATTCACACAGCCACTTTGGTATTTTAGCTTGGTATTTAAGAAATACCTGAGCGTGAGACGAGATGAGCCCAGTCCACAGAGTTTAGCGGACGATATGTGATGCTGGTACCAGGGCCCTGTGTCAAGAATACAGATTTCAAGGGGTAACTGATACAGAATTCAGGCTGAATTTTCGGGTTTCAGATACAAAGATTAGTAGACTCTCAGTCAGCTACAATCGTTGTTGTGTCATGCTTTGGGCCTAACCTGTAGCAAACCCGGCGCAAAGCAGGGGATCTCTGAAATACTGATGCTCATCGCTGCCGCTGCGACGTCTTCCTATCTCTGTGACGCTATCTGACAATGATAAAATGGCCCCGCTCTTTGTCGGATCTGAGGTGGACTTTGGAGTGCAGATCATTCCTCTCACACAGCACGCCGAGCTGCAGAGTTCAGCATAGCGCAGTGTAGCCCAGCCACGAGGCATAGCAGTACCGGTTTGTCCCGTTCCATCATATTTGTGTGGGTCTTGGGCCATCATTTTAATGATCGTCCTGGACCATCATATGAATGCTTTTCCTGTTCAATCATATTTATGTTTGTTTTGGGTCAATGGCCATCATATGACTCTTGTCCTGGGCCATCTTATAACGTTTTTTCCTGGGCCATCTTATAACAGTTTGTCCTGGGCCATCTTATAACGGTTTGCGATGGGCCATCTTATAACTATTTGTCCCGGGTCATCTTATAAAAGTTTGTCCTTGGCCATCATATGAAGGTTTGTCCTGGGTCATGTTATAAACGTTTTCCTTGGCCATCATATGAAGGTTTGTCCTGGGCCATATTATAAAGGTTTGACCTTCTGGGCCATATTACAAAGGTTTGACCTCTTGGGCCATCTTATAAAGGTTTGACCTTCTGGGCCATATTACAAAGGTTTGACCTCTTGGGCCATCTTATAAAGGTTTTTCCTGGTCTATCTTATGAAGTTTTGTCCTGGGTCATTATATGAAGGTTTGTCCTGGTCCATCTTATAAGGGTTTGTCCTCCTGGGCGATCATATTAATGTCTTTCCTTGGTAGTTAAGTCTAGTTTGTTGGGCAGATAAAATGATGTGGGGCTTAACCCGAAAGTGAGCAGGCCTAGGGGGGAGGCACGTTTTGGGTTTCGGCGTGGTGTCTATACCAATTTTTCACACGCTCGGTGACGGTTTGCAGAAGAAAAGAAATGGAGATCAAAGCAAGATTAAGAGATTAATATACTTTATTATAGCCTCACAGAGCCTTTCCATGGTGATGTAGGGAGAATTAACCGACTAGGCTTCAACCAATTAAAGGACTAGCAATGCCCGCTTGGGAATTCCCTGATCTACCACATTTTTCAAGTATGATGGATGAAGGCTATCGAAGTGTGTCATGAATGCACATTTTTCAGGTTCAACTGATCTGAGATTGAGTGAACTCATTCCTTTAGATTAAAATCAGTGGTTCTGAAAATCGAAAAATCCAGTCCAGGGAAGCGCAAAAGTCTATTAGTTCAAAGTTCTGGTTTCAGCTTAAACGTATCCTAAGCTGCAGCTTGAATTGGGCGCAGATGTTGCTACAAGCCATGCCTTTATTCCACACGTTCCCTACTTCTCAGTAATTTGTTTCCTAAAACATCTGTGTAAAGCACCATCCATGATGGAAGGTAGGCCTACTGGTGCACATGTACCTTGTGTTTCTTTGACTGTAAAAAGGTCACACAAAGGCACATTTAAAGACATACCATGACGCCAATTTTATGCTTTGAATGATCTGTGTAGAATCCCGTGTCCCTTTTGGTGTGTACCTGTGAATATATATCCACATGGAGTAGCCTACTTGACTCACCCTAATCTGTGTGTGTGCATGTGTGTGTGTGTGTGTGTATAGCCAACAACCTGCTGCTTCCTTGCTTTACAGAAGCATTTAGCCTCTTCCATCTCCTCTCAGAGTCTGACCTCTTCCGTCTTACACATTACGTCACTTCAGCTTGGAGGTATGTTCTAAATTAAGTTATTTTTAACCGTGCCTCTGACTCCCAA
The DNA here is from genome assembly GCF_949987615.1 of Pollachius pollachius. NCBI lineage: Eukaryota > Metazoa > Chordata > Actinopteri > Gadiformes > Gadidae > Pollachius > Pollachius pollachius. Next base: position 788,788 of record NC_136942.1, on the reverse strand, counting down.
CATCATAAACTATCCCGGGCCCCAGGCTCCTCGCTGTCACCGCACTTTAATAGGCAATACATCAACAAGTATGCACAGAGCAGGGGTTGCTATGTTTTGTACATTTATGAATATAATAAACAACCCTCGTGTCAGTGTGTGATTTCAGCCAAGTTGAAAAAGGCCCCATTGCGCCTGAGATTATTTGGCAATTTGGGCGCTATATATATATATATATATATATATATATATATATATATATATATATATATATATATATATTTTTAAAATCGAACAAAAGGCCCCCGGTTTGCTCGTGAGTCGTGGCAAGCATTAAAACAGATAGTGTCTAGTGCTGGTTTGATATGTGTGTGTGTAGGTGTGTATGAAAATAGCAGAGTTCATGAATTGCGATGAATAGTAGTTTACTCGTTACTTATAAAGGTTTTTTCGTTTCCTAGTACCATTTTCTTAATTTAGAAGACAGTTTGGTTCATTTTTGTAAGGTAAAATGAATGCAATAATTTTTTAAAGTCGCGAGTGCTTGAAATCAAGGAAGCGAAGCGAGTCGAGCTAACCTTGTCCTCTTTACCCACGGCCCAAACGAAGAACGGCCGAGACAGAACCGGTAGTGTGGTGTGTGCCGGGTGGGCTAATGGTTATCAGGATATAGCCGATACGCTTCGGACAGCAGGCTAGGCTTAGCCAGCTACACACTACCTCAGAGAGGGTGGGGAGAAAGGTAGTTTTGTTTAAATTATAATGAAGTATCGCCATTAATAATGGTTCATTTGCACTTTGCGTGTGTGTGGGAGTGAGCGTGCGGCCCTGTCAGGTTGGCCTCCTCCCTGCACAGCGAGCGGCCAGTAATGAATGCAGTCTGCCGACAGTCACGCGACTCAACAGATAAATACTGCTCCTGGAAGTTTGTGGCCCTCTACCAGTCCTCAGCAGATGGATTGCCTTCAATGACTTCAGTGTTTCGAGGGTCATTAGTTATTGATTTTGGACTCTGTATTTGAAAAGCAACGTGTTATGCCCTAATGCAAACTTTGACATTTGGTAAATTGTCATCTATACAGTTTGCGGACCACCTCACAATTGGTAATAAATTATAAATACACATGCAGTTGCTGAGCAAACTGTGCTGCCAGCAGCCCTTTTTACACAATTATTGCTTCAAGAAGGCCATGGCCAGTGGGAAACAGTAGGAAGAAAAAGTCAGCAATGCTGCTTATGCTCCCAGTGTGTTTATTCATATATATTTATTTATATTCAAGTTTTGTGCGATTTTCTTTTGTCTACAAAGCTAATCGTTTTCTTATTTTATTTCTTTCATCCACTCTCTCTCTTTATTTCTCTCTGGCCCTCTCTCTCTCTCTCTCTCTCACTCTCACTCTCACTCTCACTCTCCTGAGTCTGTGAATGTTCTCTGTGGATATTCACTGACTTAACCAATGACTAATTGCTCCAAGCTTTCAAACTTGTAGCTCTGTGTGTGTGTGTGTGTGTATATATATATATATATATGTGTGTGTGTGTGTGTGTGTATATGTGTGTGTGTGTATATGTGTGTGTGTGTATATGTGTGTGTGTGTGTGTGTGTATATATATATATGTGTGTATATATATATGTGTGTGTGTATATATATGTGTGTGTGTGTGAGTATCTTTGACTTCTGTCAGTCTATGCTCATTGATTTTCGCTCCCTACTGTAAATCAAGTAGACCAACGTAGGCTAACACTGGCTTTCCGCGCCTCGTGTGGGGGGGTTTACCGCAATGCCCTGGGGTGAGCCGGACAGGCTGGCTGGGCCGGGGGACCCTCTCTGCTCCCCTTCGTATCATAGAGGGGGTCCCGCTGCGGACCACAGAGGATGTGGTGCATGGTGTGAAACCGGTCTAAATTGGCTGGCTGGCTTTGTGAAGCTCTGTCCAGGGAGTCCCATTGATTATTAATGGGCATGCTGCATCAAAGAAGCAGCTGCCTTACCAGCACAAGCCCCAGTGCCACTGCTGAGATTGACAGGAGAGAGAGAGAGAGAGAGAGAGAGAGAGAGAGAGAGAGAGAGAGAGAGAGAGAGAGAGAGAGAGAGAGAGAGAGAGAGAGAGAGAGAGAGAGAGAGAGAGAGAGAGAGAGAGAGAGAGAGAGAGAGAGAGAGAGAGAGAGAGAGAGAGAGAGAATCTAAAATAGATGGATAGATCGGCGAATGAGAGTTTGTAGGAAGGAAAAAAGTGCATCAAAGGAAACAAGCCATGAAGGACTGCAGGAATAGAGGTGTTACATTATGGCTCCTCATCTCTTATCATAAAACCTGCTCTAAAAATGGACACGTGCTTTAGAAAGCTGTGACAAATGCTTTGGCTGTTGAGTCTTTTTCTATTTTTCTTTTACAGCACAGTGGATGTCTGCCCAATTGTGCATGTGTTCGAAGTGAGATAAGGGATTCTTCTTCCTAGGGTTATCAGCCAGGACAACTAGTTGTCCATCAATGTAGTTGTGTGGAGTTATAAATGAGTTGTCCCGGGTACCTGGGAAGGGATGAGTCTTCAAACCTTAAGCAGCCAAATCGTGAGGCCCCCTATGCATAAAGCTCTACGCAATGAGATAATCTACAATTGGCAGCCAATGTTTCTCTTTATGTCCAATGTAACCCTCAGTGTGCGGCCCTTCCTTTAGCAGGCATACAAGTCAACTCTGAGACCTGAGGTTCTTTCTTGACCCATCTCCTCGTCAAGGGACCGACCTCATGTGGAAGTGTGAAGACATCGAGGGATGTTATTCTTCAGTGAGACTGACCTTTGGCTAGTGTAGACTTAAGCCCTGCCCCCCCCCCCCCCAGGATGCTAGGTCCTAGGGGGAGAGGGACGATGTCCGGACATCGTCTCTCTCCCCCTAGGATGCTAGGTCATAGGGGGAGAGAGACGATGTCCGGACATCGTCTCTCTCCCCCTAGGATGCTAGGTCCTAGGGGGACCAAGTGTGTATAAGCACTCCAAGGGTCCCAAAGAAAGCACACGTGTTATGCAATCTTAGTAAGTAAATGTCTTACCCTATTTGTATGGATTGGTTTCGTTCCGGCAAAAGAATGATGCAGTTTATTTGTCCTGTCCAACATTTTACTACGATGGCAACTCACGTCAGAGTCATAACGTGTCCCGTCTCATAACATTTCTTTCTTCTTTCTTTCTTTCGCCCCTCAGTCTCCGTTCTCAGCTTCTGAGGTCCAATTACCTCAAGGTGTAGGGAGGTTTCGGACAATGCTTTAGTGTTAAGCGCCACGTCTGTAAAAAAGAGTGCTTAAGCGCCAACAAAGGCAACACAATTTACCTGTATTTTTTCCCACCGTTTCCTACGGTCACCATGACTGGAACATGGTATCTCAAATGTGTTTTACTTTTCACGATCTGCTGGTTGGAGTGCTTTGGGAAAATATAACACTGGACACAATTCAAACCCCTTTCTTTGTCCACATTGTTGTGTCAATGCTCTCCGAAGGCAAAGCTTTTGCATGCTAATGAGCAGCAAGCCGCTCACTCTACAAGGCACACACCAGGTGATACATGACTTGATTCTTTCGGGCGGGAGGACAGGATAGACTAACCAACTAATGGTGCTAGGAGAACTACATCAAAAAACACAGGTCTCAAGAAAATACCTTCCCCCCCCATTCCATTCTAGGTGTTCATCCATTTGCAGTGTGGTCTGATGCTGCTTTTGTATCACAGATCAAAATGTTTCAAATGTGCTTTGTCAGCTCGCAGGGAGATAGGATCATTACCGTATCTGAGCATCTTCCCCCTACTATGAAATCTCTCAGACAGACCAAATAAATTGCCAATTTCGGTGAAGACTAAACAGAGGCACCATAGGTTTAGCATTCATACAAGTAAAATAAGCTGCCACCAGCCTGCGCTCTTACTTTGACATTCCTCCTCTCTTCATCTACAGGTTTGACACAGTAGACGGCTTTCGACGTGGATCTAGGCCATATCAAAGCCATTTGGGATATTATAAGACATAAGCAGTTCGATTCTAGACAACCATGGCTTACTATCTGTAGTCTGAGTCAGCGCTTCCGTCATCTGTGGAAATGTGTGTGTGTGTGTGTGTGTGTGTGTGTGTGTGTGCTTGTGTGCTTGTGCGCGTGCGTGCGGGCGAGTCCTCACATGTCTCCATCGGAAGGAACAAGGTTAACAGAAATGTTGAGACGCAAACAACTGTCTGGCTGTGTCTGTGTGGGTTTTTTCTTTGTGTGTGTAAGTGTAAGTGTGTGTGTGTGTGTGTGTGTGTGTGTGTGTCACATCTGCTTGTCGTGTCAGCCCCAGAGAGCTCGGTTAGTAGAGAGAGGGGCGTGGGGATGGGGTGCAGCTACTGTACTGTATTGATTCCAAAAGCTTTAAGCGCTTGGCTAATTTTTCCATCTGGGGCCTCTCCATGGGCCCCAGATGGGGGGTAGGCAGCTTTTTGTTTACACTGCAAGGTTAACCCTGATGAGCTGTCTTAACGTCTAAATGTGTTAATGAGAGTGTGTGTGTGTGTGTGTGTGTGTGTGTGTGTGTGTGTGTGTGTGTGTGTGTGTGTGTGTGTGTGTGTGTGTGTGTGTGTGTGTGTGTGTGTGTGTGTGTGTGTTGGTGGGGGGGGTGAAGACATTCAAACCAACTGAAAGCAAACTGTTAAATAGCTAAGAGGGGGAATGAGGCGTGAGATGGAGAGAGAGATGGATGAGGAGAGAGTGAGAAAGAGAGAGAGAGATGGGGTGAGAGTGAGAGAGAGATGAGGGGGGAGAGCTGGAGAGGGAGAAATGATAAGGAGAGATGGAGGGAGATGGATGAAAAGGAGAGATGGAGGGAGAGAAATGATTAGGAGAGATGGAGGGAGATGGATGAGGGGGGAGGAATGGAGGGAGGGGGATGAGAAGGGAGGGATCAGAATAAGTAGGATGTGTTTAACTCTAACACTTTTGAACTTGAACCTTGTGAATGAACCCTGTGCTTGTGATGAGCTGCTCATACAGCGCTGTGAGGCGGCTTACACTGGAGGGATCGTTAGGTCAATTGACTGACCTTAACATCAGTGTGTGTGTGTTAACATCAGTGGCTCAACAGGATGGATTGACCGGTTTGCCCTCTGGGTCAGCTATTTGTGTGTGTGTGTGTGTGCACCTAGGGCTGCTCAATTATGGGGAAAATCATAATCACGATTATTTTGGTCAATATTGAATCACGATTATTCAAACGATTATTTTTGAGTTTGAAAACATGTTGTATTTATTCAGCATGTCTCTGATTTTTTTTTTGCAACTGAGAACTTTGAAATTTCGCCTTTAAGTAATATAAAAAAAAGAAATTCACACAATATGGTCAAAAAGAAAATGTTCCAATCTAAAATATATACAGATATGTATCCAGCTGTTCTGCCAGCTGTTCTTCTATAAAACGTTTATAAAAAAAAATCGAAAAACTCGATTATGTTCATTTTGTGATCGTTTGACGCTAAAATCGAAATCGCGATCAGAATTCGATTAATCACCCGGCCCTAGCGTGTGCGTGTGCGTGTGTTGGTGGGTGTTTTGTATTATACTGATTATTTCGGGGATGGTAATATTATTGACAATTGACTGCAAACATAAGCTGTTGCCTCATCGGACAAGCAGCCAAGAAAAATAATGAATTCACGAAGATCCATCAACCGATAATTTGGTACTCATTGCCGTCCGTACTCACACGCCCATGCACGCACATGTTTGCACACAAACACACACACACACAGAAACACGAATAGAATGGAGAACTGAGAATGGATGGGAAGAGATAGACGGGCGGAGCCGGGGGAAAACATTGTGCTCCCATCACTCCATGAGGTGAATCAATTTGGGCATGAGGACCCACAGACTCCCCTCCCATGACCCCAGGTGAGGGTCAGACCCGGGGCATCGCTGGGCTGCGGGCGCAACAGGACCCCCGGTCGAAACCAGTCTATGACTGGAGTCTTATCTTTAAGTCTTATTTCAACCGACCTGTGGGAGTGTGAACCAGACAGCGGCCAGTTGTTCACCCCAGACACTCCAAGATATTATACTGGTTCACCACCTTCCTTCCCCCCTGTAACCCCCCCCGGCTATGGACGGATGTGGAGAATGAACGGGTATGGATTGGTGAGGGTGAATAGGGATGGATGGATGTTGACGTTTCTATGAGACGTTTGTGCCTGCAGTGTGCGGATGGTGGTCTGTGGATGTTTGTGAATTCTAGTGTGGTGATGTATGCAAACGGTGGTCATCGGGGGGGGCGTATGTGGATGTAAGCGTGCGTAGATGTGCGTGCATGGTCGTCGTGTGGGGATCTGTGTGGACGGTGGTACGGGGATTTGGATAGATGAAACGCTCTTCTTACTCAGCCAGCCCTCTGGCAAACACCCTTCCAAACCTCCAGCTATGCACATGCATCACACTGTAGCCACGCAGCCTGCGCTGTACTCCTGCCATGAATTATTCACTTTGTTTTCCTAAGAGCGGCGAGAGAGAGAGGGGGAGAGAGAGAGAGGAGAGAGAGAGAGGGAGAGGGAGAGAGGAGGGAGGGGGAGAGAGAGAGAGAAAGAAAGAGAGAGAGAGAGAGGAAGGAGGGAGGGGGAGAGAGAGAGGAGGGAGGGAGAGAGAGAGAGAGAGAGAGAGAGGGAGGGAGGGGGAGAGAGAGAGAGAGAGGGAGAGAGAGAGAAAGAGAGAGAAAGAGAGAGAGAGAGAGAGAGGAAGGAGGGAGGGGGAGAGAGAGAGAGAGAGGAGGGAGGGAGAGAGAGAGAGAGAGAGAGAGAGGGGGGAGAGAGGGAGAGAGAGAGGGGGAAGAGAGGGAGAGAGGGGAGAGAGGGAGAGAGAGGGGGAGGGGGGTCTGGGCAGAACAAGCGCTGAGGCAACAATGCTGGTCACTGAAGCTGCTCTGTTTAGAATTCCACTCCAGTCTTGTAATGTTCCCAGAGAAAGGTGAGAGTTAGAGAGAGAGAGAGGAGAGAGAGAGGGAGGCAGGGAGAGAGCGAGAGAGAGGGGGTGGGGAGAGGGGGAGAGAGAGAGAGAGGGGTGGGGGGGAGAGAGAGGGGGAGAGGGAGAGAGAGGGAGAGAGAGAGAGGGAGGCAGGGAGAGAGCATGTGGACTGCAATGTTAAATGTGGTGCAGCCAAGTCAATGGCTCCCATATCAGTGGAAGTTGCTTTTTGTGTTTCCCTTTTTACTTTGAACCACATACAGCGTCTCTCCTCTGTATTGGATTACATCTCTTTGAGTCTTGGTTTCTGGTTTATCCCACGATGATGCAAGGCATGTGAAATCTCCCAGGGGAAGTCGTAATGACTTCGTACTAGCAATCTGCGACGTTTAGAAACTACAAAATCCTGCCTCTCCTTATGTATTTGACTGTTTACCTAGTCATTTAATGAGGCAAAACAGAAGGTTTATTCCTATTTCTCATCCAGGGTATTATATAAAGATGATAATAAAGATGGTATTAGTTGATCAACAACAAAAAGAGTCAATACCTTTTTAATAGTGCCAAATATGTGTTGATTATAGTATAGATATTTTGCAGATTATTAAATCGATACATATATTCAATTCGATACTAGCTTTTCTTGGCTTTTCATCCGACAAGTGTTTTAATTAGATATATAAATAACCATATATGTCAGATATGCTAATATTCCTGCAGAGCCGTGAAAACGGCATTTCTGTGATTTTCAACAGGGACTGCACTTCAACTGCACTTGCCGGCAATAACTTGCACCGTGTTCATTGTTATTACTTATTAAAAGACACTGGTTATTAACATTCAAATTCACCTGAGTTACGCCACCGGGCAGAGGGATATAAATGGTGCTTGAAGATTCCACGTGGGACTGATTGACAGTTTGAGAATGAGGGCATTGTGCCGCAATCCAACGCATAAAGCCTACAGGTGGTTTGAGGCACTACACGCTGGCCTCTCTTCTCTGTGTGAGCCTCACAAAGCCTCTTGATTCAGAGAATGTAACCCTAACATAAAATTTCAAGCCTGGGAGTCTACACACGATTGGTCCACATGATTCGTATTATAATGACCCATGCACATAGGGTCCACTGATCTGGCAACACTCCGAGTCTCACTCCGAGTTTGTCAAAAATCTACACTTTTTGGGGCTTTTGGCGTTAGCTGCTGACGCAAAGGGTGTCCTTGTGCGTCTCCATTCGACGCAAGGGGGTCTCAGCTCCCTTTCAAATCCCGCCACGGCGATATCTGACGCCCAGGGAAAGCGCTCCCGCAAATCTTTTTTTCTCCTCCGATTGGTTATTTGATTTGGCACTGAAACAGGTTAGGGTTAGGGTAGTAGTGGTTAGGGTTAGCGTCGATTTTTTGATGACGTCAAAGTGAGAATGCGTTGGATCTGGATGTGAAAATCAGGGAACCTCTCAATTGCAAAGTTGTGTATGAGTTTCACCCTCCACACACACATAGGGAACCAGGCTTCAGATTTGACCATGCACAGTATAATTTGGACTTGAATTGACATTAAAATGTATTTTAATTGTACAATTCCTTGAACATTTGATAGGTGAACACTGAGTATGGAGAGAGAACGAGAGAGCGAGGGAGAGAGGGGATTGATCATACCTCTTGCTAACTCCCCTGCTGCTATGACGTGGCGTGACAGCAAAGCATTTTGAAACAGAATTGCTGATTGCTTTGCCCACCACTACAAAGCTTCCAGCAAACCGAATGCGTAACTGGTAGAGAAAGATGAACTATGAATTGCCCATGAGTTCATTCCGTCCGTTGTGAAGGATCACGATAATTCTAATTGAGACACGCATTTCAACACAAACCCTATCTCTTTTAATATTCTGCTGGCGATTATGCACAGCATTTATTGCCTTTATAGGAGTATTTTTGGTGCAAATCTCATTAGAGTAAAACTATTTCACACTGCACTATCTTTCCAGCTCATTTAAGTGGCGACTGGCGACTTCCCTTGATGTTTATATTCTGTTTAATATTTCACTCATCCACCTCTTTCTCTTTCCCTTTTCTCTCTCTATAATTCCCTATTGCCCTCCTTCTCTCTCTCTCTCTCTCTCTCTCTCTCTCTCTCTCTCTCGCGCTCTCTCTCTCTCTCTCTCTCGCTCTCTCTCTCTCGCTCTCTCTCTCTCTCTCTCTCCTTTTCACAGGCGAGTGATGAACGCTGCAAGCGCCGTGTGTGCGTAGCGGGAGCCAACGGTGTGCATCTGTTGGTGTGAGCGAGCGAGGGAGAACACGAGAGCGAGGAGAGAGAGAGAGAGCGAGAGAGAGAGAGAGAGTGTGTGTGTGAGAGAGAGAGACGGAGCAAGCCCTCTCCACACACAGAGCATGCCTTTGCGTCCGGCAGTCGGCAACCATGAGCCGCCCAGCCCGCCCTGGCAGCACCACCCCTCCAGTACGCTGCAGCCGGCGCGCCACGCACACACGCTCCACACGCACGCACGCGCGCACGCTCCCGCTGAGCCGGCTCCCGACACACAGGCAGCGTGCACAGCCAGCCGGCGGGGCAGGACCGCCACCCGGGGAAAGGACGGCAGCAGGAGCAGCAGGAGCAGCAGCGGTGGTGGCGGTGGTGTTGGAGGCGGAGGCGGCGGTAGTCCCGTTCCCCACGGCGTTCCGGCTTTGCGTCCCGGTGCAGAAGAGCGGAGGAACCCGAGCGCGCTAGGAGGACCCATGGAGGAACCCACCGGGAACACTGTCGTCATCCGCATAGGAATCCCTGACCTGCAACAGACGGTGAGACGTCTCTCTGTTACCTGCAGCTACCTGTGAGCCTCTCTGAGCCTCAAAGTAACCATGGGGGGGAGAGGGGCATCCCTGCAAGAATCTTCCTTTCTTTGTCCATCTCTCTCTGTCGAATTGATCTCTCTCTCTCTCTCTCTCTCTCTCTCTCTCTCTCTCTCTCTCTGGCTTTCTCTTACTGATCGCTCTTTTTTGTATTCTCCCTGATGTCTCTCCCAGCTTCTTCCTAATATCTCTCTCTCGTCTTTGGTCTCTCTCTCTGTCTTTCTCGCTGTCTGCTTGAGTGTTGTTGATGCTTGTTCCTCCCCTTCACTCTCCCCCTGTAGTTCCTCTCTGGTGGTTAGTTTGGTGTATATTGCACTTTTGTCTCTCATCTCCTAGACTCCCTGTGTCTCTCCGCTATGCACACTTGCTGGCCGGGCTGGGATGGCTGTGTTTACTCCCCAGGATTTCTCTCCCTCCCTCCCTCCCTCTCATTCGCTGAATTCGTGCTAACAAATCTACCATTAGCTGTGGCTGCAGCTGACTTTGACAACTGGCCAAGTTTTCTGGTGGCGAGTGCAAAGGGAGAGTGGAAGGCAAATGGGGCTTTGAGAGGCGTCTTCACACTGGGATATAGGAGGCGAGTTGGGCCTACAAACTACGGAAGTTTGGCCTTCCTCTATCGCTCCCTTTTCTCTCTTTCTCTCCCCCCCCTCCTCCCTCGCTCTCTCTCTCGCTCTCTCTGCTTCTGCCTCTCACACTCGTCACTCAGCTGTGACACACTATATGCAAAGGTCTTGCATCGTGTCTTTTAGCTCAGTGTGAAATGAACCTCTGTCTCCATCGACATGGGTACACCCATCTGTGGCGTTCTGCTCTGGTCGTCCGGACTAGACCAAGCAGAAATACTGCGGAACAGCTGTGGCACCTCAGCCTACCTCGAACCCTTTACCGTGTATACAAGGCGGCACGCACTATCGCACGTCTCACAGCGGGCCTCTATTCAAGGGAGCGTCGCCACGATTGCAGTCGTATGGGAATGTAATGATATCGGTCCTGCATCGTTCAACTGGCCTGCGCAGTAAAACACTGCAAGGGTCTGGGGTTTGATTCCCTCTGGGGACCATGATAAGCCCCATACCCTCACGGTGTTGCAAGATGCGTCCACCAAATATTAATGAGTAGGACAGAGTGTGTGTGTGTGTGTGTGTGTGTGCTGTATGCCTTATGAAGATTTCTCCCAGATGATGAGCTAGAACACTGAGTAAGCCTAGGGCTGCTGTGTTCATCTTCTGCAGCACTGGAGAACATGAATTTTACCCTTCGATGGGTTTGATGTGAAATTAAGTGTGAGCATAGTAACAGCATCTTTTTGATCAAATATCACACACGCGCACACACACACACACACACACACACACACACACACACACACACACACACACACACACACACACACACACACACACACACACACACACACACACACACACACACACACACACACACACACACACACACACACACACACGAACAAACCACAATTACAGAAAGACCCCAAGTGACACCACATTAAGCTGTCATTACTTCGGTGCCCCTTTGTCAAATCCTCTTGGCCAGTTCTCTCCTTCATGTGTCCCCTCATGTAGGTCTCATACATTAGCTGAGGCTAATGATGCAACCAAACACAGGTTAGGCGGGCACCGCTAAATCCCGCCTCGTTTGGCTCGCTCAGGCGGCTTTGTTTAGGTGTTATTATTTTGGATTTAACTCTGGGGAAAATGTTGAAAATACCAGTGTATCTTTCTTTGGTCCGCTGCCATTGTTGTGTGTCTCATTGTCCTCGGCTGAAACGGTTCATTGTGTTCCCGCTCTACCCTGTTGTCTGAGCAGGAGGAGGACGTGATTCTAGGTGCACCGAAAAGGTCCACAATACACACACACACACACACACACACACACACACACACACACACACACACACACACACACACACACACACACACACACACACACACACACACACACACACACACACACACACCCCTTGTTCAGTGGGACAGATACTATTGCACACAAACAGACGCACTTGCATGCAAACGCATGCATGTGAGGCATACACCCACAGACACACACACACATACACAAGCAACACATTATCCACAACCTGTGAGCCACTTAATGTGTCTGAATGGTTTGGAGATCAATAACAAAACAATGATTTCACACTCAAGGTATGACCTGTCAAGTCTAAATCACGTGCACCGGTAGGCAGACAGAAACACAGGCAGGGAGGAAGGTAGGACGGATAATAGAAAGACATACGAACGGTGAATAGAAAGACAGACGGTTAATAGACAGACAGACAGACGGTTAATAGAAAGACAGACAGCTCTGAGGATCAGTGCAGTGCAAGACGAAAAGACAGAATGTGACAGATGGACTTTTATAGGCGGAGGGAAAAGGGAGTACAAGGAGCAAGCCGGAGATTACAGAGGCATAGTCTGACTGAAGGAGGATTAGGATGCTCCTGCAGGCGGAGCGGCCCAGGCCAGCCTCGCTCTGCTCCTCAGTCTGAAGCACTGAGTAAATACCACAGCCTGGGACGGGGAGCGGGGAGGTGCAGCCACACAAGAGTGACGGGCTAACGTGACCTCATGTGCCCTCACTTTACAACGCCTCTTTGCAATACTACGGCGTGTGTGTGTTTGTGTGTGGACACGGACGTTTGAATTTGTTTACTGTTGGCTACGGATGCTTTGTTTTTCATCGTTTTCTACATTAGTTAAGATCGTTTGTTACACAGAGCTCTCGCCTGCGTCTCTCCTGGTTGTAAATGTAGACGGTCCAACCGTCAACACTGCTAGAGGGCACTGTTTTGCTCTCAAAGTCAGACTGTGACACCAAAAAGTATTCTGTTTCCTGCATATTCATCACGACGGGCGGTTTGTCAGTTTCATCACGGCTGCAAAGACAATCTAGAGAGAGAGAGAGAGAGAGGGAGAGAGAGAGGGGGAGAGAACATATAATTCCTTTTCCAAGCATCCTCACCATTCCAACCATCAAGAACTGTCGAGAATGAGAGCTTGTGACAGGGTGAGAGAGCGAGCTGGGGTGAGAGTTGGAGAGAGAGAGAGCAATTCGTCTGCAACACGTCGGACGCTGAGCCAGACTTCCAGCCAAGCTCGACTAGAACTGCTAATGGAGAGAAGGTGGTCTGAGCAGCCCCGTCTTGTACATTGGGCTTTCAAAGTTAAGTACATTACCCATAGAGGAACGCCATTAGCCATGGAGGAACTACATTACCCAGGTCCACCTGCAGCTTAGGAGAGACAAAGAGAGGTTTATAACCGCCAACTACGTCTCTACAATGACAGTGGCTGGCTGGCGAACTGGCGATGACCATGACCACGGGCTGATCTAGTTCTCCGTAGTGAGCAGGATGCTGTGGGCTCGTGGTTGGTCAGTGGGACGATCCAGTCCGCGTGGTTCAAATTGCGATTAGCGTCATGCCCTTTTACATCACGATTATGGATCCAAGTGGTGTGAAATCGGCCTCCACGCCTAATTTTTCTTTTATTATATGGATGACCATAGCTAGAGACCGAAATGAGCCATTATTTGAATAACATTATGAGATGCTTCCTCCGTTTCCTCAATGACGAGGAAAGGGGAGAAAGCGTTCCACGTGGAGGAGATTCCACATCGAACATTCAGAGCGGTTGTTGAAAAAATCAGCACACGGTGGAATTTTGCAAAAACGTTTTCCGTCCCGCTGGAGTCGCTCGCACCCTGTGGTTTTATAGTCGTCCGATGCCGGCGCCGCATGGAAGTTGGATACCGTCGGTATAGAATGTGTTGAATAGTGTCGTTTTATCGCTGGGTGTGTTTGGCCTTGTGAGTTTACCTTGAGTGTGTGTTCAAATCCCCGGCTCTACCTGAAAAAGGAGCCTTTTGAATGACTTGGAAAAAACACACTCCTCCCAACGTTATATATATATATATATATATATATATATATATATATATATATATATATATATATATATATATATATATATATATATATATATATATATATATATATTTATTTTTTTTATTTTTTTTTTTTTCGAGATGCTGTCAGGCACAATCTCACGAAACCGAATAAACATTCTCTCCCTCTTTCTTTCTGCAACTCCCTCCGACGGTTGCGAACAGCCTGTGAAAGGGTCCTTCCATCCATCGCGCTGCAGCCCAGCTCTAAAGGCCTCTGACAGCAGAGAACACGCCGCGGACAGCAGTAAAACTACTCACACTGTTGCTTCCGGTAAGAGCACTCACACTGGCAGCGCCCGTCCTCTGGAAGGCCTGCAGGCACTGAGTGACTGACAGCACCCAGCTGGAACTTCCAACAACCCTCAGAGTCTCCAGGCGCCACTCAGCGACATCCATCCCCTCCCTTCTCCAAGTGTAACCCAAAGCAGAACAAGAGCGGCAAAATAACCGCTTCCCAATGGTGTGTCTTCCTACCACACAAACGCACGAGAAAAAGGCTTTTTTCCAACCCGGGTGCGAGTCACCATGCTTCCGTCAGACCAGAAAGTTGCATTTGCTTAATTATTTATCATGAATTGAACATAGCATGGAGCCATGCGCAGATGAAGAGGATACGGTTGTGTGAGCAAACACGACGCCCGTAAGGGAGGCTTTCTCTGCTCTTAAATTGGTGAGGCCGGCGGTGTTGTGGCTGATGTGAATGGAAATGAAACCTCTCCGTAACTCCCACCACCCCCGTATTGCTTTATCCAGAGTCCTATTAAAAATGCCATGAAATATCCACGTGGCATAATGGATTTCTACACAGAATGGGTTTCAACTGCAGGCAATAGGAACAAATTTGGGTCTCTTATTTGTATTTTCATAAAAGGCTTTCTGTAGGTCTAAACCACTCAGGCTGATCAAAACCGAATAATGGGGAATCGCAGAATTCAACAAAAGCAACAATATCCAACCGCAGAGTACAATGTTTGCTTTTGGGATGAGAGTGGCACTTCATTAAGCCGAAACATTAAACAATTAATGCGGAACAGAGAGCATGGACTCTCCTCATTTAACTTTATGATTAACGTATTGATCAGCTCACCTTTGGGTTAATACTCTTTGTCGCGGTGTTTCGTCGTCTCATTTCTCATTACAGATTTTTCAAATTGACTTCACCTCTTTATTTCTCTTTTGCTCTCTACCTTTCTCCTCCTCTGTCTCTATCAACCCTTCGCTTTGCTTTCTCTCTCTACCTTTCTCCTTATCTTTACTTCTTTCTCTTTCTCTATCTCCGTCTCTGTATCTGTGTCTCTAATGCTGAGGAATGGACCGCAACATTAGGCTTCACACCAAGCTTCTTTCTATTCGAGTCCCGGGAAGCCATTGTGTTTGTGCCGGCATGGTGTGTTGCCAATTGGATCAAGCAGCTCCTGCTATCTCACCGGGGGGGGGGGATTCATCTACGTCCATTTTAGCCTGAGAATGGTTGATGTGAAATAAAGAGGAGAGGGAGCAAAACGATCAGAAACTGTTGTTAAATAATAACCATGGATAGCATTTTCATTGCGACCGAGGAGGGCCCTCAAAGAGCCTTCCAATAGTATGGCTCTGGGTAGGGACGGTCGATAGACCATTACGCTGCGTCCATGCCAATGGGGGCCAAAGGTGCTGCAGCTTAATTCACATTGTCCATACAATAGTTCTCCACTTTAGCCCACTCAGCATCGGACCTTCTGGCTACGCTCCTGGCAGTCGCTTTCAATCCACCACGGCCCTCCCCGTCTGTGGCAGGGTGCTGCTGAAGGGGAAAAGGCCTGCAGTGGGCTGCTTCCGCTCAGGGTCCATGTTCAGAATCCAAGCCATGGCTGCACATTGACACGGTCGTAACATGGAGAATGGATTCGTCTCAGTTTCCCTGTTCACTAAACGGCGCTTTACGATCTCTCTGTGTAAAGCCTTGTTCCCTGTTGTACTTGTTTTAGGGTATTTCTTCGTGCCTGGATGACAGTCTGTTCAGACGTCGTGCTGGACTGTGGAGCCTCTCCAGACTGTGATTGTGATGAAGTGCTATACTAATAAAGTGGATTCTTGGACTCAGATCCTGTGGGGGATTTACACTGATGCCTTTTGCTGATAAGAAACAGAGCCAAAATTAACAGGATGAACGTATTGGAATCAAATCAAAGTAGTGAAGTAGTGTTGGGAGATAAAGTCTGGTAGGAAAGGTCACATTGCTATCTGTGCGTGCATGCGTGCGTGTGTGCGTGTGTGTGCGTCTGTGTTGGGTTGTTGAGGTGACATGGCCTTTTAGTTTTTTGGTCCAGTGTCAGCTACATATAAATAATGATTCAATTTGTCAGGAACTGTCGTGAGATCGTCGGGATGAGGCTGCTCAATGACGCTCCGGTCTTCAATCACCTTTTCACATTCCAACCAAACTAGGAAAAGTTAACACAGAGGGGGCTCTGCCCAGCTCTTCTCACAATGTTTATTATTGATTACAATTCTGGAAAATAAGTGCAACTATCTTGCACAAAGTATATTATGAAAAAGATTTCTACTTCTGAGTCTTATTGTTTTCAAAGTCCAGTCAAACAATTTTTGAGGTAGTTATGATAGATTTGACTTTTTATGTCCCAGAATGTACATCATATGGTGTGACCCTTGTTATATTTAAAGGTCCTTATTTGGACGTCCTTAGAGGGGAAGGTCTTTGTCTCACTCAACCAGGATGTAGAAGAGCCATCTCAGAATGTCAGAACAGGATGACGGGGTCATTTCTCTCGTTTGAATATTAAATATTTTGTGCACTCTGACTTCCGTTCCCAGTATTGCACTCTTTTAGTGTGATGCTTTCAACATAAGAATTGCAAATATTAATTGATTATTTTTAATTAAATCATGAAAATATACTTGTCCATGTTGCAGTGGGTATGCTGGTATTAGATAATAACCAGAAGGTACAATATTGTGCTACGTTCAAACCCATCGTGTGGTTCTGCTCTTAAGTCTTATGATCCCTTCGTCATACCATATGAAATGAACAAAATCAACAACGCAATGGACATCTTCCATGTCCTGAATACCAGGCCGTCATTCCGTCATACCACGATGGAGCAGGCTGCTTCCTCAAGAGCATCTGGCTGTATGCACGGGGATTCATACTGCTTCCTAATGAGCAGAAGACTGCTCTCCCATGGGGATCTCACTTTTGCCTCATGAGCAGTATTCCCTATACATAGGGATTCAAATGAGAGACTTTGCCGTGTGAAGGAAAACCTTATTTAGGATAGATTCCAGGGATTGAAGGAGAGGAGAGGATCTGGTAGCCACTTGCAAAGAATATTGTCAGACATTGTGTTAAATTACTACCTAATTATTATCTAAGTAGTTATATGTGAGCACAAGTTCAATTTTCTATACTTATTTGGACTTGTTTGAATGTTCAGATGCAGTAATGTAAACAAATTCTACAATGATATCAACATGAATCCAAAACATTTGTTTAAATGTATAAAAACACCTAGGCCTATAGGTTAAGGTTAGGACCAGAGCTCTTTATGTCCACAATGATTGGGAAAAAGTAGAAATAGTTTAATTGAATTGGTGGATTTCCAGGTTCAGTGTTCCCAATTTTATATACAATGACTGAATATTCAGCGGCCAACTTAAGGAAGGGAACACAGGAAATTGTGAAAGCATGACTGCATGTTTTTTCAAGCCTTATAATTTCAGGCTTAAAAGTCAACCACCACAACATCTATGTATGTATGTTACATGTATCAAATATTCTCTTAGAACTCTCTCTCTCTCTCTTCTCCTTACTATCGCCCTTTGCATTCATAAGTGCCAGTGTGTGTGTGTGTGTGTGTGTGTGTGTGTGTGTGTGTGTGTGCGTCCCTGTGTGCCATGGGGTCTGTTCTGTTGACTGACATCAACACTAGTTCTGGATGGCATGTGCTGTTTCGCCTGTCACCGCTCATGGAGAGAGCGCTTTAATCAATGGTGTGTGTGTGTGAGTGTCTGTGCATGTGCGGGTAAATGTGTGTGTGTGTGTGTGTGTACAGTTCTGTACAAGAAGGCAATGGAAGGTAGATACCTAAAAAATACAAGTAGAACAATTTCCATGAAAAACGAAGGACATTTTTAACGAGGAGTGGGATTTTAATTTAAGCAAAAAGTTAACGAAGAAGTAACAACTCCTTGTGAAGAAGTGAAAAATGTGAGGAAATGCATAAAAATGAGGTCCGTGTGAAACGCCTGCAATCTTCCAAAAGAAAGGAAACCTTAATTGATGCTCACCCAGAGAGAAACTGCACAGATGAACTGAAATATTCAAATTGTTGCTGCAAGCCCAGGGTTCAATTTGGAAAAACAGCCGTCAACTTAACAACAAAAGCATAGCTTTTGGAGGCAGGGGTGGAAGGAGGACTGAGAAAGTATTGGTACAAAGAAAACTTAAGTAAAAGTCAAAAGTAGATAATTTAAAAACTATTAGCACAAGTTGCTCCTCGCCATTTTTAAAAAATGTTGCATGATTTATTTCTTGATTGTTCAAAAAAACCAACCAACTAATGAGTGACGATGACTGATTTAGGTGATAACTGACTAACCAACCGTAACCCAAAAATGGTTGAATCACAACAGCTGATAAAATAAATCTCTTGGTTGATTCATTGTTACTTTTCCATTTTCTGCAAGAGCCTTTTAAATCTGTTCTCTATGATTTAATGACTTTTGTTAAAAGTAACTAAGTCATTCAACTAAATTCCTACCACTACACACACAGAGCAGTCCCTCCAGAAAAACGCGATTATGCGATCGCATAATTCAACGCATAATCAGCCAGTCTGTATATTCATGCGGGGGCCACATTTTTTTCAAATATGCCGCACTTTCACCGCATAAATTGCCGATTTCCGCGCAAAATATGCGGGGCTTGCATGATTTCATAATCCCCGCATTTTCGTTGCAAAAAAGTCACATATATCTTAGCAGAAAGTTGAAAAATGTTGCGTTCACTTTACACAAGAGCAGCCATTTCCCCCTGTTGCCATGGGAACGTTATGAAGTGACGTAATTACGCGACGTGAACGTCATCGAAAAGCTGCATTTTTTCGCAAATTCCCGCAATTCTGGCAAGTTCCCGCAATTTCATCGCATACAATTGCATAAATATGCCGCATATTTCATCGCATTTTTTAAGAAAACCTGCCGCATAATCAAGGATTTTTGGCCGCAACAATCACAAAAAAACGCCGCATTTTTCTGGAGGGACTGACAGAGGAGCATTCATCTATTTTCCAATTAGTCGTTAAGCTGACGCTTCAGTTTTATCCAAAGCGTCATCCACTGAATTCAGATGCATCCTATTGAAGAGCAGGATAAGGTAAGGGTCTGCTCTTTGCCCCCTTTTGGATTATCCCGACGTAGCACAAAGCTGTGCTGTGAGGCAGCAGCTCGGGAAGCTGTGCTCTCTGGTTCTCCCCTTTGTCGACGTCCAAGAGGACTTCTCCCTGCAGAACCGTGGCATCGGCCAGCCTGTGTGAGAGAAACACCTCTCCCGAGAATCTCTGCTCAGACCTGCTGCGGGCACGCACACACACACACACACACACACACACACACACACACACACACACACACACACTTTCACGCACACACTTTCACGCTCCCAACATCCTATTACCCAAAGGCCAGAGGCACACGTTGACCTTGCAGCTTCCGTTCAGCTGCCACGGCAACCAAAGCTTCAACAAGAGCTGAGGTTTTTCGAGAGCCCTTTATAATCCCTTCCCGCTCACCACGTCGCTGGGTTCCAGAGGTTTGGACCGTCCGTGCGTTGCTGTCACCTGATCCATCACCGCTTTCCGGATTTACCGGAAATTATTATTCATTTTTTTATTTCTCCCTGCAATTTTGAAATTAATGAAATGAGTGTTTATTTTACGTGGCTGACTGGGTATAGCACATGGTGAAGTCATTGTAAGTGAGGTTATTGTTGTGTACTGTATGTATAGCTCTTAATGGAAGTGAGTCTTTCCCCGCTAGCAATTTGACGACGGACATCAAATGCTTAAATAAGCAAATGGCATTTCAATTGTGCTATTCAAAACAGTTACAAATATGAACATTATCTCTAATATCCAAAGTAAACTAGGCAGTGTTGGTGTTTGAAATAGTTTAACGGAAAATCGGCTCATAGTTCATAGTCTGGCGAGATCGGTGTTTCCGGAAACCCTTATTTGAGCAGACAAATGACTTCCCCCCCCACACAGTCTATCACAGATTGTGCCGCAATCTGGCAACACTAGGGATCGGGGTCCCACTGATCCACACACACTTCTCCAGAACTTGCTCTGATGCACAATGGCATAAACACGCCAAATGCTGCGAGGCTGGTTGAGTCTTACAGGATTATTATCACAGCATGCTTTTTAAGAATAAAAATGAGAGGAATTGAGAACACACTTCTCAACACACTATTCTAATGACATGGTCGTTAGATTTAAGTACATGGACATTCGGTATCAGAGTTATCTCACTGCAATTTATAAAACTGGGTATCACAAATCAATATTTTCTTTTAATGAGGATAATATTAATATTATGACTGTAATAGTTATTATTGCCCAGCACGACACCAAATTATCATTTTCTTGCAAGTGCAATATGTCTCTGTTTTGCAAAGGTGACAAATCCAATGAGTTGTCAGTAAGTTGAGTTGTCAGCTCATCCACCAAATATCTTTTCCAGTATTTCTCTAGATGCGTGTGTCTGGCATTGCCATGATGAGTGCTAACTTCAAGAGATCCCTGTATTGTACAGGATATTATTACACTTAATAAATAATATAGTTTAGGTGAATGAATAATGAACACATAGGATAATGTATTCATTATTCATGTTGGATACTTCAGATAAGGATTACGTCTATTCAGTGTTTAGGGTCACTCTTTGTGGGTCCCATCACCCCCAAAAAACATTCATTTGTAATCGTATCAAATATTTTGTGTGCGTGTGCGACACATTTGATAAACTGAGAACCATTTTGTTCTGCACGACCTGTCAACTCACTGGAGCTGTTGTGCATGGCTGCGATGCCAAACTAAAAAGCACACTCTCATAAATATGTTGTCATTTTATGTCAGAGCTACGAGTTATGGGACTTTTTTTTTTTTTCTACAATTTTTGTAGCATCTTACATAGGCCATTCACATCGGTTGGTCAGCTGCCTAAGGAAGCCCTACTATGAGGTCCTTCTCAAGGCGTTTCACATTGAGCTCAGAGTCGTTCTAGCTTCCTGTATTTTCAGTCTTCAGTGTTAGTGGGTCTCCTATCATGTGGGCCTGTGAATGCTTTTCCTACGTCATTTAGATAAGGGACATTAGAGGAGTTAGTTTCTGCTCTGTGACGTCTTCCGTTTGGCCCTTTCTGTGCCGTGTTTGGGATGGCATCACGTTGTCTTCCAAGATGATTGTGGTGGTCTATTCTGTTGTGGATAATGTGTTTGCCTCTCAAAGCCTCATCTCCTTCAGGCAGATGGTGAACGGTAGCCATGGTTTGAGCAGAGCTTTAAGATGCAGCTGGGCGGTGTTTAGCTCGGCTGTGCCGTAGTTTACGTTGGCACTCGTTTGACGTCAATCTTCACAGGGTGCACCGTCTGGCTGAACAAAGTTTGGGAACAGCCTCAACCATCCCACCCTGCTGGGTGAAATACTGGGTTTTGATTGGCTGATGGGCTGTTGATTAACTTTCTATGATTAACATTTAAAACCCATTGATTTGATTTGCGTTCAACGCTTCTATGAACATCACTCCCACGAAAGTTAAATTGCCTCTCTCATATCGGCATCCTCACATCTGCTGGCCAGCTTTCACGAGTAGCTAAGAATAGAACTGCGAACAGTTGTAAGAACTGACTAACTAAGTCCCTTTAACCAAGTCGAGTTGTTGTGCAGTTTTATCTTTGAGTCCAGAGTGAATCATGACCTTGAAAGCATGGTTGTTTCCCAGAGCCGGTCGCTTCCTACAAGGGAACGTTTGAAAATCTCCTTTCAGTTGACAAAAGGTTCATTTTTTTAAGGTTTAACGAGGATAGGACGCTCCTGATCTCCAGATAGCAGCGTGTCTAACGCGCTTGAGATATCATAGTGGTCTCTGTTATCTCCTCTCACTTCACCCATCAGGAGGCGGGGGGCTTGGTCACAGGGTTAGCCCTTAGGGGTCGTTTAGAACAGTACTGGCTGGCTGGTGATGGCAGGCCTGCGTCTGACAGCAACCCAACCTCTAGTCGCGCTGCGTCGAGCTGCTTCTCATGAATTTGTGCAATGACATCGCTTACGACATTCACCTGATGTTAAGGAGAGGGAGACTCGTGCAGAATGCAAATAATGCATCAGAGTGCTTTGTGTGTTAGAGAGAGAGAGAGAGAGAGAGAGAGAGAGAGAGAGAGAGAGAGAGAGAGAGAGAGAGAGAGAGAGAGAGAGAGAGAGAGAGAGAGAGAGAGAGAGAGAGAGAGAGAGAGAGAGAGAGAGAGAGAGAGAGAGAGAGAGAGAGAGAGATGCCATGAATTGGTATGCATAGTACAGCACTACAGTTAGTTTACTTAAAGCCAATGACAACATGCAAAGATTGTGAAGGATTTTGTCGTTTTACAAAGATAACTATAAGCCCTGCAGAACCCACAGTATTGGTGATATATTAACTGAATTCTAAACAGCCAAAGCAGAGGGTATGTTTTAAATGTAAAGTTGCTCAAAATGACTTGTGGTTGTTGACTTTTCAGCTTGTGGGCCCAGCAGTCACAGCAGATCGATTGAGTCTCAGAATTTGATGCTACTTTTATTGTTGTGGTTTGAGCTATCTGATACACATCTATAATCTCTGTATCTCTCTCTCTCTCTCTCTCTCGCTCTCGCTCTCGCTCTTTCTCTTTCTCTTTCTCTCTTTCTCTATCTCCCTCTCTCTCGGTTATCCTCTTTTCAAGATGAACAGGGGTTAGGTTGATCTTTTTTTATCCCAGCATCGCCACTGCCATAAAACTGGATAATCATTTGCCAATTGTTTGCCTTATTGGTAAATAATCTCTGTCTTTCAACACAATCAAAATCCTAAGCTCTAATCAAACTTGAACTTGAACTGGCCTTGTTCATTTAGCTCTCTGGTGCTTTGAAGTAAAAGTAGTTTCAGCCAGCATTTAGGGGACATAAAACATATAGCCATTTCCAAACCCTGTCAAATCCTGAGAAGTTCTCTTCCTAATTCACATATGCATTGGTGTTCACTCACTCACTTGCATGTATCAGAAACCATTTTGTCTGCCAGTTCCCTTGAATTAAACATTGGATGAGCAGGCGTTGCTTTGGCTGATTGCTGGCAGCTGGAAACATACTACCGGTCGTCCTCTCTATTCCTATAGGCTGAGAGCATTGAGGCTTCTACCGGCTATAAGACTTTAGGCTATCTGGTGCTGAGAAGCTGCATTCATTCTGCAGGTTGGCCTGTGAATGTCTGTGCCAGTCAAAGTCTCTGTCAATGTGTGCCAGTCAACGTGTGACAGTGAAAGTGTGTCATTGAACTTGTGTGTGCAGCAACAAGTGTGTCAGTTAGTGTGTTTTACTTACCGTGTGTGTCATTGAACATGTGTGTCAGTCAACGCTTGCTGGGGAAAATGTGTGTCAGTCAACGTGTGTGTTGGTGAACGTGTGGGTCAGTCAACATGTGTGTCAGTCACTGTGTGTGTTGGTGAACATGTGTGTCAGTGAACGTGTGTGTTGAACGTGTGTGTCAGTAAATATGTGTGTTGGTGAACATTTGAATCAACGTGTGTGTGAGTCACTGATGGGAAGTATAAACGGGATGTGCGTGCTTTGAGTGGCTGATGGAGGCTAGAAGAGATGGCAATAAATCCAGTCTATTTAAAACTCCCAGTGTGTGCCTCTTCTGAAGCTATCCTCTCCGTCTCCCGCTGGCATCTCTCAAAGTTTTCCTTCTTGTTTGAAGGCTTGGTTTTGGAGGGGGTGCAGTTCTTTGTAGGTGCACGTTGATTAAAAGCTTGACTAGCAATAAAGAAATGATAAAATAGATATGATAGAAGATATGCTGCGGTATTTCTTAGCCATCCATCCATTTATTTGAATGTTTTACATGAGAATATGTACGTTATTTTTATTTTTACCATGCCCACTTGGCTTATGTTTTCTACTGTGAGTTTCTTGTGTAGTCTCATTCTCTGGTTGTGCTCCAACAGAGTCATTTCCCAGGGGGGGGATAATAAAAGTACAACTACTGTCTGTGATTAACAGTACTATCTCTTTAAGGCATACCTCTCTGGGTCGTTTAGCTTTGGATATTAGTCAAATGCTCATTGTGAGTAATTATTAAATTGAATAGATCCATGATACAATGTCCATCTAAAAACATGTTTAGTATTCACAAGAGCAAAGGAGTCTTGGTCTCAGTTTCGTAATTAGATTTCTTTTTTTTGGTACTACATGAACACGGATCACTGCGCCTCAACTTCCATTTCTGGGCGACCTGATTCTTAAAAAATGAATTAAAACTCATCATGTTGAGTCGACAGCATGTTTCACACACCATTGTTCACTAATGGCCATAGTTGAGACACAGCAATTTTTGTGTGTGTGTGTGTGTGTGTGGTCATTCAATTGTCTTTTTGTTGGTCATGGTGTCTGAACGTTGATGAAAGGCTATTATCCAGATTTAATTGATCCTGTGCAGGAATTTTCACAAGCTCAGATCTACATCCCCGGGGTTCTGTGCTACAACATGCTACGGGGCATGGTGATACACTGATACTGAAAGTGGTAAAGTGGTTGGTTCCAACGTTGAAGGTCAAAGACCCTCCCATGGGAAATTACCAGAAGTGAGACCGAAAATCCAATCTGAATCTGGTTAAGGCCGTAAACCAGGTTTATAACCATGTTAACATCAAAGGTGGATTCAGTCAACTGCTTTTGGTGTGGAGCCTAACCAGCCTTAAAATCATTACCAATCCTTATCCTATGCATTGTTTGTCATGTAAACACCTTAAACTGGTTTGGGTCGGTTCATTTATCATGAACAAGCACCAAAATGCTTCAAATCTATTCCGAAAAACAGGTTTGCCAAATACAGTAACAACAGCATGTTCAATATTTGCACATTGTTGATGGCTCACTGTTGAGACGTCATTCATGTTGGATCTAATAAGAGCTCTAAACATCCTGAAATACCTTCACGGCTGTGCATGTAAAAGTATTTACGTACTCTCCTGAAATTTGAATAACGCTTAGATCATTTCCTTCTTCCGACTTCCCACATGTTGCACACTAATCTAACTTTTAGTTTAGTGTTTAGATTAGGTTGGTCACTATATATAAAACAATTGTTAATTTTTACTGCACTTCGCTGTGACACATCAACATCCTAATGAAGCCCAAATGATTAAGGCCTTGCTCTGTAATGGATCCCTCTGACTTAACTAACCAGTGAATGGGTTTCCTTTAACTAACCAGTGGATGGGTTTCCTTTAACTAACCAGTGGATGGGTTTCCTTTAACTAACCAGAGGATGGGTTTCCTTTAACTAACCAGTGGATGGGTTTCCTTCAACTAACCAGTGGATGGGTTTCCTTCAACTAACCAGTGGATGGGTTTCCTTCAACTAACCAGTGGATGGGTTTCCTTTTCAGCCGCTCTCCAGAGCGCCCATGACTACAAAGACCTAGTTTCCATTAGGTAGCTTTGGGTCATAGATGTGTGTCTCCTTTAAATGGCGTGAAATTGCTTGCCACTGGGCCCCTGCGATAAAGTGAGTGTAGCATGTAACCTCATGCTGCCACTGTCTTGTTGGATATATTTGCCCTGGCATGTGGTCACACTGTGTCCGTCTCCTGCTTATGCCCGACTTGTCTGACAAGCGTTCAGCGCAGACTCCTCCGGGGTATAAAGGACACGGATCACTGTCTGAGTCGCCGCCATCTCCCTGATGGCAACCCTAAAAGCTACTGTAGTTAAGATTGGAGAGTTGTTAGGAGCGAAGGGAGAAATCAAGGCAGAAGACGGCACGATTGCGAAAACAAAGTTAGGATAATGCTGTGTTCACGCGTGTGATTGACGGGTGAGATGGATTCTGGAAACCAATCAGGGCGTCTCCTGGCTTATTGGTCAGAAATGAGCTAGGGCTGGTCTAAAATGTAAATGGTCTGGTACTGAGGCAGACGTGCTGTCAACCAGAACAGATATTCACACAGAGCATTTTGTTCACCAAAAGCTGTCAGATGGCTATGGGCTTTCTAACAAATGCTAACTAAAGCTCTTTCATCTTACCTGCAGTACCTTTTTATTCTGTCTGTCTGTCTGTCTGTCTGTCTGTCTGTCTGTCTGTCTGTCTGTCTGTCTGTCTGGATATTTATAGAAACTATATGAATACAACCAAAATAGAAGCTATGTAGTGGTATGAAATCCCATGGTACAACAGGTGTGTCGATCTGAAGGTTAGTCAGCCTGATAGTGAAACGGGGGGTGGACTGCTGGACAGGAGAAGGGCTTCCTGATGATCTAGAGCTCTAGATGACAGCCGGGAGGGCGAGCGACGGAGAGCATGACAGGGAGAGAGAGAGCGCAGTGCACACTCACTCCACACAGACACCAGCATCGTGCCAGGAACCGGCACACATGACGCACACTCTTGCCGTTCATCCATTATAAATGGAAGCCTCAACCATGAAATATGGAGAGAGAAAAAAAAACCGCAAAAGCCTCAATGTTGAGTTGAGTTGTTTTTTACGTTTTTTTAAGCTGCATTTTCTCCCTATGATGTATTCCCTGATGGAGAACAGAGAGACGAGCATATGTAGTGCCAGCTAACCAATTGGAGCTAGGCAGACACGTAGACTGCAACACAAAACAGAGAAACACACACACACACACACACACACACACACACACACACACACACACACACACACACACACACACACACACACACACAGGTGGTGAAACACAGCCGCCGTCGATTCACCCCCATCAATCCACCGAATCCAAGCTGCAGGCGTTTCCAGGCGTGAATTTAAATGTTGATCCTTTGTTCACGTGCTCACATTCAACTAAAAAGCTTTGGTTGTTGTTGTTGTCGTCGTTATTCTTGTGCTTTAGTTGTGGTTGTTGTTGTGCTTTAGTTGTTGTTGTTGCAGCTCATAACTTAACAACCGTGTGACCTGAACCAAGATCCCATTGACCTGCCCTTTGCGGTGATGTTTTCTTTGGTCCGGTGGTCTCTCTGTTGACTGAAAGCATAGCGCCGTCTGATTGTGACCCTGTCATGTGGCGGCCAATCCGTCTGTCGTCCCGTCCAGCGCTCGACAGCTCACCGCTCCCACGCAGCGGTCCGGCCGCCCGGGTGGGTTCCTTAGTGGGAACACACTGCGAGGGGCCGGTGTGGGGGCAGGGGGGGCCAGTGTGTGTATGGGGCGGGGGGGGGGCCAGTGGCTCTCTTGATCTTGAGCTCCAGATCCAGTATGAATTGGTCAGCGTCGGTGTTAATTAGGGCATAAGTCATCCAGTCAGGGACGAGCCGGAGGTCCGGGTTGTGGATGGAGACGGGCAGCGGAGGAGTCATCACACTCCATCATCAGCCCTGCTCCTCCCTCCTCTCTCCTCCCTCCTCTCTCCTCCCTCTCTCCTCTCTCCTCTCTCCTCCCTCCTCTCCTCCCTCCTCTCCTCTCTCGTCTCTCCTCTGTCCTCCCTCCTCTCTCCTCACTCCTCTCTCCTCCCTCTCTCCTCTCTCCTCTCTCCTCCCTCCTCCCTCCTCTCTCCTCCCTCCTCTCTCCATCACGTCTCGGTAGGAGGCGGCCGCTCCTCTGTGAAGAGGGAGAGGACGGGAGGCCTGTCACACATAAGACACACGCGCACGCACACACAGACGTCGACGTGATGCACATCTTGATTTCATTAAGTCAGAGGTGCAATTCATTAAAAACATGTCTGTGGGTGCATGTATTTAAGATGCGTTCCATCCACACATTACAACTCTCCAGTGAGGGTGACAATGGCCCTGGGGAAGATCTTTCAGTGTTTTATTAAAATATCTCATGCATCTACATTGTAAAGCTGAGGGCTAGATTAAGGGTAGCACCACTCCCAAAGTAGCCGTTTAATTATATATTTTATTGCATTTTGTCAATTACTTGTCATAACAAGTGGAGATCCTATATATGACACTAATATATTTATATATATTTCACAAGTGTTACTGTAGATGTAGTGCTTGTTTGAGACTGGAATATATGTGTATTTTGGGTGCCGTGAGTGGGTGGTTTCATTTCAGCATGCTGTTCGGTTTGTCTCCTATGGTCACATGACAACGGGCCGAGTTGTAGCTCTGGTGTTAAAGGGTTGACTGGTTGGGAAGTGATGAATACAAAAGGCCTCTGGTTTACTGCCAAGTCAAGTCACTGTGCAATCCTATCATTTCCACTGTATGCAGGGTTTTCTCTAACAATAGAACATGAAATATAATTCAGAAAATCGTTTATGTCTGGAATGTTTGGGAAGTCAAATAGATGCCAAAATTACTGTCTGGGTAAAAACAAACGAAACAGATACATTTGCATTTGTATTTTCGCACACTAATGTCTATGATTTATTTTGTATGAGTACGATTACATTTTTTTACAATGATGATTGTTTTTCCCACGCTCGGGTTTAGACATCAGTGTGATGTGAGGGCAGGCTGAAGGGAAGGGGAAGCTAGAATGGTAACTCGGACAAATGTGGCATTGGTATGCACCACGTTTGTTTATCCCTTGCCTTCTCCCTGTCTCCACGTCAAAATAATGTACAAAAATGTAATCATTCGTAAACATGATTTACAAGAATTCAGAGAAATTGTGTTTGATAAATAAGAAACAGGAACACCAGAAACATTTCCACATCTAAACCCAAATCTTCTTTTTTTTTTTACGCGGACAATACTTTGGCCTCATTTGACTCCAATAATGTCTGGGTCTTCCCCACTCTATGAATCTAAAAGTGTTAGTATTCAACTAAGTAGAACCAGTCTAAATATTCCAACTCCGCTGCATCTCACTCATGAACTCTGCTATGCAGCTGTGCTCCAAACGCATTGCATTACATACATGCTCAACTGGAATCTCACACTTCTTATGCTTGTATTGCATTACAAGTCAAACACTCACGGAGTGACAATATGACAATTAAAATGCCTGATTTATGCTGCTTTTCTGTCAGTGTCTCTGTGTTCGGAATCGACCATGGTTCAGAGAGAGGTCTCGTACATGAATGAACAGGGAGTCACACACACACACACACACACACACACACATACACACACACACACTTGCTCACACATAAGCATGCATGTGTGTGCATACTTGCAAACACGCATACCCAAACTTGCGCAAAAAGTGTTGAAGTTACTTAACCACCTTAGCCCCTACAAACAGAGACACACATGTATACGCACATACACGCAGATGCATTCACACACACACTCACACACACACACACACACACACACACACACACACACACACACACACACACACACATTCACATAACCTTACTTTGACTTTTCATCCATCTCTATTTCATTCTCTCTGCATGTTATGTCCAATCATGCGTGCAACACTTTGCAGTTCAAAGACTGGCTGAGGGCAAGGAGGAACAGAAGAGAGAGGGGGAGAGAGAGAGAGAGAGAGAGTAGTGCATTTATCTGGGATGAAGGAAAGACTGCTCGAGCCTTATTGGAAAAGGGCTCATGGCTCCGTCCAACTCGTAGAAGAGAGGAGGTTCTTGTATTATGTTGTGGCATCAAAAGCGTTTGCCAATCTTATTTCAACGTTTACCGAAGCAAACACAGCGTATACTCCATGCACTCAATTACGCCAGGGGGAAATTCTATCATGACTTTAAAGCTAGGGTAGGCAATTTGGAGAAACTAGCTTAAGTAGGCTAGTAAGTAGCTATTTTGAAAGTATCCAACCAACGACATCCCACCCCTTTTTTCAGTCCTGCCTCCAAAGCCAATCCCCCAAAACAATTGTTAAAGCTAGTTTGTTCGCTTTAGCAAAAGACTGCCTAGCCAGAGTGCATGCAGGTAGCTGGGTAGATAAATCAACAGAGAGATAGGCCATCCAATCATTTTAATAGACTGATTAAATAATATGACAGGCCTGCGACAGGCAAAGATACCTGATTTGTTTCTTTTTTTCATCAAAGCTTTTAGATTTATTGATTGCTGACTTGATGTAAAGAGAATTTCAATGAATATGCCAAAAAAGGCTTCTAAATAGATTTTTGCATTTTATACACTTAATAATGACTAGGAATGAAACTCCAGTGCAGCGGTTAAAAGCAATAAACGTAAGCACTAGAGCAACCATGAAAATAATGAAGTTATTTATAGTATGGAGTCATGCATGGTGCTGGGAGCTGAAACCCTATGATCCTGGGCTGATGTTAAAGGAGACAGTGTTTGTTTCAGAAGCTTTAGTCAGTTGTTTGCTAGACACACAAGCACACATGATGCACGCACACACACACAGATCTAAAAGCAAGGTCATTTATTCAATCAAAGCAAACAGATGTGGCCACTGTGTGTGTTCCCAGGCTGGAACGCGGACCTCTTGGTCCGAAACATAGATGTACCAGAGCTAAAATGTTATTTATTATAAAACTTTACATTTGCATTCTTCAATTCACCCTGTGTTTAGTTATTTCTCTGTGTTTGTGTATGTTTTTTAATGTGTTTATCTGTGTGTTTGTGTGTATGGTTGCGTGTGTGTTTGTATATGTACATAACCCTATTAGTGGTGTTGTGTTCGACCCATTTTGATTTCCAGTCCAATGTTGCCATGTTTTTAATATGGTGACGTTAAAATAGTGGCGTAATAAGGGATTGTGAAAGATTCTCAAATCTCCCAAACAAAACAGTTTTCAATCAAGACAGAAGAAGTTACGATAAAACTTTATTTTACCTGGACAGGGCATCTGTGCAGTGCAGCATACAGAATACAAAAATAAAGAAATTTGAATCTTTTAGGATTGCTTCTGCAGAAAAAAAAGAAGAGGCAAAAACAAGCATTTGATTTAAGGATTAGGGGAAAGGGAGGATAGAAGGAGCGTTTAAACGTCTCTGTGTGGAGCAGCAGCAGGCACTGCCGTGAGTCCTGAGCGTTTAAAGAGACACACTTTACCGAATGAAAGCCATTCAGGTGAAGTGAGATGACGAGGTGGCTTTTTTGGTCGTTTGTTGCCTGCATAGTAGTCATGATTTAGAAACTCTCAGCTCAACGACTCCCTGCTCTGCCAGACGACCCTACAGACCCTTCCGTCCTAGGACAAGCACAGGTGTCGCACATAAGACTAATGACAGATCCGCTGCTTTGATGTACCGGGGCACGGTTAGTGAACTCACCTGGTGAAGATGAATCTTTACATAAAAGGAGCTAAACTGTGACGACTATGATGTGATGGCTCTTTTTTCCGTGAGGTACACGGTATAGATTGCCTTGAGTACAGCCTCTTGTTGTGCCTGCTCATTTATAAGTCATCATTTGTTTCCTGTTATGAACGTGGTTTCATTTTTTTTTGTTTTCATTTCATTTTCTCATCGATTAGGTTAAAAAAGAGTAAATGTTAAACTCTGTCGTCGAATGATACTCGGCAACTTTCCCGAAAATGCTTCTAAAATGGCATCTGACGAAGGAGAGCGAGATGAAGCAAAGATTGTGAGTTGACGGGCACTCGGGGAGGACGGGGTGCAGACCCAGAGGACACGTCCTGGGGGGCTGCCTTACCTGTCAGGGCTTCCAGCTCTGCTTCTTAATCTCTTTTCTATGTATGTATCAAACTCCTTCTTTCTGCATGACCCCCCCCGTCCTAATCACTGAAGTGCCTTTGCTTTGATAATATTGTTTAATTAGTTTCAAGGATATTCGAGCATGGGCTTAGGCTAATTTATCTGTCGGCGAAGGGTCTTTAGCAGTGAATTAGAAAGGACTGGAATATTGTTAAACATGGCAGGTTTGTTTCCCTGCCTGTCCTACAGAGGTCATTAGATATGAAGCAGTTGGGTACATTTGAAGCTGTCTGTTTATCCACTCATCTGAAAGATTTGAAAGATCATCCCTCTGTGTGCTGCTTGTCTACACACACAGGCACACACACACACACACACACACACACACACATAGGCACACACTGCGCGCACACACACACACACACACACACACACACACACACACACACACTCTTATCTCTTTGCCAAGCTGTGTCATTCTCATGCTGGGCTGTGGTTGATCAAGATTTGTTCCACTTGCAGTGGCTGAATGGGAAAAAGGTAAACAGAGAAGGCTTTTATTATTAATATTATCATTATTAAGTTTATCATCGCTCACGGGTGACTGAACACGGCATGGATGAGTTCCCCAAAGTCCAGGTCATTGAAGAGAATACATCGATCTAAAGTCAAGATCATTTGCCTAGGCGCGTGCGCTGGTTGGCGGCCGTGTGTGCATGTTGTGTTTGTACGGCGTGCGTGCACTTCTGTGTGTGATGACGTATACGTCAGATCCGCCAGCACTGTCCCCATTTGCTCCCCTTAAACACTCTCTGCCTCTCTATCCATTCTCTCCATCGCTGGCTTCGTCTGTTCCTCCCGGGCTCCCTTTTCATCGCCTGTGAGCTCCAAGCTGCTCTCAATATCAAGTGGAGTTTTTGTCACGTCTGGAAAATAAAAGTTACTGCTGCAGATCCACATATAAACCCTCTGTAGAATAATATAGTGTTAATAGTTGATGAGTTGAGGAAACAAACAACACAAGAGGTGTACCGAGGTACTACTTAGTCTTGCGTCGCCAGATGTAGAGCTGCTCATCATTCATTTACATTTACATTTTAAAGTTCATCCGGAAACCCTGTCTGTTCCGGCTTGAGTCTTAAGTTTGCACCTGTGTGCAGTTGTGCGTTTGTGTGGTTGTGTAATTGTCTACTCGTGTCTGTGCAAATTTATCTGTGTAGTTGTGTCTGTGGTAGTTTATTTTATTTGAGTATAAAATAAGGATAGTAGGAGTTTGATATGTGATCATGTAGCACTAGTAGCCCAGAACACACTTAGTCGCTGAGCCATCGTTGCAGAGCTTTAGAAATGTTGGGAATTTAGAAAGCGCTTGATAGGTGATATCTCCTCACTGTTTTTGCACTGCCACTTATAAAGCAAATGTGTATACATTTACTAACCGAGTATATCGAATTCATATGTCTACACTTTTTTTTTTAATCTTCTTTTTTTCTCCTCTTGCCCCTCGAGCAAAAGAGGACTAAATGACGTGATGGAGCGTACTACATCTCGGTCTCCTGGTACAACACTAAGCCACGAGATCGATCAAAGTAGCCCTTTTGGGTTTGGGAGGCGGGTCCTGACCAGTGGAAACATTGAGCGGAAAACCGGTACCAGAGAGATGTTGTATGATTGATCGACACGATTGAGACCACTCGTGACAATTGGCTCATCCCTTGATTTCACGGCTGCGGACGTAGTTGTTTTCGTGTGTATCTGTGTATAATCGTTTCTGTGTGTATGAGTAGACTTTCGCTGTTCTATTTTATTTGTCGGTCATTCTGGGCATGTTGACCTGTATGCTATAGTTGTGTATGTGTATGGTTGTGTAGTTGTGTTTCTGTAGTTGTGTGTTGTTTTGTGTATGCAGATGTGTATAGTCATGTCTGTGTGTCATGTTTGTGGTTGTGAGGGGTTGTCTTCAGCTGTGTGTGACTGTGTTGTTAACTAACTAATTGTACGGGAAACTGTTTGCAATGCCACATAGTGTAGTTGTATCATTCTGTGTAATTGTGGAGGGGCTGTGTAGCTCTGTGCAGTAGCTGTGTACTTTTTGAGTCGCTGCCGATTCCAGGTGGTGTCTGTGTGTAGTTCTGTATATTTTTGTGTAAGTTGCATAACTGGGTAGTGGCAGATGAGCTGCATATCCTCGCTTGTGTATGTTTAGTCAGTTTAAACTGTGTAAGACCGAAAAAACCCCCATCTCCTTTAATTCCTCTATCTTTATCTTCTATAACCCAGACAGCAGCGCGATGCGTTTTCAAAGTAAGAGCGCGGGCGGCGATGCTTCATGTTGTAAACATGGCGTTAGTAGTGCCATCACAGTAGCGCGGTACTTCCTCTGGCACCATATAAGGGTGGGACGCATCAAACGCTAACAAGCCCAATAGCTGGTAGGCTACAACCATCCAGCGGTAAAAACACTGCCATTAGGGTATCCTCGACGGGCCCCCTGGATGTATACACAGATACTGTATATTAGCTTTACTGTTGCCTATTAGAGCACACCAGTCGATGGACTGTGTTGTAATGTTCTGCCCTGGGGCGGGAGGAACAGTGTAAGGCTCTAGTGGGGCCGTGCATCCACCTCCTTTGGGATGGAATCAGTCAGCGAGACAGAGCGCACCGGGGAGGGCCTTTGGACCGCATTTTAACTCTGGATGGCCAATTACCCTGAACACTGTTTAATATTCGGTGTCGATATGGCTATGCAGGCACACAGACACACTCACACACATAAACACACGCGCACACACGCTCACGTCAACACACCATAACGCGCACAGGTGCGCCATCCGTCTTGCTTCACAATGTCATTTGCATCAGTCTCCAGCGGGGCCAATGCCTCGGTTAAAGGGCTGTCTGGGTGACCTTCGTGTTCATTAGTCCACTTTATTCACCATCCACCGTCTAAACGAATCGTGGCATTGTTTTGAAATGGCAAAGGAATGCACAAACCTCGACACATCTGCATTGTTTGTTCTGTATCTCTACCCTGTGCAGCCGCTGCTTAACACACACAGGCACACACACGTATGCACACACTCACATACATCGACGCTTATGTTCTTAATGTATTTACCTTTATATCTATACATTAGGTTTCGTTTCGCAACACCACCAGACAGCACCTAACGCTTTCCTCTCCTCTTGCAGAAATGCATGAAGTTCAACGTGGACGCCCCCTTATGGCTGTCCAAGCAGCAGATCCTGTGCACTCTCAACCAGAGCCTGAAGGATGTGCTCAACTACGGCCTCTTCCAGCCCGCGTACAACGGCAAGGCGGGCAAGTTCCTAGACGAGGAGCGTCCCCTGCGGGAGTACCCCTTCCCCTCCATCGCCCCGGTGCCGTACCTGGAGGTGAGCAGGCCTCAACCACTTGGGGAAGTGATCAAATTGCGATTATTTCGGCCAATATTGCAACTGCGACTTAGTATGCCATCATCTTTTCTATTTTTTTATGTTCTGTATTATTCACTAAACAAGCAGTAAATCATTCTGTAGTATGACCAACGCAACATTGGAAGCAGTCCACATATAAACGGCTCTTTCCTTTAGGCCAGGCCGATGTGTTGAGATGAATTGATGCATGAATTGATATTATAACATCTTTATTTAACTATTGAAATGTACAAAGGAAAATAAATACGAATCTTACTGATTTCCAGTCAATAAAAGTAACAGTAAAAAAATATATATGCATATTATTTTTAATCGCAGCCTTTGCAATTTGCATACCGCAAAGGCGATTAATCAATATATTGGATTAATCGTTCAGCCCTAGAGGTTAGTCTCCACAGGTTCCTCTAGGGCGAGGTTCAGCCCTGGAGGTTAGTCTCCACAGGTTCCTCTAGGGCAAGGTTCAGCCCTGGAGGTTAGTCCCCACAGGTTCCTCTAGGGCGAGGTTCAGCCCTGGAGGTTAGTCTCCACAGGTTCCTCTAGGGCGAGGTTCAGCCCTGGAGGTTAGTCTCCACAGGTTCCTCTAGGGCGAGGTTCAGCCCTGGAGGTTAGTCTCCACAGGTTCCTCTAGGGCGAGGTTCAGCCCTGGAGGTTAGTCTCCACAGGTTCCTCTAGGGCGAGGTTCAGCCCTGGAGGTTAGTCTCCACAGGTTCCTCTAGGGCGAGGTTCAGCCCTGGAGGTTAGTCTCCACAGGTTCCTTTAGGCGAGGTTCTCCTGATCCGGGTGGTAAACC
Organism: Pollachius pollachius; assembly: GCF_949987615.1. Classification (NCBI taxonomy): domain Eukaryota; kingdom Metazoa; phylum Chordata; class Actinopteri; order Gadiformes; family Gadidae; genus Pollachius; species Pollachius pollachius. The sequence goes on along the minus strand of NC_136942.1, from coordinate 752,968 downwards.
AAACCAACAGGGACACAGCACCAGTGGGGTGCGAATACATCATACAAAATACATAATTCCATGGATAACTTTGCGATTATCCATCAAGCTTTGGATAATCGCAAAGTTTTCCAGATGAATTTCTGAGTAGTTTGAATAAAAGCTCTGAATCTCTGTATTTTATCAGCTAATCAAACAGGATACATCAAGGTTTACATGGGGGCCTGCAGGTTTTATTTCATGCTTGAAATGAAAAAAGATTAACACAGATTTGTATTTACTGTTCATAAATTTAAAGGATATTGTCTTCGTAGTTCCTCATCCTCAGGCTTTATGTTCCAACTGAAAGAGATGTGTGTCTTATGATGATAACGGTGTTGAAGAACAGGATTTGAAAGAATTTCTTCATTGCTCAAAAGATTGTACAAGAAGTGTGTCTACAATGGGACAGATTGCGTATCACACCATTCTGAAGGCTGGTTGGATCTTGACATTTCTCAATCACTTGAGAAACAGATTTTGTTTTGCAACGGTGCTACGATACCTTTTAAAAGTTGTGTGTGCAGATATGTTAAGGAGGAGCTTACAACTCTACACACCTGTGTACAAATGCATTGAGCATGTGCACATGTTTGTGTACATGATTACAGTCAGTCTGTTGCTCCATCCAGGCATCAATAAATATTGATGATGTGTGTAGCCCTGTTACATGTTAACATGTAACAGGGCTACATGTTAACACTGTAGCAGGGCTACTCTGCTACAGTGTTAACATGTAACCCTGCTACAGTGTTAACATGTAGCCCTGTTACATGTTAACATGTAACAGGGCTACTCTGCTACAGTGTTAACATGTAACCCTGCTACATGTTAACATGTAGCAGGGCTACATGTTAACACTGTAGCAGGGTTACATGTTAACATGTAACAGGGCTACATGTTAACACTGTAGTAGGGTTACATGTTAACATTGTAGCAGGGCTACATGTTAACACTATAGCAGGGCTACTCTGCTACAGTGTTAACATGTAGCCCTGTTACAGTGTTAACATGTAGCCCTGTTACATGTTAACATGTAACAGGGCTACTCTGCTACAGTGTTAACATGTAGCCCTGCTATAGTGTTAACATGTAGCCCTGCTACAGTGTTAACATGTAGCCCTGCTACACATGTTTGTGTACATGATTACAGTCAGTCTGTTGCTCCATCCAGGCATCAATAAATATTGATGATGTGTGTAGCCCTGTTACATGTTAACATGTAACAGGGCTACATGTTAACACTGTAGCAGGGCTACTCTGCTACAGTGTTAACATGTAACCCTGCTACAGTGTTAACATGTAGCCCTGTTACATGTTAACATGTAACAGGGCTACTCTGCTACAGTGTTAACATGTAACCCTGCTACATGTTAACATGTAGCAGGGCTACATGTTAACACTGTAGCAGGGTTACATGTTAACATGTAACAGGGCTACATGTTAACACTGTAGTAGGGTTACATGTTAACATTGTAGCAGGGCTACATGTTAACATGTAACCCTGTTACATGTTAACATGTAGCCCTGTTACATGTTAACACTGTAGCAGGGCTACATGTTAACACTATAGCAGGGCTACTCTGCTACAGTGTTAACATGTAGCCCTGTTACAGTGTTAACATGTAGCCCTGTTACATGTTAACATGTAACAGGGCTACTCTGCTACAGTGTTAACATGTAGCCCTGCTATAGTGTTAACATGTAGCCCTGCTACAGTGTTAACATGTAGCCCTGCTACAGTGTTAACATGTAACCCTACTACAGTGTTAACATGTAGCCCTGTTACATGTTAACATGTAACCCTGCTACAGTGTTAACATGTAACCCTGCTACAGTGTTAACATGTAACAGGGTTACATGTTAACACTGTAGCAGAGTAGCCCTGTTACATGTTAACATGTAACAGGGCTACATGTTAACACTGTAGTAGGGTTACATGTTAACATGTAGCAGGGCTACATGTTAACATGTAACCCTGTTACATGTTAACACTGTAGCAGGGCTACATGTTAACACTGTAGCAGGGCTACATGTTAACACTGTAGCAGGGCTACTCTGCTACAGTGTTAACATGTAGCCCTGCTACAGTGTTAACATGTAACCCTGCTACAGTGTTAACATGTAGCCCTGTTACATGTTAACATGTAACCCTACTACAGTGTTAACATGTAGCCCTGTTACATGTTAACATGTAACCCTGCTACAGTGTTCTGTCAGCTGTAGCTGGAGGTCAGTCACATTATCCCGATCAGTACGGTGCAGGGGTGTCCAATACGTTGATAGGTAGTGCGGGTAGAGAAGCGTTTTGTTTTAAGACATTAAGTATAATCCCTTTGGTATTTTACCAATTGACTGACGGAAATTGTCTGTCAGACTTTGACAAACGGTTTCAAGACTTTGCTTTTCTCGAACCAATCGCTTCGTTTATGTGATATCCATTTGGGTAAGATGTTGAGGTTGATTTGCGCACATTAAAAATTGCAGTTTCACCTGAACACGTCGGCAGTGGAGGATGAAAATTTGATACTTAAAGCTGATATTGAGCTTAAAGTATCCAACCATGAGGAAATGGGCTTCCTCCTTGACTGCATTATTTGGCTCTACTTATTTATGCAAGTCAGCCTTTACCCACCTGAAGATGATTAAGTCGAAATACCATTCCACCCTGACTGATGGTCATTTGGAAGCCTGCTTGAGACTACCAACTGCTAATGTCCGGACTTTGCAACCCTGGCTGACTCCATTCAGTGCAAGTCATCAGAGTATGTACTCAGTATTTATATGTTTAGCATTTTTTATTTTAGGTAGATCCCTTTGACCTGTTCATTTTGAAAGAGTGTGGGCACCCCTTGTATACTCAATGATATCTGACATTGATGGTTTTGCTTTTTAGTTTCTGTGTACTCTTAAAAATGTTGCTCTCTTCCTGTCTTTGTCTCCCTCTCATGGCTTTCACCGACATCCCTGTTTATTCTCCCACTCATCTTTCTCCCTTCCTATCCTTTCTCTCTCTCATCTCTCTCACTTTCACAATCTATCTCTACCTTAGTCCCTCTCATCTCTCTCCACGTCTTTTTTCCTTTCTTTTATGTCACACCATTCATCACTCTCCCAATTTGCATCATCCTGCCTCTCTCTCTCTTCCTGCCTCTCTCTCTCTATTGACATATATATAATTAGAGGGTGCACTGTACTGTCTGCTCTCTCTCTCTCTCTCTCTCTCTCTCTCTCTCTCTCTCTCTCTCTCTCTCTCTTCTCGCTCTCATATAATATTTGAGTTTGAGCTAACCTTGTGCAGGAAATGACAAAAGCAAAAGCAGCTCTTTGAGGGTGTTTCAGGCCCTTTCTTATTCAGCTTTTAATGGTCTTTTTGTATGAAACTTCAATTCAGCCACGATGTTATCTTGGTTGACACTGCTCTGTGTAAGTATGGACTGAAAGGTTTTAGCCAGCGTCCACCTTTATATCCTTAGCCATTTCTCGCAGAAGAAATCAGGACACTGGCCAGGACCATGTGTGTACATTTGCTTTGAACAACATGGAGGATGTCGAAATGATATTCAACACAGCTTCATCTCTAAATACTGCAATGCATCAAGCACAATATTGTAATGCAGGGCTGCTGTTGCCATACTGTCTCAGTGCATCCTAGTCTAAAAGAGAACAGAGATATTACTGCATGAAATAGTTCAATAACAACCAATAGTTCCACTAGCATACCAAGTGTGTGTGTGTGTGTAGTGTGCGTGTTTGTGTGTGCGTTTGCACAGATTACCGTTTCCATGTGAGGTGCATGAGTGGAGGACGCACATTTTAATGCATTGCGCCTCCCAGGCGCCAGAGCCACAGGGCTCCCAGGAGCCAATGGGACGAGCCCAGAGAGCCAATCCTCTCCTCTCCCCCTGACAGGAGGCTCCGGGCTCCAGCCCAGAGTTCTCTGTCAGAGCCCGTTCTCAGAGCTTACGTTCAGAGCTCACACGGCAGACACCTCAGGCGGAGGATGATCTGTGTGCTGAGGAGGACCACAGTCTCAAAGAGTTTCCGTCCTCTCTGTTCTCCCGGGAACGAGGAGCTCATCGCTCACGGTCGTGCACGCTGCCGCGTCGTTTGGACCGATGGCCGATGCCCGGCCATGTCCCGCACGGAGGAGTGAGGTCTCAGTGTCTGTTGTGTGGCGGAATATCGCTGCCAAAAAAATCATGAGCAACATTGATTTTGCGCGTGAGCACGACTAACACATCCGTGCAAACAAAATCATTACTGGGAGCCGTTTTACCTCATTTCTCTGCTCGCGAAAGCAGTTATATAGCCTGTGAGGAGACTGCCACCGTACTGCTTGGTTGTGCTCATCTGTCTGTGTGTGGTTGGGTGTGTGTGTGTGTGTGATTGTGTGTCCATTTTATCTATAATCTGAGACATGCTTGTTTCGTCATTTTCGTCTACCTCCATCTCTTTTGATCTGCATCGGAATTCCCATTGTGCTTGCAACAGCATTTTTGTGTATGGCTGTCGACTATTCTGTGTGTGGTTGTGTGTGTGTGTGTAGGCTACGCTGGGTCCCCTGTGTGAGTGTTTGTGTGTGTGGGCCATGGTGTGTCCCCTGTGTGCATATATGTGTGTGCATGGCCTGTGTGTGTGTGTGTGTGTGTGTCTTTATGGCAGCACTCCATGTGACATTGATTGGTCACCATTTACTCCCCCTTGCCCATGGTGTGCAGGGATGATTGGCAGGTCTGGATCAGCCTCTTAAAGCCCCCGGCTCTGTAACGGATTTACCCAGCCGGATAGCACCAACAACTGATTGGCGGAAAAAAAACATGCATACACACCCAGAAGAGTTTGCCTGTGTGTGTCACCTACGGAGTACAGGGCAGAGCTTTTTAAAGAAGTCCAAGATTCAGAGGTCTTCCCAGCAACTACTCAAAACACATTAGAAATCCTTGGGAGGTAATTGAAAGGTTATTCCCCTCACATGAACAGGAGCTAGGCTAGAGTAACTTGTGAATGGAAAGCCAATTCTAACCCACCACACTCTTTCTGAACGCACAATGGCGAATTTTGAATTAAACAATTCGTCTGAATCTGGGTAAGAAACCCAAACACCAATTAACAGATAGCATGGCGTGTCCCTTTGAAGCATGGCTGATTGCAGTGGCGCTAGTTAGCCATGTCGCAGAAACACTGAAGTAAGGAGGCCTCCTGGGAACTCCCTAAACTCGGACGTATACGAAGATGAATAAGGCGATGATGTTAGGACAAGAAATGAGTCCAATAAAGCAGGAGATGATGGAAAGTCAGGGTACAGACCACCATTTTTTGAAAGGACGACATTGTAGGTAAATGTGGAACAAAGAACTTAATATTGATTATTGTTTAACCAATACTCAGTCCCTCCAGAAAAACGTGATTATGCGATCGCATAATTCAACGCATAATCAGCCAAAATCTGCATATTCATGCGGGGGCCGCATTTTTTCAAATATGCCGCACTTTCACCGCATAAATTGCCGATTTCCGCGCAAAATATGCGGGGCTTGCATGATTTCATAATCCCCGCATTTTCGTTGCAAAAAAGTCACATATATCTTAGCAGAAAGTTGAAAAATGTTGCGTTTACTTCACACAAGAGCAGCCATTTCCCCCTGTTGCCATGGGAACGTTATGAAGTGACGTAATAACGCGACGTGAACGTCATCGAAAAGCTGCATTTTTCGCAAGTTCCCGCAATTTCATCGCATAAAATTGCTTAAATATGCCGCATATTCCATCGCATTTTTTAAGAAAACATACCGCACAATCAAGGATTTTTGGCCGCAACAATCACAAAAAAACGCTGCATTTTTCTGGAGGGACTGAATACTGTAATTTGGGGGAAAACAGCCAATGATCCTGGATCAATTAAAGGCCCCTCTATGCAAATCAAAGCAAAACTATACATTTCTATCATGAAATGATGGAGCAGCATGTATGCTCCTTCTTTTATTCCAGGGGAGAGGAGGAAAACAATGCATGCTTCTGTAAGTCAATGGCTAGACTAGTAATTTAAATGGAGGGGAGTCTATAGGTCTGTGAATAATGAGCAGTTGTCCTACAGGAAATCAGGGCCATCACTCTGGGAAGAGCAGCTCTGGGAAATAACAATGGCACGCCATAAAGGTGCCATTAAGCACAGTGATGGTCTCTAACTTATGTTATGAGGGCAACAATCAGAGGGCTCCCTTAACAACCGCTCTCCTTCATTAGCGCCATACACAACATACACGCCATGTAGCCACGTTATGTGCAGACCTCCAGTGTCGGAAGAAGGAGGGATCAGGTGGCTTGCTTAAAAGACACAGCTTAATTTAAATAAAAATACAATAAGATGGCCCAACGGCAGCCTGTTACCACTGCTTATGTATTAATGATGCTGTAGGTGCAATGTTAGAGTTGTTTTGAGGCAGGGCAGAAAAGAGTCAAAGAGCTTGCAAGATTTTGACGCTAAGCGACCCTAAAACCTCCCCCACCCTCTCTACTCCCTCCCACCGTTTATCATCCATGGATAAGTGTTGCACTTCACAGACCTGTGATTGACTCAAGAAATATTCCTGAACCAATCTGGTAATGGGTGCCCTGATAGGGTTGGAAATGTCCCAAGAGTGGTCGAGAATCGAAATAGACTCCTACAGAGCACAATTCACTCATTAACAGCTGACATAGGGCTATGCTATTTTGAACAATGTACACTCAAATAATAGTACTTAAATCTTACCGCAGCACCTTAAACGATGCTTTACCAATGCACCGAATGTCTTGCCTCTTCAGGAAGTGACTGAAGGGTCTCGGCCTGACTGCAGGAGAGAGCGGATCATATACAACATCTCTGTGGCCGTTTTGGACTTGGTTGACTTGTGGCTTCATCCCTATATAGTGAACAGGATATATCACGTTATATAGTATGCATTGATGACGGGGCATCCTGTGTTCTAACTAATCGTATGCTACCCTTGGTTTGTTTCAGTTCCGTTACAAGAGGCGTGTCTACGCTCAGACTTACCTGGATGACAAGCAGCTATCTAAACTGCATACCAAGGTAAGAGAGTGAGTGACTTTGACAACATTTGAAATGGAATGCAGCCGCCAACTAGGCCGTAGGCTGTGAACCCGGACTTGTATTAAGGGATAAGGCTGCTTTAAATTAATCCTGCCGCCAATCTTACTTTTCCTAAGTAAAGATGGGAGATTTAATTGGATCGATTCTGCTCAAAGCAAAAAACTTGAAAAAAGTCTTTGAATTGTTTTAGGTGGAAACAGAAGCTCTAGACTTAAAAGAAGTTGCAGGTAAGTCTATAGCTGTCAGAGAATAGCAGTGTGTCTGTAGAAAAAAAACAACACAAATACATTGTCGCAGGACATGATCACAGAATTTACTTTTGATCAATCTCCTTGTCGTACTCTTTTGTCATCATTCACATACAAATCGCATACAATTTTCCGATTTCCAATTCTCAGGAAACGTATCAATCTGTCAAACCTTACATCAACTCAAATCACAGATAGGATGATGAGGAACAATCAAATTGTGATTACACAACCATTTATGTAATCAGATAGTGACGTAGACTCATGTTGCATATCGGATGTAATTATGGGCCAGCCTGTTTTTCAATCAATACGGATCATTATTCTCAACCACAATGTCAACATCCCTATATATCTACCCCCTGACTGGATAAGTGTAATTGATTTGTGTGTGTGTGTGTGTGTGTGTGCGTGTGTGTGTGCGTGTGTGTGTGTGTGTGTGAACAATAAGTCACGTAGCAGTGATCAGCAGAAGGGGTGCATTTGCATAAAACCCCATAAGGGGGCAGAATAATTTCACCACATTAATACATTCACTGTGTGGGCTGTACTGGCCCTTATATTTCAGTCCTTTGTTGTATTGTTGATTGTTATATTGTTTCTTTTATTAGCGTGTGAGGGTGAATGTGTTTTTAAACTGCATCATATACCGGCAGTCTGGCCACTCAAGCCACTTCACATGCTTTATATTCAATGCCTCACACACACACACACACACTGACTGACTGACTGACTGACTGACTGACTGACACCCATGCAAGACAATCATCAGTTCATCGGTAACAGTTTGGCGTTGGATGCCTTGCTAAAGGGCAGGACAACACGTCAGTTGGCTGGCTATGTCCAGTCATAAAGACTGGGAGTGTGAATGCAGTCCTCATTGTAACAGTGGAACAACAAGCTGCTGCTGATTTCTTATCATGCACAGTGAAGCAACATCCCTCACCAGTTGCACCTTTGAAACCCGCCTCTCCTCTTCATAGCATCTGAACATTCCTTACAAGCAAGGCAGCGTGTGAGTGCAATCCTTTTGTTCTTTATGCAGGCTGCTCGGTGATTGAAATGCTGGCTCGTAATGAGCTGCACAATAATAAGGTGGGATGTTGGGAATAAATAACAAGGCCTCAACTGCATTCTGCTTCCTCAAGACAGACCCTCTGTGGCCGTAAAGCCCCTCTTATCATCACCTGGTGCTCTGGTTCCCATCATCCAGCCCAGTGTGTTTATCCCACCCCACCGTTGCTGATTGATTTTCAAACTAGGCTCATCGTGCACACGTGTAATAACCGGAGATCTGTACAGAGACGGTTGAGGTGGAGATTGAAGACGAGCAGCAAGAACCGGAAGAGACCGGAAGTACCCGCAGAGAAGTTTCAGAACAACCGTGCGGTACTTCAGTGTTGCTGCTGAAATAACGATTTTACCGGACGACGCAAAGTTCCGAGTCTACTTTGTGTCCTGCCTCACTACAGCCCCTGCGTTGTACTGCACACCCGTCCGCTGATGTGTTCAATCTCCCCTCAGCGCTCGCTCTCGGATGGCGTAAATGATCCGTCTTGCGGGGATGACTTCTGTGATCGACAGTGGTGTCTAGGCCAGGAGAAATGGAACCAGTGTCCCTCTCTCTGAAAATAAACGCGGCATAATGTCACGTCAATGATAGCACCGAATACATAGGTGATCGACGCAGACGGGAGTGTGAACGCGGCCTTTTTTGGTGGTGGAAATATACGAAAGTGTTGGAGACCTTGCAGTGATAGTGAGAAAATATTCTGAATGGAAATCTTATCTGAACTGTTGGTTCAGATAAGTGGTTGTTGTTCTTGTTTTCCTGACAATCACATTTTAAGTGGGCTGTTAAGAGTATCTCTACAGAGGTCTGAGGTTTGTCTGATGTCTCCCTCACCAAAGAGATCTGCAATTATAAAAGTTAACTAAAAAAATTGTGTCTGACTAAAACAATTTCATATTATCTTAAGATACATTTCTGCTCGAATAG
>NC_136942.1:713607-741107 GCF_949987615.1 Pollachius pollachius | reverse complement strand
TTTGATTCTGATCGTGGAGGGTTTTGAATGGAATTAGAGGAAGCACACACACACACACACACACACACACACACACGATGCATCCCAAGGCGTGTGTGGTCAGTGCGTAATGGATGGATGGGGGGAGGACAGAGGAGCGCGCCCATTAAAGCATCTATATAGTAGGAGTAAGGAGAGCGCTTAGTAACGCACTAGTTGGTAATGTGGTCACTAATTGAGGAGATGGATCCCAGCTAATTCAGTGCAATGATCATTGGGCCCCTACATTGCTCACACACACACACACACACACACACACACCACACACCACACACCACACACCACATACACACACACACACACACACACAGAGAGAGAGGGTCAGCTGAACCGGTACCACCAGCCGAGTGATGGGATCTCCGTTACTGTTACGACAGATTTGCTTTGCGTCATTCATTTTCCAGTTCATTATCGAGATGACGATATTTGAAGCCTTTCTGACAATAATTCACATTTTCATCCTTGCCTTAATTATTTTGCGCTTCCGTTGGTCTTAATCACCCCGAATAAAAAATTGGTGGTGTGTAATTCTGTTACAATAATTACAGCAATTATCTTCCCTTCGCCAACTGCACGCGGAGTCCACTGCTGTCCAGTATTGTGGAAGGCTAAAGAAGCAGATTCCAAAAGACGGCTGGGAAACGAGTTGTGGTATGACTGAAACTCTGGCCAAATATACTGTGGCCCCATTGTGCTGCGCTGGGAAAGCATCACAACACATCATGAATGAAGACAATTCCAGAGCAATGTTATGCCGCCCACTCTGAGGCTGGGAGCTGAGGCTTAGCGCGTCATCTGAATGAAGAATCCTACTGTAGTGGTTCACTCACAACCACCCCGCTGTGCACGGAGCCTCCTCGCGGCCGGGGTCCTGCCGAGGTCCGCACCGTCGGCATTTCAGTGACGTGTGTTTAACTGGGAGGAAGGTCATGCATGCATCGCACGCACGCGCGCGCACGTTTGTCAGCAGACACGCTGGCAGCTACAACACTACATGTAAAGGGATAAAAGAAGCATGTCATGGGGGAATCTACACCAGAGGGAGCGCCCCTCATGTATAATCCCCAGAGAGAGAGAGGGGGGGGGGAGAGAGGGAGAGGGAGAGAGGGGGAGAGAGACAGAGAGAGGGGGAGAGAGAGAGGGGGGGGGGAGAGAGACAGAGAGAGGGGGAGGGAGAGAGAGAGAGGGAGAGAGACAGAGAGGGGGGGAGAGAGAGAGAGAGACAGAGAGAGAGAGGGGGGAGAGAGAGGAAGAGAGAGAGAGGGGGAGAGAGACAAAGAGGGGGAGAGAGGGAGAGAGCGGGGGAGAGAGGGAGGGAGAGAGAGAGAGGGAGACAGAGAGGGGGAGAGAGACATAGAGGGAGAGAGAGAGAGGGAGACAGAGAGGGGGAGAGAGACAGAGAGGGAGAGAGAGGGAGACAGAGAGAGGAGGCGAGAGACAGAGGGAGACAGAGAGAGGGAGACAGAGAGAGGGGGAGAGAGACAGAGAGGGAGACAGAGAGAGAGAGGGAGACAGAGAGAGAGAGAAAGAGAGAGACAGAGAGAGGGAGAGAGAGAGAGACAGAGAGAGAGAGGTTTAGTGTTGGACTCCCAGCCTGGGTTTAGATGCCAATATCCTCAGCCTACCTGTCAGCATCATGGTGGAAGCTTCCCAACCTCTCTCTGCTCTGTGTTCTAATGTGTTTAGAGATTCTTTGGATGCATCCACTTAGTGACCAAAACGTGTGTGTGTGTGTGTGTGCGTGCGTGCGTGCATGGGTGAGTGAGTGTGTTTTCTTAGGTAGGTTATTTTATTCTACAATTAGATAGGGATGACTCCGAATATTTGATCATTCGATTATTCGTTCTCGAGGATCAAAATCGATTTTTAACATTTGGACCGTTGACATTTTTTCCCATTCAAATATAAAGTTTTTCACAAGCCAAACTTTGTTTCCCTGGTAACGCCTGATGGTTTGACTAATACCTGGAACAATCATTACCTTCCCATAAGGTTCTTATGCAACGGAAACGTTGTTCACTCCTCCAGTAAATAGGATGGACCGTAGCTACGACTTGGCAACGGGAGGTATTCTAGTCCGCTCAGCCATGAGCCAGAGAGCTAACATTTTTTTAGTTAATATAATTTGTGTTTGAAATTGTAAATAATTATACTTGAAGAAAACACTTTTGTTTTGAGAATTCTTTTCCCTAACATATTTATAATTCGATATTCGTCCCAGCCTTTATACAACAGATACTCTAGGGTCTATAGCATATAACCGCCTTGTCTGATTACAGTTTAATTCATTTTTCACAATTTACCAGCTCTCGTTTTGAAGACCGAATCACAGCACCATTCGTCTCAATGGGATTTGCGCCGGTCTATACTTTCAACATAAAGTGTACATATTTATAATTTGAAATTCGTCCCAGCCTTTTTACCACAGATACTATAGGGTCTATAACATATAACCACGTTTTCTGATTACAGTTTAATGCATTTTTCACAACAGACAACTTTACTGGAACTTATTAGAAGGTAGTTGCTCTTTTTGCGTTTAAGATATTAAGTGATTTCTTGCCGATGATCCATGGCTCCCTTTGTGAATGTCGGCACACATCGAACAATCGATTATTTGTTCATACCACCCACTGATTATTCAACCATTATTCACATCCCTACAATTAGAACAGCACCCATGGCCATGCTATAATACATGTGAATATCCATCTGTGTCCTTGTTGAAGATGTCTAGCAAAAATACATGAATATGTAAATCACATAAATGTTTTTATTTATTGTATTTATTTAGTTTGACTTAGGTCTTGGTATTAGGCTTTTGTATAGTTGTATTGTATGGCTTTATTTCCATATCACCACACACCAAAACACGCCAACCACAAGCCCAAATGCACTACAACAGTAACATACACAAGCACAACAAACTGCAACCTACAATACCGCAACGTAAAACTGGCCACTACACAACACAAACCCAGAACACACATCAACGTCACAACACACCACAATATCACCCCACGCCACCACACACCACAACACACTTGTGAAAAATACAACACTGAAACTCTAACAAGGAAAAAGATCAGGAAAGAGCAGAGGAAAGTTTTAGACTTTATTTAGACTTTCCGATCTTTTATAACTTTAACAAAGTAATTCAAAAGCCGATCTGGTCTGCAACACCTGCTTTTCCAGCTTCAGCAAACAGTTTTTATTGTCTCGCTCTGTCATTCCTCCAATAAGCTCCAAGCCAGGGTTATTATCAAACAATGCCCATACATGCCTTCAGCATCAACCAACTTCGTCTTTTTTCCGTTCTGTTCATGGTATTTTTGTTCGCCCGTATCAATGGCAAACCTTTCACCCAGTTTCCGTCACGCTTTAACCTTGCCTCCCCTTATCCATCATGAACATCCAGTTCCCCTCATCCCTCTCCCTCCTTATCGTTTCCATTTGAACGCTTTTGAACCATTAGGTTATCTTGACCTCATCTCAAAAACTCTATTTGACCATGGAAAATAAGTACATACCGGTGGCAGAACGTCTGATGAAGCAAGAAGAAGCAAAACTCTCTTCAGGAGACACTCAGCGTTTCTCCACGCTTTTCTCATTCATATAAGAAAAAATATTGATTATTAATTTGACTATATAAGGGTATAGTCAACCCATCACATCACACTAGAACAACAACATCACAACACACCACCGACAACAAACCACAACACACCAATACCACAACACAACAAAACACACAGCAACAAACCAACATCACAACATGACACACCACACTAGCATCACAACAGACCACAAAAACATGAGAACACACTAACATCACAATACACCACAGCACACCATACAAGACCATCAACATGACAACACACAACTAACATCACATCACAACACAACACACTAACATCACAACAGACTAACATCACAACAGACCACAAAAAACCACAAACATGAGAGAGAGAGAGAGAGAGAGAGAGAGAGAGAGGTATCCACAAGACCAGTCACACAACGGCAGGGGTGGGATTTGCGTTGAGCGCCACAGAGGAGACAGCTATGTTCAAAAATGTTTTACTCTAATGTTATGAGTGGCTTCTGCTTGAGGGTCAGTACGTAGTGCAGTTGTAGTATAGTGTACATGTATTGCAGTGGGCTGGCGTCCTCTGGGGTGCTTTAGTGTTTGACTCCCAGCCTAAGGCTCTGGGTTTAGATACCAATGTCCTCAGCCTACCTATCAGCATCATCGTCAGACCACAAGAAACCACAAACATGAGAACACACTGACATCACAGCACAACACAACACACTAACATCACAGAACAACACAACACACTAACATCACAACACACTAACATCTCAACACGCCACTAACATTACAACACACCACTAACATCACAACACAACACACTAACATCACAACACACTAACATCAACACACCACACCACACTAACATCACAACACACTAACGTCTCAACACGCCACTAACATTACAACACACTACTGACATTACAACACACCACAAACATCACAACACACCGCAACACACTAAAAAAATCAAGAAACAAGATCCCAGCAAACTCACATCACAACACACCATGACAGAAACCTCATAACACACAGATCCCACCATGACACACTACACTCACATCACATCACACCACGACACACTACACTAACATCACATCACACCACAACACAAACACTCCACCCAAAGAGCACTTCGAATACAAATGCTGCGAACACCACATTCACCGGTATCCCACCAACACAACCCTCACTTCTGTCTGTCTCCCTTCTGCTCCCCCTCTGCTCTCTCTCTCTCCTTAAGCTCTGCCCCCCCCCCATCTCTCCCTTGTCCTGCACAGACCAGCCCTCTCCCCCCCCAAACACACTCTCTCGTCCCCCCAGTGTCTCTGGCCTCGCCCCGGAGTGCCTGTATGACTTCCCACGCGCATGAGCGGCTTCACTCTCGTTTATGCATGCCTGCATGTGTGGGCTGCGTGCATGCATGCATGTAAGAGTTTGCATTATTCCCTGCCAAAGCAAAGGGGATGAGGGTGTGTGTGTGTGTGTGTGTGTGTGTGTCAGGGAAAGAGGAGAGAGAGCGAGAGGGATAGGAGAGCAGAGGGAGAGGGATGTTAGTGGAGGGTTGTAGAGCGGAGGAGTGGAGGTATGGGGGAGCGATGGAGAGCCATGTGGACGATGTATTGGCTTCGGGGATGGAGCTGAGCAGCTGAAGCGTGTGTGTGCGTGTGTGTGTGTGTGTGTGAGTGTGTAAAATGGGCTCGGCACTGGGCAGAAGAGAGGAAGCCGAGAGGAAGGCGAGGAGAGCGGAGAGAGCCAGGAAGGCCAGACTAAACAGCAAGGTAGCTTCTGTTCATCCTCTTTCTCCTTTACACTGTCTCTCTTTTCTATCCTGATAGCCCTCTCCTCCTGTTTGGGTAACTACCTACTTATCTATTCCCTCCTCTGCCTCTGCCTCTCTTTATCTCCCTCTTTTCTGTTACATTTCCCTTTCTCTGTCTCTCCTCCTCTCCATCCGTCTCTATCTACCTGCATCTCTGTGGCTTTCCCTCCTTTTGAATTCTAAGGCTCTTCATTACTCTCAACTTTCTCCTTATGTCTGGCCCTCTCTGTATCAGAGTATCTGTCTCTGTCCCTATCTTCCACCCTCATTTCTTCCTGAGTCTGGTGCAATTTACCAATATGTGGATATTTTTCTCTGGATGGGATGGCATCACAAAGTGTGTGTTTGTTTGTATGTGTGTGTGTGTGTGTCCAGTATGTGTCCAGTGTGTCTGCCTGTCTGTGCATGTGTTTGCGTGTGTCTGTGTATCTGTCTCTCAGTGTTTTTGCACCGGACAATACTTTGCCTTGTAGTGTTGTACTTCTATTATCATAATGGAGCTCTTCTGTCACATTCCAGTTCTAATTTATGCCACTGATGCCCTCGGGTGGCCACCAGTACTGTTTACAACCTTACAGCGGACCACATCGTTCTGTCAGATAGAGGATAGATACAGGTAGAGCGAGCATGATACAAATAGGGAGCGCTATAAGTGGAGAGAGCTTTGTACATATAAAGAGAGATGTAGGCAGAGGGACACATATAGACAAGAAGAATAGGAAGAGAGCATTATTCAGAGACAGATAGAGAGAGATGAAGGTAGGAAGTAGAAATATAGTCAGAGAGAGCACAAAACAGATAAGAGAGCTTTAGGTAGAGAGAGCATGATACAGACAGGGATATAGAAAGAGATAGCATGAAACATATAGAGAGAGATATAGGTATAGAGCATAATACAGAAGGGAGAGAGCATGCTAGAAAGAGCACTTAAAGTTTGAGAATGATTCAGATAGAGCATGATACACAGAGAGAGAGAGAGAGAGAGAGAGAGAGAGAGCTTGAAACAGATAGATAGGGCATCAGAGAGAGAGAGAGGGAGAGAGCATGAAGCAGAGAGAGAGGACATCAGAGAGAGAGAGAGAGAGAGGGAGAGAGGGGGAGAGAGAGAGGGAGAGAGCATGAAGCAGAGAGAGCTGGAGAGAGAGAGAGCATAATACAGAGAGTGAGAGAGAGCATGAATCAGATAGAGAAGGCATGATACAGAAAGACAGTGAGAGAGAGAGATGGTGAAAGGAGACCCCATTGTAAGCTACTAAGACAATGTTGTAAACATGCCGGGTTGAAACATCCGGGAGAGGCGTTGGCCAGGCGCTGATGACCCCCACAGCTCCACTCTGAGCTCTGAGGGTGGTGTGCAGGTGGGTCCGAGAGGGTCCGGGGCCGGGCGGAGCTGTCACTTCCAGGGGAGAAGAGGCTGTTTCCAAACACGGGAGCTGTCAGCTCTCGGCCGGCTCCCGGGGGCCAATCAGGCTCCACTGCTCTGGGATCTGCCAGCGCCAGGCATTTTGAGAGCTGTCAGAGTGGACAGCAGAACTCAGTGCGGGGGGGGGGCAGGACGCTCTTTATAGAGCTGTGTCTCCACATGGGGGAGATACAGTAGATATGGACAGTAGGGCTCTGGTTACACAACCTGCCAGCATAGATTGTTGTGATGTGTTGAATGAATATACATCTGCTGTGTGTGTGTGTGTGTGTGTGTGTGTGTGTGTGTGTGTGTGTGTGTGTGTGTGTGTGTGTGTGTGTGTGTGTGTGTGTGTGTGTGTGTGTGTGTGTGTGTGTGTGTCTGTCCGTCTTTAGGGACTTGCGTTTCTGGTTATTTAAATGAGCACAAGACGGACGGAGTGAGTAAAGAGATATAAGAGAAGAGAGAGGGAGAGAGAAGACAGGGGGAGGGAGAGAGAGAGGGACAGAGTAGAACAAAGTAATTGATTCTTGGGCACTGGTCAATATGATCTCTCTGAAACCAGGCCATCTGAGAAACTCTGACCCTAGGGTCTTTATCCTAGAGCACAGCAAGCTTCCTCTTCTTGTCTCATTGTCTCTCTCTCTGTCTTTCTCTCTCTGTCTCTCAGTCTGTCTCTGTCTCTCTCTGTCTCTGTCTTTTCTCTGTCTCTCTCTATCTCTCTCTATGTCTTCCTCTCTCTCTGTTTCTATCACTCTCTGTCTCTCGCTCTCTCTTTATCTGGGAGAGAGAGTGTTTGGGCTAACTCAACTCGTTCTAGCTAGTCACAAAGCCAAAGCAATGAATTAAAGATAACGTCTTCTCACTGGGTGTAAGAATGTCGCAAGAGTCTTTGTTGCAGCAAAGTTGCTATGTTTTTTTAGAGAGTTTAACTGTTTATTCCATGATATGATATATTGCATTGTGTCAACTGTGGCTGTGTTTTTGAGTTAAAAACATACATGTAGGTGTTATTTATTTGTTAACCTCACACTTGGTAAAGAAATTTGAACAATGATTCCTGGCTATATCACTATTGGAGCAACTACAGTCCAACCATGTGAAACTAAGTTCCAAAAGCCTCCCCATACATGGGCAGGCAGGCAGAGAACTCTTTTTTACTAATTTATAATTTCTGTCAGCTTCCATATATGTATAAACTAGTTTCTCCCAGGAGTAAGTCTGACCAGGCAGTCAACATCAACTGCTAAATTACTACATTACCCACAAGGCCCTTGTTTTAGTACTACGCCCAATAATGTATGGGTTGGTACTTTCTCTGTTTCCCTTCCCATGGGTGTTTTATGTGGACACATATTATGTTTTACAAGAGTTCGCACATTTTCTGATACTTTCCGAATGTTTTTGTGAACTTAGATATAGTATAATTTTCCCAAGGCGTAAGTTGGAGCTGTTGTCGGTCTCCACGTCCTCATCGGCATCAGGCTGTCCTCATATGACCGCTCATTTGGCTACTGGTGCTCATGTGTATCTCCATGTCAGTGTGTGTGTGTGCGTGTTCTCGCTCTGTTTGTGGGCACATTACGGATCCTGATTCAGCGCTTTCTTTCTCTGCATCCCTGTTTCTGATGACAGCATACATTCCACCCATTCCCTCACACACAACTGACTAGCAAACATGGACGCAGGTAACCCGTCCCCACACACACACACACACACACACACACACACACACACACACACACACACACACACACACACACACACACACACACACACACACGCGCGCGCACACACATACACTCACACACACAAACACAAAAACAACCGCTTGATACCTATGCCCACCATTAATAGTGTCCTTGTGCGTGTGTGTGTGTGTCTGTGTGTGTGTGTGTGTGCGTGTGAGAAAGAGATTGCGTGCATACGCGTCCGTGTGTTTCTATTTGTGTGTGTTTGTGTGTATGAGAGAGAGAGAGAGAGAGAGTGTGTTGCCTGTAATAGGCGTGCTGAATCGGTTAATAGAGGAGACAATGGCGGGCAGAGGGTTCTGCCAATGCGTGTTGGCTGCTGAGTGCACCGGAGGGACCCCAGCACCAAGGGTCCAAGTACAATAAGCCCACACTCTGCCGCTGTGTTGTTGACACACACTCATGGACACACGCAGAGCCCTGGAGTTCTCCGGGCTCTCTCGCCCGGCTTAATCAGTCCAAACAACAACACAAGCAGCAGTGTTAACCGTTGAAAGAACCTTAACTCCACCTGCAGCGCCCTACCTCTGCGGTCTGTTGCTCCTGTCTGAGGTTAGCAAAGGAGTCGACATGCTGCTACGCAAGCAGAAGGCGGCCAGGAGTCGTACCATGGAGGTCAGAAGCCAGCACTCACTATTACTTAGCTAAGGAACAGACAACGAGTTTGCTAATGTAGCCGCTACGTGTAGGGTTAGCATGTGTAGCCGCTGAGGTGCGCTAACAGATTGTGGAACTTTGTGTAGTGCTTTGAGTGGTCGTTTCAGGTTTATACACGAGACCGCTGTTAAGGCATTCTGGTCGGTTGGAGATTGAGTGATTGATGCATTGCTTACAGACTTTGGTTGAATGGATATCTTTGTTCGTTCTCTGATAATGATGCGTCCGAGAATGGTAATTCTGATAATGGTGACCGTAATGGTGTCTTTGACATCGATGGCTTTGATAATGTTGACTCGAATGATTGATGACTAATAATGTTGGCTTTGATAAGGATGCCTGATAATGGTGACTGATAATAGGACTCTGATAACGATAAGGGATGTGGATGATATGAAATCATAAAGAGGTGGATAACGTTTAAGCGTTTATGTCAAATGGAGCTAGTTCTATGACAGTATTTGTCTGTATTCAGTCTGCATACGTAGGGAATTCATTTTATTTATTGATATACATTTTTATACTAAATTTATGCATCGCTATACTGGCTTGTTTTGTATGTTGAATTATTTATCCATAAGTGTGTGTGTGTGTGAGTGCATGTGCGTGAGTGCACGTGCGTGAGTGTGCATGCATTTGTTTGTGTTGCGTTGCCGCCGGGGTTTCTGAAGTAGGCCAGTAAAGGTGTATATTCACTGGGTTTCCGACTTCCTTCTTGTTCACTCATTGATTTGCTTGCTTCCTTGTCTTCAAAAACACATCTTTCACTCTGCATAGATACACCATTTAAAAACAACACAGCTGTGAACAACCACACACTGCCGTAAACTCTGGAGTCTCATGTAAACGCTTTGAGAAAGCATGGCTGTGGGAAGACACAAAGCTATCCAATCACACTGGACCTCAGCTAAGAGCAAGGCCTGAACCCAGGGATTGGAGCAATAGCAATAGAGTCACAAAGCATGTGGTGGGTGGGGTGGGGGGATACGGGTTGTAAAGTCTGACTCTGGTATCTAGGGGTTTCTTGATTAAAGAACAGGCTGCGGGGGGTCAGCCTGTAAACCACTGCAGGCTGGCCAGCCGTGAGCATCCAGCTCAAATTCCATACTTCAATTAGGAAGAAGGCATCAACAGGCACGTGGTGCCTTGATGCTAAGACCATCTGCACTTAAGGTTTGACAGTAATCTGTAATGGAGCAGGATAATACAGTTGATGTACACTAGGATGAGAGACTTAGTCATGTGTCACCACACAGTTTGACACAGCAGATCACCTTTCCTCATGGATAGGTCTAACGTTCAGACACGCCAACTCCTTTACATCCTCCAAGTTAATATCGCCTCACACCCCTTTTACACACCCGGGTATCAGTGTGTCAAGAGCACTGTCACTGCTCTCACTTCTCGCTACTCTCTTGCTTAATCACTCGCTCTCTCTCTCACTCATTCACTCACTCT
The DNA here is from genome assembly GCF_949987615.1 of Pollachius pollachius. Taxonomy (NCBI): domain Eukaryota; kingdom Metazoa; phylum Chordata; class Actinopteri; order Gadiformes; family Gadidae; genus Pollachius; species Pollachius pollachius. The sequence continues at coordinate 730,386 of NC_136942.1, read as the reverse complement.
TTCACTCACTCACTCACTTGTTCACTCACTCCCTCACTCATTAACTCACTCTTTCACTCACTCACTCACCTTTTCACTTTTTCACTCACTCTTTCACTTACTCACTTGATCACACTCACTCATTCCTTCATGCACTGTGTGTGTGTGTGTGTGTGTGTCTGTGTGTGTGTGTGTGTGTGTCCTTGCTGTGTCCTTAAAGCTGTGTAAAACTGAGTGGCAAAGTATTCTAAGGGCTATTTTGTTTTTTTAACGTTATCAATGTATGCATTTTATATTTGTTATGGTATTTTTTTGTATTATTTATGTATAATGTTTCTGATGTTTCATAAATTTTGCCAAATATATGAATATGTTTTGGATATATAATTACATTTTAAATATTAAATTGAAATACATATATTTGTAATTAATATGTAAAGACCTTTGGGATAGTGATAGAACAACTGAGCCAGTAGCTACAGTAATATTGGTTCCAGTCGTATCTATATTTAGATTAGATGAAATCCAACTTTATTGTCAAGTATAAGCACTGAGACAACAAATTGCAGTTAAGCATTCAACCAGAATGTCCAAAAAAGCAGTAAAGTGCAGAGTATGTACACATGTGGATCAATTAATAAGATATATGCAGTATGAACCGTACTGACAGTAGAACAGTGGTGATGAATACGTTGAGATATTTTGAGTAGAAGACTATGGACATGTGTAGTGCAGTTGTACTTACAAGTAATGCTAGCAGTAAGATGTTGTATACAGAAGAAGGTATGAAGTATGATTCAAATACAGAGAATACATGGACAAGATATATACACTATAGGTGCTCTACGGACCGTAGTGTAAATATGAATACACAATGGATTAGATACATCTCTATAGGAATGGTGCAGCCGCTGGTCAGAACAGAAACATAGGGACATGACAGAATCACCAAACAGAGATATTACATCAAGAGCAGGAAATAGTTAACGCCTGCCTATCAGCTAGCAGCTGAAATCAGGACCACGTCCAAGGTTGTTGCTAAGGTGATGATACTGAACACTGCATTTATTTCAATGTTGATCTCAGGATTAGTATCACTATAAAGATCCTCTGTACAATTCTGGTTGAAAGTGGTGGGACCTAAATATTAGTAGTATTAATAGTGGTGGTAATGGTACTAGTAGTAGTAGTAGTAGTAGTAGTAGTAGTAGTAGTAGTAGTAGTAGTAGTAGTAGTATCAGTAGACAAACTATGAGGAACATCACGATTGTAGGAATAAAATAGTTATATTATACACAATTGTGGTATTACACAATTACATTGGCATTGTCCCAAATGAATCCCACTTCGTTATCTACATATCTATATATCAAAGCCCTAATATTTCACTATGTAATTTCAATCTTGAGACATGACAGATGGTATTAGAGTTAAAAGTATCACAACATCTGCTTCTTTTGCTTCTTCTCCTTCTGTCTCTCCTTCTAAATCCTACTCCTCTCTCTCCCCCTCTTTGTCTGTCTCTCTCTCTCTCTCTCCCCCCCTCTTCTCTCTCTCTCTCTCTCTCTCTCTCTCTCTCTCTCTCTCTCTCTCTCTCTCTGTGTCCATGGCCATCTCTGAGATTCAGGGTCAGGTGACTCCTTCTCTGTGTATGTTTCTGCAATGTCTTTTTCATTCTGTGCATTTTTAATGCGGACTACGCTCCGAGACGTTCAAACTCTGCAAGAAGACCATGAATTATAGAAAATAGACGGACAAATTAAACCAAAGGGCTTCTTCCTTCTAACGTGGAGATGTTCTACAGAGGAAATATAAGAGGAGACTCTTTCATCTGCACCATACACACATTGAATGAACACATTGCATAGTCTCATTGGCATACTGCAATCTTGAACTCTTGTTACAAACATAAGGTTTGAAATAGTATTTAATTAAATAGTGCATTTAGTCTGATATACTATCATAACATTTCATATGTTTGACTTAGAAGTAAATCTGTGGAATTAAAAAAATGAATTCAAAGAGCAAGGCAACTCTATCATATTTATGACCATAAGAATACAAATATTGGCACCTCATTCCAGGCCTCGATATAATCTCCTCTCCTGTCTGGTGCCGTATGCTTTATCCATGTGACCCACTGCCCCAGTTGACTGTACACAGTCATCATGCCTCAGAGACTCTGCGTGTATTCCAGCAGCCAGATCGCATTCGCCCCATGAGTAATAGTAACTCACCAGGTCCACTGAGTGCTGGGTGATGGGTACTTGGTACCGGGTACTGGGTCAGGGCCAGGGAGAGAGAGAGAGAGGGAGAGGCCTCATCTGCTCTGGACATGAGGCACCAAACGTACACCACTGCTGCGCTTCATTGTTAACCATAGTCTCTGGATGATACCGTCAAATACATTAGGTTTTACTCCCCCACCCCACACTGTTCAGTGTCGTCTGGCCCCTCGTCCTTGTTTAAGTGTGCGTGTTTGTGTGTTGGTGTAATGCGCATGCATTGCCTGTGTGAGAGAGAGTCTCTGTGCAGGCCTGTTTAGGACCAGTATAAGTCAGAGTATGTCTCTGTGCAGGCCTGTTTAAGACCAGTATAAGTCAGAGTATGTCTCTGTGCAGGCCTGTTTAGGACCAGTATAATGTGCAGGATCAGTTCTGGAGGCATGTTCCTAACGTGTCACTTCCGTTTCAGTGCTTCATCTGTTTGAACTTGGGGGGTGTGTGTGTGTGTGTGTGTGTGTGTGTGTGTGTGTGTGTGTGTGTGTGTCCGTGTGTGTGTGCAAACGTCTATGTCCAAGCACCTCTAGCAGAATTCCTTCCGATGGCTCAGATGCTAACAATCAACCACACAAATGAGAAAAGGGGGTTTTCTATGGTTCCCCGTCGTTTCCGACTCACAGAATCCTTGGTGAATCTGTGTGTGTGTGTGTGCGTGTGTGTGTGTGTGTGTGTGTGTGTGGCTGCGTGTTAAACGGATCTATCACAACTGACTAACAGATAAATTCACAAGTCAGTGACGGGTGTTGATAGGTGTTACCAACACCTTTTTTTGCAATTCATTTAGATTACCCCTCGTCTGTAATGCTAAATGTGTCTCTGTGCCTCACGTGTTTCTGTGCATCTTGGCAGGGGACACATTGAGACCGCCTTAATGATAAACTGTGTGAAATAGCAGCGCATTAATTACTATGTTCTGTTGGGTCTAGACAGTTGTTAGCTGCTAACCAGGCGATACATTTGTTGTAACCATGGCTATGTAGGGATAAATAACTCCAAATGGCCCCCCACTGCCAAACTCGGCCCATCACTTTGCGATTCAAACTGAAATGATCTTCCACAAGATAACAGTTCACTGCGTGGCTCCCAGATGCCTATGAAGCCGGCATCCCCTAAAAGTCAAGCAAATTTACTGACATATTACGGCAGAGTGGGCGAAGTCATTTACAAGCAACCAAGGCGGAGCCGGGCGGATGGCAGCGGTTGTGTTAGCGGAGTTGTGCGACTACAAGGAGCTTCAGATGGCAGGAGCAAGGAGAAACGCTGCGCTTCACAGGATGAAAGATAAAGGAGGTGCCAGAGATTTAGAGAGGTGATGACTAGATTACGTCTTCCGCAACCTGCGAAAGGATTCGCTGCGGAAGTTGCTGTAAGACGCTTCATATTCAAACCAAAGAGGATGTATTTTATTACATTTGAGTTTGGTTCTGAATCTCATTGTATTTCAAGGTAATTAGTTTACCATAGAAAAGCCCAGGATGCAATCCCAATTCGCCCCTCCCAGAGTAGCCCCTGGGAGGTTATCAAATATATATATATATATATATAACTAATGATGATGACATGCCTTCTTTCTTAAGGCATGGTTAGAGATGACTATGGTAGCATAGAAGACTATGGTATGCAAGAGAATGCAGCACTATGGTATAATTCAGAAGACAGCATTGTTTCCATACTGCATCACTGGGAGAACAGCCCACTCTTATGTATCAATATGAGAACCATTTTTTAGTTGATTCATAAAAAAAGACATGGGAGCTTGTGAAAAAGAATCAATGATTGAGAGAGAGAATGAAACAGAGCGAAACACAGAGCGAACCACCGCCATACACTTTCTAACAGACACAGACACACACACACACACACAGAACCTTATTGCACTTTTCCCTGATAGGTTGCTGGCTGCCTGTGCTCCGATCACCATAACAACTGCCTAACCGATTCTCAGAAAAAAAAAGGGAAAAGCCAAAGTGAATTTCCCTCGCTCAGTTTGACTCGGAGACGGTACAGAGTACAGTCGGCGCTGGCTTGCAGAGCGTGTCCGTGCGGTGTGTGTCTGTGAACTGGTGGAGAGGGACGGTTTGGGATGGTTTCGTATGATCAGCCACGGAGACGCGATGTAAACTCAAAAGTATCTGAGGTGTGACTTTTCCGGAGTGAGTGATTTATCTGCCGCTGCACATGGTGAGTCAATCAAAGCTGCTGCTGTTTATTCTCCTCGGTTGCACAAAAAAGGATTCTGACAGAACCAATATCTGTATGGTACTAAAATGCTTGTGGAAGTTATGGAGGGGGGGTGGGGGGGTGCTGCATTCTCATGAGCAGATGCATGTTGTGTAGTAAAACGGTCACGTGTGTCCACATGTGTATGTAAGGGTCCATCTGCCTCAGCTCTTGGGAGTGTTGCGTAACAAGCGAGGTTAGTAGAGAAATGCCAGAGCGTTGAAATGCTGTTGATCCCATCGCTGCTGGCTTCTCATTCAAACCACGCCAGTACAGATAAATATCAATTAGGCTTTTAATTGATCGTATCTGATCTGAGGTATGTTACAAATCCTCGGTAATGCCAGATAATGAGCTTTGATTATCCTCTCATTTGTGTTTTCTTCATGGATATATAGTGTGCTAATTCAGCATGGAGAAACCACTAGGTAGTAGTGAGAGATGTTGTTTGATTGCAGCTAAATCTAGATACAGGAGATGTCTTGGATGAGCTTTATCAGAGAGCCCAATGCAATATTAGGAGAAATAAAAAGCTTTCTCTTGCCCTTTCTGCTTTCCACCGGCTCTCATTCTGAGACGGGGATGATGAATATCTTTAATCATAAGTCATTGGAGAAATGAATTTCACGCCAGAGAAATGAATGAGGAGAGAGAGAGAGGGCAAGATGGATATAGAGAAATAGATGGAGAAAGAGAGAGAGAGTGCTTTTGTTACTGACTGAGTGTGTGTGTGGTCATGGGAACAACCTTGAACCTCGAATGTCTCTCGAGGCGCCGCCGTGCATATTGTGTTTCTTTTTCATACACACACATTATTTGTGTGCGTGTGTTCTAATATACAAAGAGTGATTAAAATATTTTGTCAACCATATAGAAGCGTTGCACCCCGGGCAATGTAAATTACCGCCACCTTGTCAGAAATCCCCATCGGCTTCAGAAAATGTTGTTTAACTAAATTAGATAAATTTTCACAGGAACCACTTGCACTCGGGCTACGCTGTACTTTCCGCGTGCATTTCTGTCCAACCAACAGCCCTTCTATCCCCCATGTCTGGGGACCCAGAAGGGTCCCCTTGCTTTGAGTGCAGAAAAGTAAACCGCATACACTGGGCTGGAGAGAGGAGTAGCTTTCATCTCCAGAATTCATTATTAAACATCTAGTTCCTCTCGATTCTTACCACATTCTGATGTCGCCCCTGTTCTCCTTCCCTCCCTCCCTCCCTCCCTCCTTCCCTCCCCATCTCCCTACCTCCTTCCCTCCCTCCCTCCTTCCCTCCCTCCCTCCTTCCCTCCCTCCCTCCCTCCCCATCTCCCTCTCTCCCTCCCTCCCTCCCTCCCTCCCTCCTTCCCTCCCCCCCTCCCTCCCTCCTTCCCTCCCTCCCTCCTCCCTCCCTCCCTCCCTCCCTCCCTCCTCCCTTCACTCAGGCCAACCTGAAGAAGTTTATGGAGTACGTTCAGCAGAGGAGCACAGACAAGCTGTCCAAGTTCCTGGAGAAGGGCCTGGACCCCAACTTCCACGACCCTGACACAGGAGGTGAGAAGGTTCATGCTCTTCTTGAGTGTTCTTCTTCCTAATCTGTCACTCTCTCTCTCTCTATCTCTCTTTGGTCTCTTGCCCGCCGGTCTATTTTTTCCTCCTCCTGCTGTTATTTCTCCTCAATCACTCGTTCAATCAACTCTTATCCTGTTCCACCACTCAATTCGCCCATCATATTGTCTTCTATGTCTTTCTTGTGTATCTTTCCCGTCCTAGTTCTCTCTCTCTCTGCTTCAGTCTGTTGCTGTCTCTTGCTGTTATTTGTCTTAGTTTTGAAGCTGGCACGTATTTCATTCAACCTGTCAATAACTTTCTACCACGTTCTAAGTCATTTTCCCCTGTTCCCAATCTCTCTCTGTCTCTCTCTCTCCCTCTCTCTCTTTTACACTCTCTCTCTCCCTCTCTGTCTCTCTGTCTCCCCCTCTCTCTCTCTTACTCTCTCTCTCTCTCTCTCTCTCTCCCTCTGTGTCTTTGTTTCTCTCTCTTAATCTCTTTCTCTCTCTCTGTCTCTCTCTCTCCCCTTCTCTCTCTCTTACACTCGCTCTCTCTCTCCCTCTGTGTCTGTCTCTCTCTCTCTTAATCTATTTCACTTTCCCTCTCCCTCTTTCTCTCTCTCTGTGTCTTGCTCTCTCTCTCTCTCTGTCTCTCTCTGTCTCTCTCCTTGTCTCTCGGTGTCTCTCTGTCTCTGTCCCCATGCTGTTATATAGCTGTGCCTGCCTCTCCGCTAAACCTCTCTGAGGCAGAGCCGATTCCCTCTCTCGGATAATTCCTCGGGTTTATGCCAACGTTTGCGCAGCCGTTTGCCGGGAGGCTGCCGTTGGTTGACCTGCGCGCTCTCCTGACCGACTGCCGTGCGTTTCTCCTGCGAATACAAAGTCTGTCCATGACAGACAGAAACCAATCCCTCCAATCAAACAAGGTGTCCTGATGCAACCTCAAAGTGGGTCTCGGCCGCACCAGCCACCATCCGGATGTTGCTTTGTATTTGATTCCCATCATTTCAATGTTCTTGTTTGTACCTTGTATACCTTCGTTTAATGCATTAATGAGATCAAACCTCTATGTTTACAAGAGAGGCCTGGTCAAGACAGCGGGCGCATACAAAAACACAGAATCAAACATGCAGGCAAAACAACATCCGTCAATACGGTAGAAGACATCATCTTTCACATTGAATCTGGCAGCAGAGGACTAGAAGCAGCTCGTAGGCTAGGCGGGGAAGATGTCCTGCATTGGTTTCCATCCCTATCATATTCTGTCTCATCTTGTTCTGAAGCTTTTTACACCTAGACTGGGTACCCCCCGCCCGTTCTGCCAGCGATTTGAGTTCGCCCTGCAGAAGGGTCTGGAGAGGAGCAATACTTTTTTTTCTGCTTCCAATATGTTTTTGCGGGAGCCAATCACCAAGCTGGCCTTCCCCCTGGCGCGCTATTGGCTGGTGTAACACAATGATGACAGGGAAGCGACAGCGAGCAGCCAATTGCGTACAGAGTCGGTTGAACTAGGCCCGTTGATCACGCCTCTTGTGATGAAGAAAATTACAGCAGCCTCCCCAGACCAGGATCAATCTACGATTGAGCTTGGTCTGGCAATAACCAGGCTATGTTCCACCATGAGCAGACTGAAAACTGCCACACTTTGTCCTCCCCTTAGGGACAGTCAAAACAGCCATTCGCCTACCACAGTTCTTCATTGGATATGCATTATTGTGTGTGTGTGTGTGTGTGTGTGTGTATGTGTGTGTGTGTGTGTATGTGTATGTGTGTGTGGCCGCTCCCAGAATGCCCTTTGACGCTGGCGTCCCAGCTGGAGGGCTGTGCGGAGCTCATCAAGGTGCTGAAGAGCGGGGGGGCGCACCTGGACTTCAGGACGAAGGATGGCATCACCGCCCTGCACCGCGCCGTGCGCACCAAGAACCACACCGCCCTCATCGTGAGTCCACCGATCACTTACGCACGCACACACACACACACACGCACACACACACGCACACACATGCACACACACGCAGAGGTAACTTCACCGTGCCCGGGCTGAAACTCCCTTTCTCGTGCTCGAGTTAAGGCTTGATCAGTCCTTGATCAGTCCTCGATCACTCCTTGATCAGTTCTCGATCAGTCCTTGATCAGTCCTCGATCAGTCCTTGATCAGTCCTCGATCAGTCCTTGATCAGTCCTCGATCACTCCTTGATCAGTCCTTGATCAGTCCTCGATCAGTCCTTGATCAGTCCTCGATCACTCCTTGATCAGTCCTCGATCACTCCTCGATCACTCCTTGATCAGTCCTTGATCAGTCCTTGATCAGTCCTTGATCACCCCTTGATCAGTCCTCGATCACTCCTTGATCAGTCCTTGATCAGTCCTTGATCACTCTTCAGTTGCAGGAATACCAGTTGTATAGCACTAGGAAAGGATCGACATGGAAGTGAGATGCTTTAGCGTCTTAAAAATGCTAATCACAACATTCTCTTTTTTATATATGATGGTGTGATCAGCCGGAATATGTAAACAAAGTTCTGGGGCTTTTAGAGGCTTTTTATGCGTATTTCTAATGACATAGTCAAAGAATCGTTAAAACTCTTCCCGTTATGATGCTGATGTTTTTACAAGTCAAATGGGCTAGAATGGCGGTCGAGGAAAAGATCTCGAGATTCGGGTATGAAATGTTTACTCTTCAGGCGAGGCCATAGACGGAATATCGTAACGCAGCTTTCCCCGTGCCGATTCCCATGATGCATTGCGTTCACCCATTGAAGTGAAAGATTGATTGAGAAGGCGTATGCTTACCAATCCTGAGATATGTGTATTCGAGCATTTCTTGGTTCCCTAAAACTGGATGTAAATGGGCTGGATTAATTTTGTATGGACTGACCTCATTTGATACAGAGAGAAGGATGTGAACCCATGATCGGAACTCAAACTCCCTCCTCTTAGGGCATCAGCGACAGATGTTTGTCGATCTAATATTTCAGTTTGAGGAAAAAAGCTCCAATGGGCCCATTTAGCAGCTCTGTAGCTCTCTGCGGTACTTTATGGACGGTGGAATGTTTAACAATGCAGAAAAGGCCATCTCGTCCCGATCGAAGATACACACACGCACGTGTTCATGGGAAGCTGCGTTTGAGCGTTGATAGTCTCACAAATCAGACTTGGGATTAATAAGTCTGTTAGCAGACTTGCTCGATTCCGGGTGAATGGGCCGTTAAACCTCATATTGGTTCTCACCAATCATGTTGCGGGGTTTGGGGACCTGTAGGCGTGTAATTAACTTTGGTAAGACAAGCTTCAACATCTTCTTAGATAAAGTGTCGGTAATGGTTTTAAATCAACGCCTTGTAGACTGGCCACTGTAGAAACATACTCATTGAAATCCTTACTGAAAGCTCCATCTTAACCGATCAAGAATCAGCACAAAAACAAACATGGCGTCTTTTAGTTATGGCCTTCTGGGCCCACCCCTGAGAAGCCCAGCCCTGGGATGATGTTGTACTTCCGTGAAATAGGAATGCTGGATCCCAGAACAGAGCACTGGATAGTGCTCGTCTGACACCTATTGTGTTTGGGCCTTTTCAGAAAGGTTGGTATCGTCAGAGTGGCGTGTGTGTTGGCGCCATTCCCAAATGAATTCAGCCCGGCAGCTCTGAACAAGCTCGTCCCTTCACTGAGTGGCCCCGCGTTGTTCCAGCTTGAAGTAGGCTTGTACAACCGAGTGAACGGCTATGATATGACTCATAGAATGGTTCGCCTGTGCGGACCTGGTGCTATTGAAGACTCTATGGCGTATTTCCACACAACCTTATTAAGGGATGCTCAATGTCCTTATGACAGGACAACAAGGGTGTACATGTGTACAATAGCACAGACATCCAATAAGTTATGTAAATCAGATGGATAAGCGTGTTTGCATTGCGTGTTTTATCCATTCGTCATGCGTGAGGTAAATTGTTCTGCTGCTGCTGCTGAACATAAAAGACGGAGAGCAGGCTCATCATTTCTCACAGGGAGATACACACTGTGCGTGCGTGCGTGCGTGCGTGCGTGCATGTGTGTGCGTGTGTGTGTGTGGCCGGTAGTGGTGATGCAGATCAGGTAGACGGGCTGAGGAAACAGGGTCGGGACCTTCAGAAAGACAGGACACTTTCCCCCTTTGAAAGAAGTCTTACTGTCGGGTGGTGGGCAACTCAAAGCGCATCTGTATTAATGGACCTACCTTTCAAGCATGACCTGATGATGAAAGCACGATGGAAGCATTCACATCATAAAAGCAAGAGCGATATTGATATGGTGTTACGCTATTAGCATATTTTGCCTGGAAACATTTACGTGTTTTTTGTTATTGTTGTTGTATATTATCTTCCCGCGACTACAAAGGAAAAGTATGATGGTGATGGGGTTATAACGACACATTCTACAGGGTAAATTCTATAGAATGGAGGCTACAGAAAGACGTGCGAGTGCTTGGAATCCACTGTTCCCCGTTGAACTCACAGACAAACACAGACTTATCGTTCCCATAGATCTGAAGCAGTGAACAAGATATGCACGTAGGTGCATGCATGTATCCCGTCAACCTGTCCACCCGGCTTTCGAAACTCTGACATTATATTCAACGGAAGCTGTTCCACATCTACCGGACGCCCACTGGCTCCGTCCCAACACACCAAAAACAAGACAACATTTGCGTGCACTCACCGCTCACAAACGACGACACTGGTGTTTGTCACATTGATTGTTTTCATAGTAAAAATAAGGATTTGTTCTGGGGAGGCCTGGTGGTTCCCCAGTAGAACCCGGTCCCTTGAGGCTTACCGTTACGGCAGACACCTGCTGCATTTCCCCCCCTCTGCCCCCCCCCCATACCTTCCTGTCCAACTCTTCATGAATAAAGCAGCAAAAATAAATGTTTCTTCTTTTAAAATAAAATAAACATTTTGCGGACACCTGTTGAGCCCGTATAGCAGTGGGATGACATCATGACGGCCGGGCGCCGGCTGGTTTTCCGGTCGTGCGCTCTCTGCTCCTCCGCGTAACGGCGTCCCTGTCTCCCTCCGCCCCGGACAGACCCTGCTGGACCTGGGAGCATCCCCGGACTACAAGGACAGCCGCGGCCTGACCCCACTCTACCACAGCTCCATGGTGGGGGGAGATCCATACTGCTGTGAGCTGCTGCTCCACGACCACGCCCAGGTGGGCTGCGTGGACGAGAACGGCTGGCAGGAGATACACCAGGTAGGAGGGAGCGTCTCGCACGCGCGTGTGTGTGTGTGTGTGTGTGTGTGTGTGTGTGTGTGTGTGTGTGTGTGTGTGTGTGTGTGTGTGTGTGTGTGTGTGCGTGTGTGTGTGTGTGTGTGTGTGTGTGTGACTTTCTGCCCAACTTGGAAAGACACCCCCTTTTCTCAGCCCCCCCTCCCAAGGCTTTAGAGTAGGGTGGTGAAAGGTCCAGCTCTGTGTTCCCATCATCATTGAATATTCCCTCTCAAATGTTGACGGTATTTTGTATATTTATTCATATGTTATTCATTTATTGGATCTCATTGGATCTGTTTTTCACACTTGCACCTTCATGTTTATGCTGGAATGCGTAGAAGCATGATTCCGCTGTCCAATTCATCTCACAGTTGGCAAATAAACATGACTTAAATGTTGTTCCCATTGGTGGAAGACTGTAAATAGTTGCAATACATCAAACAACTGAACATGCAATAAATATGTATGTCAGTGACAGTACGAGTATTTATGTGCATGTGTGTGTTGTGTTGGTTCTGTGTGTGTGTGTGCGTGTGTGTGTGCATGCGTGAATTACATGTGTTTGTATAAAGCACCCGTACATGTATCCATCTGTCTGCTGTATCTTAAGCCAGGATCCCAGGGCTCAGAGTATGTGTGTTTGTGCGCGTGTGCACGTGTTGTGTATGTGTGTGTGCGCGCATGTGTGTATATGTATGAATGTTCGTGTGTGTGTGTGTGTGTTTTTGTGTATCTGTGTGTGTGCTTGTGCGCATGTGTGTGAGTGTGTTTATGCGTTAAGGGTGCATGTGTATGTGTATGCAGGCGTAGGAGTGTATGTGTGCACGTGTGTGCGCATGTGTACAAGCGCATGTGTGCGCGTTCAGATGTAAAACACAAGCAGGATTGGGTTCCCCCTCCTGCTACTATAAGAACAGCCAGCACAGCTCAAAGGGTGATCTGGCACGTCCATCCACAGGCAGTGCCTCCCTCTGCAGCCACAGTGGAGGTGTGGAGTCTGCACGCGGGGTTTGTTCGTAAGGCTTTTTGGGTTATTCCAGTGCAGTGCAGAGAGGCCTCTGATGAGCCAGTCTGGGTGGATCTCGCTTTGTGTTCGTGTCCCCCTGGAAGACTCGGCTCAGGGAAGCAGAGAGGGCTGCTGGCCGCAGCCACTCTCCTCCCCCACATCTAAATGCGGGGTCTCTAGTGCCGGAGCATGTGGGCTATACGTCTGCTGGATGGGTTTAACATACATATTTTATATTTTGTACAGCGTACGATCCCCACGTCTTTCCTGTGACACTTTTGTTAAAAGCAATGCATTATGAAGTAGACTATATATTACTGTTCTGCGATTCGGAGGATTATTGTAGGGGGCGATGCAGTTTGGGAGGAAGCGGTCAATCAGTCAGCTCTACCTTTTGTATTTCTTTGTATATATTTGGAGATTTCATTCATTTCCAGACTTAAAGCAGTAGTCAAAAAAACTGTTGGGAAGCATTTGCAAATCCAGCACTTGTTGTTATCAGCGTTGCCACCGGCGGTCCATGCCTGATCGATAGCACCTAATGCTATTAGGCTAGCCCTGGTAGTCAGAGTACCTCATTATTTTTCCCGCGATTAATAAGCCCAGGGTAGCGCACATGAAACATGATATTTGGCAGAGGGGGGCATGTTTGAATTGCGTCTGTTTGTTATTGCTGTTCCCCCCTGCTCTCCTAATCTCTTTAAGTCGGAAGCTGAAAAACCGTTAAAAACCAGCACAACAAACCAGATAGATGATTACACCTGGGAGCTAGGGTTGCCATGGTCTCCAATGCTCTTCGTTCCATGCACCCTGTCATTGAGTCTGCTCCCTGAGTTAAACAGAACAAGTCGGTGTGGTTGCAATTTGGCCTCACTTTGTGCTTGGAGCAGAGCTGCTGGTTTTCACAGCGAGACAGGATAGATGTGTCCCAGTGGGAGGGGGGGGGGGGGAGTGAGGAGGCGCAGGCCAGCTCTGTCGTGGCCCCAACTGCAGACAAGCGAGCGGAGGGCCGAAGGGTGGGGCTGGGGAGATGGAGCGGTGGCACTGGCGCCGCCTCTCCGTGGGGCAGTCTGCTCCGCCCACTGAGCTCTGTCGCCGTGCTGGAACCGGCCGCAGCGCTGCCGAGGCTCCAGATACTAAACCTGAACCAGGATAACAATAACCCACAATGTTCAAACTATTCTCTTTGTTATTTTTCATAACAATATAGAATACAATTAGTAATATTATTTAGTCATTTGATTCAATTCTTTATGATATGTACAATTAGCACTATTTGATTGTTTGGTCATATTGTAAAAGTATGGAAGCATTACAGTGGGAAAGCTTGCATGCAAAAAAAACACTTCTACATCAATCCTCTTTATCTCTTTACCTCTGGGGTACTCTCTCTCTCTCTCTCTCTCTCTCTCTCTCTCCCCCTTTCTCTCTCTCTCTCTCTCTCTCTCTCTCTCTCTCTCCCCCCTCTCTCTCTTTCTCTCTCTCTCCCTTTCTCTCTCCCCCTTTCTCTCTCTCTCTCTCTCTCTCTCTCTCTCTCTCTCTCCCCTCTCCCTCTCTCTCTGTGTCCCCCAGACGTCCCCCCTCCCTCTGTGTCCCCTCTCCCTCTCTCTCTGTGTCCCCAGTCCGTCCCCTCTCCCTCTCTCTCTGTGTCCCCCAGTCCGTCCCCCCTCTCTCTCTGTGTCCCCAGTCCGTCCCCTCTCCCTCTCTCTCTGTGTCCCCAGTCCGTCCCCCCTCTCTCTCTGTGTCCCCAGTCCGTCCCCTCTCCCTCTCTCTCTGTGTCCCCAGTCCGTCCCCTCTCCCTCTCTCTCTGTGTCCCCCAGTCCGTCCCCTCTCCCTCTCTCTCTGTGTCCCCAGTCCGTCCCCTCTCCCTCTCCCTCTGTGTCCCCAGTCCGTCCCCTCTCCCTCTCTCTCTGTGTCCCCCAGTCCGTCCCCTCTCCCTCCCTCTCTGTGTCCCCCAGTCCGTCCCCCCCCTCTCTCTCTGTGTCCCCCAGTCCGTCCCCTCTCCCTCTCTCTCTGTGTCCCCAGTCCGTCCCCCCCCTCTCTCTCTGTGTCCCCAGTCCGTCCCCTCTCCCTCTCTCTCTGTGTCCCCAGTCCGTCCCCAGTCCCTCTCTCTCTGTGTCCCCAGTCCGTCCCCAGTCCCTCTCTCTCTGTGTCCCCAGTCCGTCCCCTCTCCCTCTCCCTCTGTGTCCCCAGTCCGTCCCCTCTCCCTCTCTCTCTGTGTCCCCCAGTCCGTCCCCTCTCCCTCCCTCTCTGTGTCCCCCAGTCCGTCCCCCCCCTCTCTCTCTGTGTCCCCCAGTCCGTCCCCTCTCCCTCTCTCTCTGTGTCCCCAGTACGTCCCCCCCCTCTCTCTCTGTGTCCCCAGTCCATCCCCTCTCCCTCTCTCTCTGTGTCCCCAGTCCGTCCCCAGTCCCTCTCTCTCTGTGTCCCCAGTCCGTCCCCAGTCCCTCTCTCTCTGTGTCCCCAGTCCGTCCCCTCTCCCTCTCTCTCTGTGTCCCCCAGTCCGTCCCCAGTCCCTCTCTCTCTGTGTCCCCAGTCCGTCCCCAGTCCCTCTCTCTCTGTGTCCCCAGTCCGTCCCCTCTCCCTCTCTGTGTCCCCAGTCCGTCCCCTCTCCCCAGGGCCAGGCCCTAACATTAGCATTCAGCGTTCGGCCCCAGAGTAGAACAGGATGTGGCGAGGGAGCTCTGATAACCGCCAACAATCCCCACATTATTTGTGTTCTGTCTCTCTGCTGTCACGCCGTCTCAGCCAGGCAGAAAAAACCAAGAGGCAGGAGCAATTACTGCAGAGAGTCGGGCCTCTCTGTGAGTGTTTATCATTGCCGCCCGTGCCAGAAAGCAAGGGACCGGGCGATACGGAGACGGATGAGGAGATGAGGAGGACAGTTTATAGCGTTTGCTTGTATTAAACAAATTATTCATAGCATTCAAATCGGGGGGGTAACTCCCAAAGCAATCTCTACGCGGGAGAAATAACAACCAGTAGTCACGGAATGATTGTTTGTCCTCATGTGTCATTAGGAATATTTCACTTATGTCCTTATATATCATTCAGAGTGTTTTACTTCTTTTGTGTCTTGTGGGTTCTTGTGGAATAATATCAGGTTCACGTCTGAGCAGCGGCCTGCGGGAGGATACTTAACTTCACTTTGTTGATTGATCTGTTGGGTGTAAGAAATGCAGTCCCATGTGGGAGTTGCAATGAGAGTGGTATAGGATGCCACGAGATAGCACTACATCCTCCCTTTTAAGGAAGGATGAAGTGTATAGCAAATGTTTTGATTTGATTGTGCTTTCTTGAACATGGAAATGAACTAGAGTATGAATACTGAAATTGAAATATCCAAGGGGCGTACTTTGAGCTCTGCATGTGTTGATGTGGAACCAGGAATCATTGAGGATGTACGTTTTTTCTCTTTAAAAAATCGGAAATCTCCAGACTCACGTCACTTTTCCTGGGGTCAACATGAGAGGTGAAGGGTTCAAAGTATTTCAGTAACTGCATCAAGTGAACACTGAAATAAATGTAACAGTTCACCTCTCGTGTTGACCTTGGCTAGTGGACAAAGTGTGAGTTTCATTCCCCTCAGTTTCTCATTGGCAGGTATCCTGCCACCACAGATATTGAAGCGGTTATGTTTTACAATCTTACAATTCGGGGGTACACGTGCCGCTTGACTGTGGACGGCCATACGGTGACTGGTCTCCTAGCGCATGTCTGCCCAGGATGCTCTGGTGTCCAGATAGTTTCCTTTGCTCATTCGTGTGGAAATGAGGCGCACACGAAAAGAGCAGTCTGTACTGTGAGTCCTCTTCAGTGGGTCTTGACGTGACTTCAGGGATGAACAAGCAACTTCTGACCACATGTTGTTAGAAGGGGTTTCTTGGGGAACAGGATTCTCAGACTTTAATGATAGCTCTGTGGGGGTACAGGGAAGGCACAGCGGCGATGGATATATCACTACAGCTGTTGACAATGCATGACATCATCGTGTCCATGGCCAAAAGGTTGCAATGAAAGACTGGATGTCCTTGTTTGAGATGCATTTGTCACTGGAAAGTATGTTGTCAAACCTCCGAACACAAACATCAAGCTCTTGATATTTATACAATGTGTGACATTTTTGATGTCATACCGTGTCTTCCATCATCAATGTATTGACGTCTACAACTTCAAACCAAATCCTAACGTGATGTCAATGTCCCTCCTATTTGGTGTGCAGGCGTGTCGCCATGGCCACGTGCAGCACCTGGAACACCTGCTCTTCTACGGCGCTGACATGAGTTCCCAGAATGCATCTGGAAACACGGCCCTGCATGTGTGTGCACTCTATAACCAGGTATGACATATCCAAATAGCTTTGTGTGTGTGTGTTTGTGTGTGTGTGTGTGTGTGTGTGTGTGTGTGTGTGTGCGCGTGTGCGCGTGTGACGTGCGTGCGTTCACACATGTGGGTGAAAAGGCTGCAAAAGCAGATGGTTACTTATTATGTGGATGTGCACATGCTTGTAA
>NC_136942.1:703607-711107 GCF_949987615.1 Pollachius pollachius | reverse complement strand
ATGAAAGGAGCGTCGGGGAGACAAGCAGCACGGCGGCATGACGTCGACGTGATCGAAGTCCCCGCGCTGGAGCCCTCTCGTTCAGCTCGCTCCGACCACGCTGAGCCCGCCGTGGGTCGGTCCGTTTAGGAGCGGCCCCCGCGGGCGTTTGATCATGTCGCCGTGCGGAGCGTCCGTGAGCCGGCGTCGGTGGAGTGGAGTCCTCCAGGTGTCCACATCATATCACCATCACGCCCCCGACCCCCCGTTCCCCCATTCCCCCAGCGTTGTCAGATTATGCGGAGCATCTTCCCGTCCACACCCTAATGAGCTGAGGAATCCTCCCGCTCTCGATCTGCGTCCGGCCGGGAGAGGAGGAGCCAATCATCGCCCCCCTCCCCGGCGCTCCGTGTGTGTGCAAGAGAGGAGGCCTCCCAGAAGGGTCCCCCCCCTCATAAGGAATTCCTCTAGGAGCGCCAGGCCAGGGAAATCAAGACGGATGTCCCCTTGTCGTAATTGGAATCCCGGCATGCGTGACCGTGTGTGTGTGTTGGTGTGTGTGTTTATGTTTGTGTGTGTGTGTATTTTGAATTGCTTGTTTGCCTGTTTTTTTAGGTTGCTAATCAATAAGCCACAAGCCAGATGTTACAACCCCCCCTACACCCATTGCTGTTTTGCCAGACAAACACACTCACAAAAACAAACGCACACACACATGCACTGCCGCACGTCCACTGACTACCTGGTCAGAGTTTGCCACTTGTGCCCTCACCCACACTTTGCCTTCGTTTAACCTTTTGACCATTTTCTTTCCTTCATTTATTTTGGTGCTTCCTTTTTCTTTATTTCATTCTTCCTTCTTTCTTTCTTCATTTCTTTCTTTTTCTCTTTCCTTTATTATTTCCTCCTGTCTTGCTTCCTTTCCTTCTTAATTAGCAATCAGCTAGGCTAGCTGTCGCACTGTTGGTGTCCATCTCGTAAGGTCCTTAGCCCAGGTAATCAGCGAAACGTGGATCATGCTGCTTTCCCCAGACCTGGTTAATATACATGCCCTTTGCACAACATAGTCTGGTTGTAGGATGCCATGGATGGATTATCATTTAACTTAATCTCCAATCATTCTGATTAACATTTAAGAAAAATCAAAAGCATAGAGTGTATCCTTTCCACCAGTAGGTGGCCCTCAAGCCTTCAGCCATGGATGAGAAACTAAAGCAATCCAGATAACACAAGTGCACATCCCGCACGCTCCAATCAGCCTCGTCGAGGTGTGATAATAAAAGCCTGTGGCCGCGCGGCGAGCGGTCCCACCAGCCGCCTGTCTCCGAGTGATGGAGCACATGCTGGCCCTCAGACCGCACAGGAACTCATAAGCATGGCTATCAGTCCCAGCTAGGCACCCTCTGCCAGCAGGAGTGTGTGTGAGTGTGTGTGTGAGTGTGCACGTGCGTGTGTGCATGTGTGTGCTTTAATTCCGGCTTGTTTCTGGCTCTCAGCCCAAAGTCATCACCACACATCCATTCCAATGGTAGACCATTTTAACGGGAATGATTCTCATTTGCATTAAATGGGGTTGAAGCTATGATGTCACGATCCCTCATACTTATGGTCTACCCGCACCTATCAATGAACAATGAGGGAATGATTAATTAACCATAATCACAACATATAAAGTCATCGCATCATTAGTGAACCATTCTTTTCTTATTCATTTAGTTGATGTGATGCTAAAAATGTATTGTAATAATACATAATGTGTTATTTATATAATAAATAGCACATTACCTATCTGATTGAACAACATCTAAACGCGCTTAAAGCACCCTGAGGCAAATAATCTCTGATAAGAGAATATTAATTATCCTGTGGTTGCGACAGTCGGTAGGGAAGAGTACTTGAAGACAAGGACTTGATGACGACGGGTTGGATTGGCAGCAGCGGCAGCTCAGCTTCAACCAGTGTTATTAATAACATTGTATAATAACAGGGTTATTATCTGTATCTATCTGTGTGTCTGCGTGTCTCTGTGGGTGTGATGAATCAATGTGTCTGTTTTTAAGTCATTCATTGTGGAAGGAAGTAGCTGGTGCACAGTACTTTGAAATGTTCTGCGTTATATTCATTTCCCTTAAGGGCCTACTCTCCTGTTATACACACCATACACCTATGCACATCTTTCACATCTCCATACACACCATTCAATCACACAGACCCTTTAGATTATCTCCTGTCATACACCACACACACATATGCAAGTGTGCAAACACACACACACACACACACACACACACAGACACCCACACATGTAAACACCCTTGAGATTGTCTCCTGTCAAACACACAAACGCAAATTCGTACTGAAGAATATGACACACTAACCCTTAGTTAAATATCATCTTTTTTCTTTACCTTCTTTAGCTCCAGCCGAGTTCACTGGTAATTAAAATATCCTTAGTCTTTGGAGACCAATTTGCAGTTCGGAAATGGCACAAAAGGAGCCTCAGAAATCTGTGTGCGTGCATGCGTGTGTGTGTTTGTGTGTTTGTGTGTGTGTGTGTGTGTGTGTGTGTGTGTGTGGCTGGCTGTGTGCATCCGTTTGTGTGTGTGTGTGTGTATGTGTAAAGTCAAGCTTTATTACAGCACTTTTTAAAACACACAGTTACAAAATGCTTCACATACACACAAAAAAGTATAAATTAATAAATAAATAATGTTCAAATGAATTACAATATAAAACACAGCCAAGTGAGAGACAGACCAAACTAAAACTAAACATAACCAAGAAATAAGAATGGGATGGAGATCTATAGAAAGCCCATAAAGATGGATCTTTAGGAGTCTCTAAAAATAGAAAGATTCAGCAACTCTGATAGATTGGGGAAAATTGTTCCAGAAGGTCGAGGCTAGGAAAGCAATGGTGCGGTCACCTTCTGTTTTCTGATGGACTGAGGGATATGTGTGTGTGTCTTTTTGTGTGTGTACATGTTTGTGTGTGTGTGTGTGTGTGTGTGTGTGTGTGTGTGTGTGTGTATGTGTGTGTTTACATGTTTGTGTGTGTGTGTGTGTGTGTGTGTGTGTGTGTGTATGGGCGGGCGTTCATGTGATTTTTGCCTACCTCTTCAAATGTCTCTTCTCTCCTGTCCTCTGCCATTCAGGATAGCTGTACACGGGTTCTTCTCTTCCGGGGGGCCAATAAAGAAATTAAAAACTACAACAGCCAGACTGCATTTCAGGTACGTACGGAATGAGGGCATCTGTCATGTTTTTAACGGTGCAATATTCCATCCTACTTTACACTGCCTCTTAATGGAAACCCTGTTGGAGGTATTCCCCAACTGCTAATTACATTATATCTAATCCTACGTGTGTTTAAACCCTGCGCATTTAATTGGTCCCGCACCTTAATCAAGAGGTGGACCAGGAACAATCAGCAGCCCTGCAAGGTCACCCACTAGATGGCTTTGCTCCTAAAATAAGTTGTGAAAGCGCTGGGTTTCCCCTTGAACACCTTTATAACCCGGCTGCAGTTTGAAGTGTTGATGCTCACGCCGGCTGCTGGCTGTTCTGTTCCTGGCTGGGAGCGCTCTGTCCTCGGCTTACCGTGGGCGCTGCTCGGGGTGTAATGGTGCTGTCTGGGAGGCCGGTCCCTGGGCTGAGAGCAGCAGATGGGTGCTGCCGTGGCTTGCAGCCTTGGGGACACACAGTGGGGGCGTGTGTTGGCAGTGGGGCTGGCCCTTCTCCCGCGGCCGTGCTGCGGTGGCTGTTGACGGGGTTCATGGTTGCCTGGAGGTCGGTCCTTCGGCTCCTCGGTTGGATCCTTCCTGTAAGTGGTTGTGCTTGTGGGGTCGATGTCTGGGCGAATCCCATGCTTCAATCAGCAGTAGCCCCCCCCGGCCCAGGTGGGCGTGGCTCAGGTTGTCTCTTTGGGGGGGAGGGGCTAAAGGAACTAGGCTGGCAAAAAATCCTAACCCTATTCCTTAGCCTGAATATAACCACACCATTAATCATTTCATCTTAACACACCTAGCCCTAAACCCTCACCCCTTTACCGCATATATTCTAAAACCTAAACTCAACCATCTCTAACGCACCACCAAAACTGAATCGTCTCTAACGTAATGCCTAACCCTAATATGGTCATGGTCAAAGGGGCGTGGCCAGGGCCCGGGGCCAAGGCCTCAGCACTAGGTGGGCAGGCCGTGATTGGCTGACTGGAGGAGCTGCAGACACAGCTGCAAGACATGAGCATAAATAGCCGAGTTCATAACCAGACAGTTAGATGTGATTTGATCGCTCCAGCAGTGAAAAGTAAAAATGGCTATTACAGTCCCAGTTTGGCTTCAGTGTGTGTTTGAGGTCATTGTTTCATCAAATAAACTGCCTTTATTACTTTGAGCGGATCCTTTGTTCCCTCCCTTCCTCTCACTCCCAGCTGTAGCGATTATCCACTTGGTTGTAAACGGGGCTCTGAATGGAGTGATGTGTGGTGCCTGTGGGGACTTCTTGCTGGCCATTCTTGGCCAGCTGTTTCCTGTATTGGAGGCGGGGTGGATGGAGGCGGGGTGGCTGTCACTGCGGTTCGGGACTTGGCAGGGTTTTAGAGCCATGGCAGTACTTGGAAACTGTGACTCGGTTTTCTGGCCCTTTCTCGGGTGTTTTGTGTGCGTTGTGTGGGTTCTTGTTTGTGTTCCCGGGTGTTTGTGAACGTTTATGAATGGCCTAATCCTTATCCAGTACAGCGGGACTTTCCAGTGAAGATTTACACCATCTCCGCTCTGCCTTTTCACTTAACCTGTCTCTTATTTAGTTTAAGTTATTTATTTGAAACATAATATAAAATAAAATGACCATAATCTAATTCTGCAATCTGTTGTATGTTAATAGTTCACACATTTTATGAACTATTTTTTTAAATCTACACCATTTTAGATTCTGCCATGAGTATTATCCTGGCCGAGAGAAACCTGGTGGTTTTCTTTGTCACAGTAATGAGCTGATTTAGCGGACCCTAGTATCCAACGTGGCACAAGATCAATGGTGTATTCCCTTAAACCGCGCTAGCTCATCTAGACATGGCGCTAGTCCATCTCTACCTGAAGCTCCCAGCGGTGGTGGCAGATCATTTGATCCTGCTTGGCATCACGACGCGTCCTTAAAGGTCCCATGACATGCCACCAGGTGTGAGTGTGATTAGCCGCTACAAGCCGTTTTGGAAATCTGCCCCTTATGACATCACAGGTGGGCGTGTCCACCTAGATGCGTGCTGGATAGATCAGTCTACCAGCCTACCCAGTGGACCGTAGCAAACGTTGCTTATCTATCCGTCACACATCTAGTTGGTCACCGCCCACCTGTGATGTCATAAGGGGCAGATTTCTAAAACGGCTTGTAGTGGCTAATCACACCACACATGGTGGCAGTCATGGGACCTTTAATACTGACAACAGTGGAATGAGGTTGCTGATGCCGTCTGATGTCCGACTGTTTGTTCCTCGCTGCTCCCTTCTCCTTCCTCTTCAGGTGGCCATTATCGCAGGGAATTTTGACCTGGCGGAAATCATCAAGATCCACAAAGTGTCAGATGTTGGTGAGTTGAGGGCAGCAAAGCGTCCTTTGAGTTCTGGTTCAGGTCGGGAGGCATGCTCGCTGGTGACTGCACGCCCGCCTAATCAGGCATGATGAATTATTCCAGCATTTCTACTTATACCTTTGCTTTAATTGCATTTTAATGTGTTTGTTGTTCATTAGTCTACACTTGTTTGACCTGCCAAGCACTTAGCTGCATATATTAAATGGGTTTTCTATAAAGTAGCTCCCACTTTGTAAAGACTTGATATGTGTGGATGATTTCAGGGATGAGAGAGGAACGTTCTTCTTCCATAGGAACGCAGAGGAACGTTCTTCTTCCATAGACACGCAGAGGAACGTTCCTCTTCCATAGACACGCAGAGGAATGTTCCTCTTCCATAGGAAAGCAGAGGAACGTTCCTCTTCCATAGATAAACAGAGGAACGTTCCTCTTCCATAGACACGCAGAGGAACGTTTCTCTTCCATAGGAAAGCAGAGGAACGTTCTTCTTTCATAGACACATAGAGGAACGTTCCTCTTCCATAGACACGCAGAGGAACATTCCTCTTCCATAGAGGAACGTTCCTCTTCCATAGGAAAGCAGAGGAACGTTCCTCTTCCATAGACACACAGAGGAACGTTCCTCTTCCATAGACACGCAGAGGAATGTTCCTCTTCCGTAGGAAAGCAGAGGAACGTTCCTCTTCCATAGATAAACAGAGGAACGTTCCTCTTCGATAGACACGCAGAGGAACGTTCCTCTTCCATAGACAAGCAGAGGAACGTTCCTCTTCCATAGACACGCAGAAGAGCGTTCCTCTTCCATAGACACGCAGAGGAACGTTCCTCTTCCATAGACACACAGAGGAACGTTACTCTTCCATAGAAACACAGAGGAACGTTCCTCTTCCATAGACACGCAGAGGAACGTTCCTCTTCCATAGAAACACAGAGAAACTCTGCCATCTAATGTGCAAACTGTGTAATTCCCCTTTTGCAACATTTACTTTGCACTTTCCACTGCCGCCCGTTAAAATAGAGGACTATATCGTCATGTCCTAAATTAAAATATCCCTTCTCTGATGGAGCCCGTTAAAACACATAATGTACAGATGTTATTTATTGTCAACAGCCTAGATATCAAAACCTGGATTCAGACTTTGGTTTAATCAATTTAATGCTGAATATTGATTTGACTTGAAAATAATAAACCAGTGAGGTATGGCATTGATTTCCTAACCTCATAGGGAACGCAGGTTCCGCAGTCCACAAACTGGAACCCAAACATGGGTTACGTTTGCCCTATTTTGCCAGATTTGTTGTTCAGTATCAACATCGAGACTAAACGATGGTTCCCATCCATCTCTCCGTCCGCCTGGTCCCTGTACCCCCCCAGTGCCTTTCAGGGAGACCCCCACCTTCGCCAACCGCCGGCGGGCCATGGGCGGCCCCCTCCCCTCGCCGCGCTCCCTGCTGCGCTCCGCCAGCGACAACAACCTGAACGGTGACCACGGCGACCGCGGCATCGGCCACGCCCTGCGGGAGGTCCGCAGCCGGCACGGCCCCTCGCCCGGACCCTCCCTGCGGAGCCTGCCCGCCCTGGGGCAGAAGCACTGCAGCCTGGGGGAGGTGAGGACGGAGCGTCCGCGTGGGACCCTGTGTGTGTCTGTGTGCGTTCCTTGTGTGTCCGCGTGGGACCCTGTGTGTGTCTGTGTGCGTTCCTTGTGTGTCCGCGTGGGACCCTGTGTGTGTCTGTGTGCGTTCCTTGTGTGTCCGCGTGGGACCCTGTGTGTGTCTGTGTGCGTTCCTTGTGTGTCCGCGTGGGATCCTGTGTGTGTCTGTGTGCGTTCCTTGTGTGTCCGCGTGGGATCCTGTGTGTGTCTGTGTGCGTTCCTTGTGTGTCCGCGTGGGATCCTGTGTGTGTCTGTGTGCGTTCCTTGTGTGTCCGCGTGG
>NC_136942.1:501107-698607 GCF_949987615.1 Pollachius pollachius | reverse complement strand
GTGGACTATTGGGCTCACTTTGTTCAGAAGGACTTATCAGAGGAAGTTAAAGTCCACCAGCGAGTCTGATGGTTGGCAGGCAGGAATGACCTCACCAGGTCGCGGTGGTCTTCTGGTCCCTCTGTGTGACGTGCATAGCCTCGGGACCCAGCGCTGCGCTGGGTATAAATAGAGGCAAACGGACAGATGGTGTCTGTGGACACGGCTGGACATCTCACCTGAAGGAGACCAAGCCCGTGTCCTGATATGACATTGTGCATAACTCTCTCTCTGTCTCTCTGTCTCTCTCTCTCTCTCTCTCTCTCTCTCTCTCTCTCTCTCTCTCTCTCTCTCTCTCTCTGTCCCTCTCTCTCTCTCTCCCTCTGTCTGTCTCTCTGTCTATCTGTCTGTCTGTCTGTCTGTCTGTCTGTATTTCTCCTACTTTCATATTATTTTTTGTACAAGTATTTTTGTATTTTTTTCAATGTTTCCCAAGCATCTTATTTAATTTCTATGGCCCATCAAAAACACAGTAATGTGCGAGAAAGCTAGAGGAATTCCTCCTGAGGTTCTTATTAAGGGGCGCAGGTCCCCGATAATAAAATACCATGTGATGCAGCTTGGCAGGAGTGGAAGCAGCACCATCCTGGGGCTTTAGTCCTGATCATTTGGTTAGGTATTCAAGCACTTTCAGATCAAGGCAAGAGAGAGCACATTCCTAGATAGTGTAAGACAAAGAGGCAGGCACTGAAAGAGCTACAGGTGACCTCCTCTCCCAACAGTTCTATGTGTAATGACACCTAACTGAAACATGCTAAACTTTGTGACCTCTCTGACACTTTCCTTTTTATCTAACTTTTGCTGTCTACTCTCACTGAGTAAGAGTGAAAAAAAAAGATTTATCGATTAATTGGGGAAAACAATCGTTAGATGAACCGACTATGAAAATAATATATGCGGCCCTAAACAGGGACTTGTTCACGCTAAGATTTGGTGGTGCCACAATGCTCAGCACACACTGGCTATCCCAGTCGAGAGGTGAGGAATGAACTTATCAAATCAGGGACCAGAGGATGATTAGGGACCCATGTAGGCACAAGAGCCAGGGTTTGAATTTGGCCAGTAAGCAACCAAACTCTTTCTGCAATGAGTGGGATCTTTAGTCACCACAGGGGGTCCGATAGATATCAAAAAGTAATTAATGAATAGTGTGCTTAGTTCCACACCACATTTAGGTCACACATGCATCACACATGACCTACATTTTCAAATTGATCAAAAAGAACAGATGGAGTAAAAGATGAATAAGTGTAGTATAAATGTAGTCATTTTGGGGAGGTGCTTGTACTTAAGATTTGTAAAAATGTAGATGATTAGTTGTGAATGGATAAGTAAATCATACTTATAAATCATAGCATATCAATAACATTTATTTTAGAATATATACCTCAACAACTTAACATTTGCACTATGCACTCAACAAATAATGTTTGTGATCGTGCAAGGCGTGCTGAGCAACTCATTGACCACAACGCCACAAATCCGCTCCTGCATGTGTCGATTCTACAATTCACCTCAAATACTTTCGGCACAAATAGGGTGCAAATTAGTTGCAAAAATATGCTGCAAAAAAGATGCCAAAAAGCTAAGGTCGAAATGAAGGCTGTTGTAGGATGAGAAAATTAAATTAGTGTTAGAGAGAGAGAGAGAGAGAGAGAGAGAGAGAGAGAGAGAGAGAGAGAGGGGGGGGGGGGGGGGGAAGGAGGAGGAGGAGGAGAGAGAGAGAGAGAGGCTGTGACTGTGTTGTCTTGGCCTCTCTGTAGTGGATTCAGGGACACAGAAGAATAGCGTCGATCGCCAGGCATCATAATCCCATAATCAGAGGAACACTCTGGCTGGAAAGCATACCTCTCTCTCTCTTCTCTCTCCTCTCTCTCCTGCTATTTCTCTTTATCTTGAATCTTTTTCATGCAAAGCGGGCAAAAATATGACTTTGTTTGGTCAGCGTTCTTGACAAGCGCATCTATTGGAACATATTGTTATCCAAACGCTTGGTCAGCTAGTGAAACAGGGAGTCTGAAAGGATTGTTCTCCTTGCAAAGGAAAAGGGACACGTAAACATTTTGGATATAAATAACCAGACTCCCCTTCACAATGTACATATGTACGTTGGATATAGACATAGGTAAGGTTGATATAGAGCACTTGTTTCATCACATCATTATACAGTGATGGCGCCAACACAAATATCACTCCAATCACAAAATAATTAAATGCAAAACATGGTACTTCAGTGCTGATGTTATGGGCCTGCATACATAGTTGATTGGAAATGTCGAAAAAGAAGTTGAACTCTTAGTCATCTTTACTAGAGGCCAACAGTATTTAACATTGGACATCTGCATGGAAATAAAAACATGCATTTCTTAAAATGGAACCAGCCTGCCTGGTAATACTAAGAATATTTGGCTTGTGTAGCCAAGTGATTTGGACCAAATGTGGCAATTATAATAAAATTGCTGTTTTTTCTCATAGTGTTGTAATTGTGTATTCGACTGTGTGTGTTCGATTACATTTGTAAATTCCTGATAAAATTTAGTTGGTCCAATATACATTGTTGTACAATTTCCGAATCTGTGTTGGTATATATGCACGTATTCCCAAAATAAGTTTCAACACGGCTTAACACCAGCTACCAGAGCTGGTTTGAAGTCTTTAAGGTGCAAGTCCAAGTCAAATCTCAAGTCTTATTAGTGCAAGTGGACACGTATGAACAAAAGCGGACTCTGATAAAATCAGCCTTGCCGTTTTCAAATAAAACCCACAAAGGGCAAAGAGTTACCTTTGGATGGTGACACCGTGAATGACCCAACATGGTTGATGGCCTCCCGGGAGAATAAGCAATGTGCGCTGAGCAATGTTTCCAAAGGTCACTGAGAAATGCACCACTTGTTTTCCATCGCATTGTTTGTAATCCACGCTGGGGTTTAACGACTCTCCCTTTCTGTTCTCTCTACCTAAGAGCAATTACTCTGCGTTGCGATCACTAACATCATCGATAGTCCTCATTGTCCCTGGCTGTGTATGTTAATTATATAAAATGACTATAAGAAAGTAAATGGAAGGACCAATCTATATTAGGTATCCTAGTTTATAATAGTTAAATGGCCGTACTAAATTTAAATCAGTACATTTCACTCCGCTTCAGGGCGTTCTTTCGGACAGAAACCGTTACACCCCTATTCTAATCATACCACAGTTGCCCACTAGGAAATGTTTGCCGTTGCCATGAGGACTTGCACCAGGAATGGGCTTGGATCTTTCCCTAAAAATGGACGCCATCTTAAATACACTAATATGAAACTGATGCCCCGGCTTCACCGTGAGCTTAGGCCAATCAGGTCAAGGCTCTGCAGATTGGCTCTGCAGATTGGCTCTGCAGATTGCGCCGGTAACCCTCTTTGAAGAGGCATTACATCATTGCTTACATCAATATGCAACACACTGTATTGTATTATTTTTTCTACAAATTAGATTATATTTCTCGTACACGTATCTACTATTATCATTAGCAACAGTTACACCACATGAACGCACAAGACACATTAATCTGGCTGAAGCGGATACGGTACTATCATGACGTGATTAATGAATTCTTTAATGGGTAGCATTATATTAGTGTAACCTTCCATGTTACTTCCCTGGCAAAGTGCATGTGTTTATCCTTGTGTCTGTGTGGCCGTGGTCTCAAACATTAACATGCAGCAGCCCTGCCAGCCACTCAACCCCTGCAGTGATTGGAAAGCGGCAGCGAGCCATTGTTTCGCGAGCAGGGAGAGATGGATAAAGCGGGTGGCGAGATACAAGAGAAGAGAAGAGAAGCAATTCAGCAGAGTTTTGTCTCGGAAAGAAAATAATCTGGCAGAGAATGGAAAGGAAGCAACAGGGACGATTCGAGGAAGAGGGAAAGAGAGAGGAGAAACGATGAGTTGGGGGGTATGAATGGAGGAGGATGAAAGGCGGAGACAGAGGGGAGGGTTCTACACACTCTGACTCATGCAAAATGAATGTTGCACCGGGCAGTGTTACTGTGTCTTCATCCGTGAACCAAAAGCCAAGCTGTGTGAAGATCACTTGCAGTAAGTTATTAATGTTGTTGCTCACACAGACATACGTAGGCTGGTGAGGGCGTGTGTGTGAGTGTGTATGTGTGTGTGCAGTTAGCGCGTGCGTGTGTGTGTTTGTGTGTACATTTGAGCATACGCAACAGCAGCAAATGTGATGAATGGATGGAAGGCGAGGAGGAGCCCCAACTCTGTCCTATTAGAATCCACCACCCAGAGAGGGATGGAAAGAGGAGGGGTGAGAGAGAGAGAGAGAGAGAGAGAGGGAAGAGAGAGGGAGAGGGACAGAGAGAGGGAAGGGAGAGAGAGAGAGAGGGAAGAGAGAGAGAGGGAAAGGGAGAGAGAGAGAGGGAGAGGGAAGAGAGAGAGGCAGAACGAGAGAGAGAGAGTATGGGAGAGAGTGAGAAAGCCAGAGAGAGACAGGGAGAGAGAAGGGCGGTAGAAGGTGAATCTAGGCGAGGGGATGGAGGAAGGAGAGAGGGGTGGAGCGACAATTAAATCGAATAGGCTGGAGCTTTCCCCCACTACCGCCCTGCTACACACACACACACACACACACACACACACACACACACACACACACACACAGAACCACACACACACGCACATGCTCACAGAGCCTGCCTTGGGGAGCCATGGCGCATGCCTGCTCCAAGGCAAGCAGGCAGGAGATCAATTGCGCTGTGGGCCGTGCACGCTCTCCTGTGAGTGTGTGCGGTGCGTGTGTGTGTTGGTGCGCACGAGCGGTGTTTGGTACAGTGACATGCTGGCTGTGGCGTATGTCGGGCTAGCGGAGGTGTGCAGCAGCAGCAGCAGCAGCGCTAGCCGCGGCGGAGGGGACTGCGTGAGCCAGGAGGATGCGCGGCTAGGATGCACATAGAGGGCTGCTGGAGGCACGCCAGAGGGAGACACGCTGCGGAGCAGAGAGCCGGCGACCGGGGACCAAGAGGAGGCGGCGTGACAGCAGAGGCACCGTCCAGTGTGTCTGCGTGTGTGTGTGTGTGTGTGCAAGCGTGCACGTGTGTGTGTGTGTGTGTGTGCACGTTCAGTGGAGAGGGGAGGGCAACGCAGAAGGATTCCCGGGAGAGAAAGGAGTCTGGAGATCGGGCGGCAGAGCGGTCGTCTCTGCCCCCTCTTCCTCCAACCCCCCCCTCTGCCTCGAACACACACCGTGGGAGGACCCGGGACCCCCTGTTAGTGTCTGCAGCCCGCCCTGGGCGCTCCGAGCCTGGGGGGCTTCCACTGGAGCCCCAACTCGTGGGGATGTTTGACTCAGGAGGGCTGGCGGACTGACCTGTCTCAGACACACACCACCCAGCACCCTACCAGCAGCGCCTTCTGACTCGCTTCCTCTTCGCTTTGGACTCAGAGGAGGAGGGGGGGGGGGGGGGGGGGGGGGGGGAGGAGAGAGAAGAAGAAGGGGGGGGGAGACGAGGGGCCGGGAGGGAGGGGGGGACGGCGTGAGAGGGAGAAGGGGAGGTGTGTTGTGTTGTGTGTGCAGAGAGCCATTGATCAGAGTGTCCTCTCTCTCTCTCGTCCGCTCCTCTTTCCGATGGAACCCTAACCGCTGAGCTCGTGGACTGGCTTCTGCCTCCACCTTGGACCCAGAGTGGGGGAGAGAGAGAGAGAGGGGGGGGTGCCACTACCAGCCTTCCCCTCCTCCTCCTCCTCCTCTTCACCACCATGTCGGTGACCACTGGCTTCGGCTACCAGCTCCCCGGCATTACCACGGTAACCTATGTGTTTGTTTACAGCCCTGGGACGGCCCAGCGGGAGGCCAGCCCCCCCCACCACACGCCTCCGCCGGCTCTCAGTGGCCCCCGGGGGCCCAAGAGGAAACTCTACAGCGCCGTCCCGGGACGCACCTTCATCGTGGTCAAGCCGTACTCGCCGCAGGGGGAGGGGGAGATCCAGCTGAATCGTGGCGAGAGAGTCAAAGGTAGGTTCTCCCCGTGTGCCTGGGAACTCGTCTGTTCCTTCAGCTGTGTGTGTTTTCACCTGCTCTGATTGGAGCCCCAGTCTCACAACCCTCCCGTTCATTGAGTCACTATGTCACTATATCTTCCCCCCGTTATTTAATGTTACATCCCGCCGCGTGTTCCATGATTATATCTGGTACGATGCACTGTGATTCTTCCCATTATCAGACTGTGTGTCATATTATTGCTGCTTATTCTGCTGCTGAAAGTTACTTCGGTGTCATTGTATTGAGTTTTGAATATGATTTGCAATGCTGCAGTTCATTTCTTTGGTTGTTGTGTTTTTCGTCATGTTTTCTGTTTTAATTTCCGCTGCGTTCCAGAGCACAGAGTTTGACAGAGCTTTGCTTTCATGTGTGTATATATGTATGTGCTCTTGTTTCCATCCATGCTTCACTCCAGACTTTGACAGTAATGACGTGGAAGGTAAACTCCATCACATTCCACTAACCCTTCACCCTCATGCACCCCACCTGTCTGAACCCACAGCACCTGTCTCTACCTGTCTCTACCCCTCACCTGTATCTACCCCTCACCTGTCTCTAGCCCTCACCTGTCTCACCCCTCACCTGTCTCTACCCTTACCTGTCTCTACCCCTCACCTGTCTCTACCCTCACCTGTCTCTACCTGTCTCTACCCCTCACCTGTCTCTAGCCCTCACCTGTCTCTAGCCCTCACCTGTCTCAACTCCTTACCTCTATACCCCTCACCTGTCTCTACCCTCACCCATCTCTACCTGTCTCTACCCCTCACCTGTCTCTAGCCCTCACCTATCTACCTGTCTCTACCCCTCACCTGGCTCTACCTGTCTCTACCCCTCACCTGTCTCTAGCCCTCACCTGTCTCTAGCCCTCACCTGTCTCAACTCCTCACCTCTATACCCCTCACCTGTCTCTACCCTCACCCATCTCTACCTGTCTCTACCCCTCACCTGTCTCTAGCCCTCACCTGTCTACCTGTCTCTACCCCTCACCTGGCTCTACCCTCACCTGTCTCTACCCCTCACCTGGCTCTACCCTCACCTGTCTCTACCCTCACCCATCTCTACCTGTCTCTACCCCTCACCTGGCTCTACCCTCACCTGTCTCTACCCCTCACCTGGCTCTACCTGTCTCTACCCCTCACCTGTCTCTACCCTCACCTGTCTCACCGCCTCACCTGTCTTTACCCCTCACCTGTCTCTTCCCCTCACCTGTCCCTACTCCTCACCTGTCTCTACCCTCACCTGTCTGTACCCCTCACCTGTCTCTACCCTCACCTGTCTCACCTCCTCACCTGTCTCTTCCCCTCGGCTGTCTTTACCCCTCACCTGTCTCTTCCCCTCACCTGTCCCTACTCCTCACCTGTCTCTACCCTCACCTGTCTGTACCCCTCACCTGTCTCTACCCCTCACCTGTCTCACCTCCTCACCTGTCTCTTCCCCTCGGCTGTCTTTACCCCTCACCTGTCTCTTCCCCTCACCTGTCCCTACTCCTCACCTGTCTCTACCCTCACCTGTCCCTACTCCTCACCTGTCTCTACCCCTCACCTGTCTTTACCCCTCACCTGTCTCTTCCCCTCACCTGTCCCTACCCCTCACCTGTCTTTACCCCTCACCTGTCCCTACTCCTCACCTGTCTCACCTCCTCACCTGTCTCTACCCTCACCTGTCTTTACCCTTCACCTGTGCCTACTCCTCACCTGTCTCTACCCTCACCTGTCTGAACCAACAGCACCTGTCTCACCTCCTCACCTACCTCAACCCTCCAACTCATATAACGAAGGTGATATAAAGAGTTAGAGTTTAGTGGTTGGTTAACATTGGTGTTGAGACCCTGTGTTGGATCTCCTTTGAAACGTGTGTGGTGAGTGATACCACTCTGCTGTCTCTACCTGTCTCTAGCCCTCACCTGTCTCACCTCCTCACCTGTCTCTACTCATCACCTGTCCCTACCCTCACCACTCTATCATCACTTGTCTCTAGCCCTACCCTCGGCTGCCTCAAAGTTCTGTGTGTCAATCCCTCACATGACCAAACCCCTCGCCTCTAGCAGTTAAGATCAATTACCTGTTGGAATGTCTTAGCTGTGTTTTGAGCCGCAACTTGTCCTATAAAACACTGGATTGAAATCACAACAAGACTGTCAATCTAAAAGAGTGCACACATGTGTACTACATCGGTGTCTACATTGGTGTAGCCATGCAAATCAAGGCAGGCCCCATTGTGTTCAGTTGTTGTATTCAGGCACATAGTGCTGACACTGACAGATCTTCCATCTCCAGCGTACAGCAGCTTATCTCTCCTGTCGTTATCACCTATCCACAGATGCACGGCAACACCCTGACCCTGTATACTGCTGCCACCATACACAGATCCTCACGCTTCAGACTCATTTTCACTCCCTGGCACCTTGTGAGCGGAGCGGGGTGCTAGGGCAAACCCCCACATCAACGTTTTTTCTACATATTTTCATAAGGTTGAAATTAAAATTGCACAGTTAGAATATTTGCGCATACAATTCCTAGCCCTCGGTCACGCACACACAAACGCAAAAATAAAAAGACAACACTGACTGGAAAATAATCGATTCACGTAAGAATCGTTATTGTTACCTACTGATTCGGAATTCAAAAAATCGCTTATTTATGTAATTTTTCATCTTAATTATTGATCCTTTTTTTTTCTTAGTTATTATCATTTCAATCAGTTAATACACACACTTTACTCTGCTTTCATGCCATCATTTGCCACTCTGAAATGTACTGAATCCAACATTGATATTGAATTGGGAATCTTTTCGAATCAAGAATCAATTTGGAACCATGTCGTGACCCAAAGAATCAGAACCGAAATCAAATCATGAGATAGTAAATTCAACCACTCCTACATAATGTTTGATTGGGACTTCAACGTGTTTACAAGTGAAACTGCCGCACATGATGTTTCGTGTTTTTAGCAGCATCTGAGAAAAAGCTAAATTCTTATTTTTTCCGACCCATTAGGAAGATAGATAATTGGTTCGAATTGTGCAAACCTAGGAATGGCATGGAGCCCAACCACGGCATGTCTCTGCCAGACTCTTCTGGTCAAATTGACAGGGCCTCCCTCATACTCTCCATTGGCGTTAAGCATTGTGGTTAATCGCACTGGGGGGAAATCATTGATTTAATGGACGCGTCTCCCTCTGGTGATCGAGTAAATGAAGCAACCCTGAGTCTGGAGATGTCCTTGGCGTACAATATGTTGCTGCTCATGTGAAGATGGTAACAATAGGAAGTTTGTCCTTGCGCAGGGTCCACTGCGACCTTCGAGTTGTGCTTCTGTTGGCTCGTGGCAGCCGACCCATTCCCAATCTGTAGCCCAACACACAGTGATCTCCCGCTGCATGAAGGAAACAAGCTTACACTCATATGGCTGCCAGCTCCAGGCTACAGCCAAACAAACCATCTGGCACCGTTATGCAACTCTGGCCATCATGGCGGATGGCCGGGTTGCATTGTAAGTCTATGCAGCTGTGTTTCTAGGATACAGGGTAAGCGGACAGATGGCTTACTATCAACCGCATCATGAGTATGTATATATATATATATATATATATAAATGGGTGTACCTGAACTGTTTGTTACAAGTAAAGGCTTCGCGTTGGTAAGATTTGCACATGTTGGGAATACGCCACATCCATCCAGCATGAATGGCCTTCTGATACATAATGCATTTCCTCTCATTTGCATCTCTAAATGGATGAGTTGCTAATAGTTATGGGGCTCATTTTCACTGGACGCCAGAGACAATAAGAGTAATGTTAGCCGGAGGAGGATTTCTCTGTCTTTTGTTCTCTCAAGCTCCTAAATCTAGGTGATGTGCTCCTGATATGGTTTATTAATTAAAGGTTATATGTTGATTAGTTACGATTGTGTTGCCCTGTAAATGTACATTTCCAGAATCATTCCTACTCAAGTAGTAGGAATGTCCTCCCTCACTCTTCTCCCCATCTATGCTTCTTCTTTTTCTCTCTCCCTGGTGATGATTTTGTGCCATGGTAATGCAGCCCTAGCAGAGGAAAATCCTTACGATGAGATCGGACCGGGTAAACACTGGTTACAGCTCTGAAATAAACATGTGTGGGAGCAAGTATGGGTTTGATTGCAATTAAAGAGAGATTATTTAAGTGTGTGTTTGTGTGGGAGTGTGTGTGGTTGTGTATGTGTGCGTCTGTACGTAAGTGTGTCTTTGCTTGGCCGTTTCTTGGCCCTAGTCTAGGTGCTTCTCTAGCTTTGTCGTCAGTGTAAACTTGTCATCGTGATTCTGTGTTGTATCATAGATGTGAGAACATGTCAAACTTAGCAGTGTAATGAAGACTATTGATTTCATTCCCAGATGGGAACCTTACCTCTTGGCAGTATGTATTGATTAACCTTGCCCGCAGAAAGACAGAACGCAAAATACTTACATTTATAGTGTAGCCATTTGTAGAGAACAAGGTATACCCAGACTCCGTAGGTAAATTAATCAGAACAGACACCTGTTATCCAGAATAAACTATGTTTGAAGCAAAGGTCAGAGAGTGTCAAATCTGACAAGTGCCAGTGATTTTTTTTTTTCACAAATTGGGGGTCAATTCATTTTTGAACACATCTTATGGAAGGACCCAACAACTTTAAAAGGATACACAAACAATTATACGGATAAAATTGTATATAGATAACACATATATAGATAAAAGTCTCACAAAATGTCACATTGTCCAAATGTTTTCATACTTAAAATGTCCCTTTTTTTCAAATGCTTTCATATTTATAAAAGCAGACACAGCATGTGAAGAAAAAGAACACAACGACCACGGTAACGTATAGACATAGAATGTAGCGCCAAGTTAGCATGGGTTGAGACCCTGTGGTGAAGCTCCTGTACAACGCGTGTTGTGACTAGTACCAGCTCTCCTTGTTGGTGTTGTGGTACTCAGTATGCTAATCCTACGGGCCACCCTCAAGTCCTCCGGTCCTCCTTGCGCTAGCCCTCCCATGTCCTTGCGACCTGTCTTGCGGTCAGTGTTTCTCCAGATAGCCTCCGTCTATACTAGACAGCCTCCCACCCACGACCATACATCCATACTGGTATTGTCTCCATAACAACATCTGTTGTCCCTGCTGCTCGCATCACAAGACGTGGCCGCGAGCCTGCCAAAAATACATCTCTGCGTTTTGCTGGTCTGCTAGTTTGAGGAGCCCTTTCTGCAAAAATGTATTATAGTGCCTGGAGTTTACCTTTAGCCACCGCTGTGAATGTTCTTCCTCACCCCCCCCCCCCCCCCCACCCCTCACCCCTCTGTAGTGTCTACCAGCCTCAGCCCCTCCCCCCCCTGTTCCCCCTCCCCCTTTCCATCACATTGATGCTATCTGATCTTATCTCACCGATGGACACCACCTTGAAAGGCCACTTACTGTCACTATGGCAACGGATCGGGACACTCGCTTCCTCAACCCGGTCATCCTTTCAGCAGAGGGACACACACACACACACATGTGCATCCACATGCACACACACTAACAAACACGCACACTAACAAGAACAAGTTTTAACAAGCTATCACACGATTGGACGTGTGCATGACGTGATGCCTGCACTGCTTTCCCCGAACAACATTAATACCCACACACTCAGAAGCTCGGTTACCCCTCCACAACATGGAGACACACATTAACACATGCCACCATAACCGTGGTTAACTTATACAAAGCAGACACACACACATACATGCAGGCAGACCAGATGCAGCATCTCAAAATGCCATTATAAATCTTGCAGACAGCCATGAAAATGAAACCACCGCAAATAACGTTGAGATTACACATTCACAAACATGATTAATGAGCTTTGGTTCTGCTCTGTGTGGGCAGAATATTAACACTGCCATAGGCATTACAGGGTACCTAGTTCAGTAACACACTCACAAATACCCCCCCCCCCCCCCCCCCCCACAGTGAGTCTCTGGCCCACTGTAGAAATGGGCTATTACTGTGGTCATGATCCCCAGAACACGCCTTAGATCTGCTGTTTGATAAAACATTACAACCAGCCTTATCCATAGGACGGTTGGCGACATGTTGTTGATGTTGTTCTGAGGTATAGCTCTCTGTCTCTCTCAACAAATGGAAAATGTTTGTTTTGTTTTTTGTTTTGTTTGTCTTAAACACCATCACCTGTATGAATAATATCATATTGCCCTCTGTTTGGCCTTCCCAAGTGGTAATATACAGTAGTATAAAACGTAAGAATGATTTGGGGCTTTTCTGTAGCAGCAGGTGCTCAGCTCACTAGCCTTAGGACAGCCCATGTGGGGGGGGTCCAACTCCGATTCCCTTAGTACCCTCTGAAATTAATCATATTGTTTTTTTGGGATAAATAGTAACTACTAGAGATATGTAACAGATGGAAAGGTATATATACCAGATTCAAGCATTGCCACTTATACTCAAAGGTGTGATTAGCTGTTACAAGCCGTTTTGAAAATCTGCCTCCCCCCTTCTGACTTCACAAGTGGGAATGTCCACCTAGATGTGTGCTGGATAGATCAGTCTACCAGCCTACCCAGTGGACTGTAGTAACTGTGCTCATCTATCCGTCACACATCTAGTTGAACACGCCAACCTGTGATGTCAGAAGCGGCACATTTTCAAAACGGCTTGTAACGGCTAATCACTCAAACCTGGTGGTATAATATGTCCCCTTTAAAGGATTTTCCTAAGGTGTATTTTCTTGATGAACAAAGTCAATTTATTTGACATTTTTATAGTGAAGGACGTGTGTGTTTGTGTGTGTGTCTGTGTGTGTGTTTGTGTTTGTTTGTGTGTGTGTGTGTGTGTGTGTGTGTGCGCGAGTGTGTGTGTCTGATTGTGTGTGGTACACTTCCACAAACAGTCGCTATCAGGATCTCTGATATACAGTATTCAGCCGACCAGCCGTCTTAGCTCCCTCTCTGCATAGAAAAGCAATCTCTCTTGTTCTTCTCTTTCTCTATCCAATTTCCGTTACTGCTTCCTCCTAGCCTCTTAACCATTGTTTGTGTCAATTGCTTTGATTTATTATTTTTCTCTTCCATTGGGGTCTCATTCATTTCTCTTGCAGAGAAACCCATATTTTCCGTCCATTTGAAACACAGTAGACTGTGTGTGTGTGTGTGTGTGTGTGTGTGTGTGTGTGTGTGTGTGTGTGGCATGGGAGCAGGTGGAAGGCTGTGGCCTCTATTTAGGACTCAGCAGGTGAACCCGGTCATCCTCCAGTAATGCACCATACTGGCCTCCAAAAGCCCTCCATACAAACACAATCACAAGAGCAAAGGGAATGTTATTCAACACGTTCAGAATGTGTTGCGATTTCAGCAGACCAACATTGACCATAGTAAGCGTGTCCACTCATTGATAACCCCAATGAACCACCATTTGTCAAAGATGTCCAAATCAGGCAGACGCATTAAACCAGGTGACGCTGGGTCAGTGAAGTCGAAGCCTTAACGTTTGAATAAACATCATTTCCAAATTACACGATAACATTTGCATCTTAGTCAGGGTTTCCGCAATGAGTTACTGGATCTCACGGGCAGACTAACTGTATTGACTTATTGTCCCTGGAGGGGGGTCAAGGCTTTCCCCTTATGGACGTCTGACGGGAGTGAAGCTCATCCAGCAGCACCTGCATCCTGCACGGCAGAGTGTGGAAGACCTGAGGGGGGGCCTGGTGGCCCATGGTGGCTGGCTGGGGGTGAAGGTGTAGCCCGTGGTGTGTGTGTGTGTGTGTGTGGGGGGGGGGGGGGGGGGGGAGGGCACAGATAGAGAGCTCGTCCTGCGCTTCCCCAGGAGAAATTAAAATGTTGCTGCAGTCCGGGGCCGAAGGGCACTCAGGTTTATTAAAAACAAACACGTCCGCGCCGCCGCTCAGTACGCACTCACGGCTCACGTGCGTCTGTGCATGTGCACGTGCGCATATGCCTGTGTGTGTGATGAAACGGGAGCAGGCGAGTGGCCGAAGGGAAGGGCATTGGTACGCCGCAGCTGACATCCTCCTGGTCCAATCAGAGTAGCAGCAGGGAGCAAAGTCCCGCCCACGCAGCGGCCCGCTCCCTGCCGGCCGTACCACCTGTTCCCTCCACCCTCCTGCTCGCTCTCTGGCCTGGTCTCACTCCCAGGATCCCGTCCTCTCCTAGGTCAACCGAGCTCTGGCACAGCTCTGAATACAACACTAAACGGAGGAAGAACACTTTGTATTGCCACAGTTACATAGATGGGTTTACATTTAAATGAATGTGTTTTCCTTAAAGGTACACTACCTACACTACCTACCACCAGCACTGGGTGTGATCACATCTAGAGTCACCATGTTTGTGAGCCCCTTCCCTCCCCACCCCCACTTAACATGTTTTTTTGGCGTTCTTAAGAGGCTAACACAAGTGTAAATCATTGTCATTATTTTCAAGTCGAGTGAAAAGGTTGCTAATTGTTGAACTTCATTCTCTGTGGTGTTTCTCTGTTGACGTTGTCAATATGTTGAGTGCCAATTGTAGAACACACTTTTGTTATTTTTTCTCTCCTGGTATTTTCTGGAATAACGCGACTAGGGTTAGACCAAGCAATTTTCAAATAAAACTCACTAATCGTCGACTGCAGGTGTGATTTCAGCCTCCCTTAGAGCTCGCCATCTGAAACAG
Organism: Pollachius pollachius; assembly: GCF_949987615.1. Lineage (NCBI taxonomy): Eukaryota > Metazoa > Chordata > Actinopteri > Gadiformes > Gadidae > Pollachius > Pollachius pollachius. Next base: position 683,843 of record NC_136942.1, on the reverse strand, counting down.
CAAATTTCAATCTTTAAACATTTGAGCAGAAAATAAGGTGGTGCAACCTTTTTGGTCGACCTGGTTGGTTAAAATGGTTGTATTATTCCATAAGGTAATGCGCCCCTGTCTTGCTTTTGACCTCATCTCAGGTCTCTATTACCTGTGTCACTCTTATGAGCCGGCAGGCATCATACCTTTTTGGTCTGCTTTGCTTTGACAGCCATAGCAGTGGGTTTGGATATCCCCAACCCCCCCCAACAAACACACACTGTAATCAGAGGGGGCCTGAAGTGCCTCCAAATGTCGCAAATGTTAAGCTCTGTGTGTCATGCTTTAAGGCACCATATTTCACACGCTGCAGTGGGAAACAAGTATCTAAAAGGTCATGTCCGAGTGACCTTTAAGTGTACACCAGCTAACTAGTGTGTGGAGTTGCTTTCTGATCTCCACCTGTTGAATTATGCCTTTTATAGCTGAAACGTAGCTTGCCCACGAGTGACGAATTGAGACGTGTGTGTGTGTGTGTGTGTGTGTGTGTGTGTGTGTGTGTGTTGCAGTGCACACTGACTGGGCAATCAGAGCGATTAGCTGTGTGATGAACAGCCAGAAAACAAACAATCTATCACTGATTTACCAACTATCAACAGGCAATCGATAGCTTCCCCACCACTAATCAATCACCAGCGCTTTCTCCCTGCAAACTTACCTGCAGGGAACAAATGCTTTGAAAGAAGACGACATGCAGAGAACGTTAGATCAATTCTTCAAGTAAATGTGTCCTGTCTGTGTCGAGTGTAAAGGTATAGCCTTCATCGTGTTTTGAATAATGCGTTGCATGCAAAGATGTTCGATTTGTTTGTTCATCCTAGAGTTTCGGGTGGGGGGAATGGAGGATCCAGGTACTGTCTTTGGCTTTTGACAGGGTTGATACAAAAAAATAGCATGCTATTGAGATTTTGTTTATTCAAGTGTACAAATATGTAATGCCTTCACAATGCTACAGAGAGAGAGAGAGAGAGAGAGAGGGTAAGTGGGAGAGAGATGGCAAATGGCGTGACAATGGGTGACAACAAGAGAGAGGCAAAGAAGGACCAAACAAAGGCGTGAATGTGGGAGAAAGGATGTCGTTCTCCTGGAACACCGTGGGGGGGGGGGTGAGGAGAGGGGGAGACAGTGAGAGGGATCTCTCTGAGTCAGCCTCAGAGTTTTCCACCCACCCACACCTCCTCCACACATGGCTCCCCCTGTGACTGGCCCCGCCTCCCCTCTGTCTGCCCTGTCCCCCACCATCCTGCTGCAATTCATAAGAACCGCTTCTTAACTCTCCTCTCCTCACCTCTCCTCACCTCTCCTCTCCTCCTCTCCTTTCCTCTCCTCTCCTTTCCTCTCCTCACCTCTCCTCTCCTCTCCTCACCTCTCCTCACCTCCTCTCCTTTCCTCTCCTCTCCTTTCCTCTCCTCTCCTCTCCTCTCCTGTCCTCCTCTCCTTTCCTCTCCTCTCCTCTCCTCTCCTGTCCTCCTCTCCTTTCCTCTCCTCTCCTCTCCTGTCCTCTCCTCTCCTCCTCTCCTTTCCTCTCCTCTCCTCTCCTCTCCTGTCCTCTCCTCTCCTGTCCTCCTCTCCTTTCCTCTCCTCTCCTCTCCTGTCCTCTCCTGTCCTCTCCTCTCCTGTCCTCCTTTCCTCTTCTCTCCTCTCCTCTCCTCTCCTCTCCTCTCCTGTCCTCTCCTCTCCTCTCCTCTCCTCTCCTTTCCTCTCCTCTCCTCTCCTCTCCTTTCCTCTCCTCTCCATCTCTAAACCACCATCTGAATCCATGGACCCATATAGCGTGTGGACAAACACACGATGTACACAACCGTAAAAATATGTGACAGATATGTAAAGGAAGACAGGCATAGGTGCTCATCGATACAGAATGAGCACAAACACAGAGGCAGAGAAATTCTTTACACGCACACACGCGTTCATGGACATGCAGCCAATGTTCACACACAACGAAACAGACGTTCTGACAGACATCGGGAGAAGGTGTGAGTTCTCCTTCGTCCGTTTACCTCTCTGTCCCCCCAGGTGTGTGTGGGTGTGTGGCATATGTTATTCATGTGTATTTGTGTGTGTGTGTGTGTGTGTGTGTGTGTGTGTGTGTGTGTGTGTGTGTGTGTGTGTGTGTGTGTGTGTGTGTGCTTATGTGTATTTCTGGACTTGTTTTATGAAGATCTAGCTCCCCTCTTTTTATCTGACAAGAATTGAACTGGACTTTAATAAAGAGCCCAGGTCTCCAAATCTAATAACGGATCCTTTCTGGTTATTGGTCAAAAGCTCTCTCGCTCTCTCTCTCTCTCTCTCTCTCTCTCTCTCTCTCTCTCTCTCTCTCTCTCTCTCTCTCTCTGCTACTTCCCTACCCGGCTTTCTATTGTAATGTCACTTATTCCCTAATGGCATTGTTTTTCTCCAATTTGGGTGACCCCATCCTGTGCTGAGTATATACTGTAGCATTAGACTTGGTCTAAAAGGTACAGGATCCTTAAAAATCACAGTTGGTCTTAAAAAAACAAAGTTCTGTGTCACACTTGAGAATACATTCCCATACATTGCATATATCTGTTATTTGCTTTTAGTTATGCATTCATTCCGCTCTTCGTTCGTTGATAAATTCATTCATTCATATAGTTTGTAAGTGTTTTCATTCATTCAGACGATTAACTGTTGGACCATGTTTGAGTTCTTAAAGTATGAGTGCCGAAGAGTAGTAAGAAACAGATGCGAGAAAGAGAGAGAGAGAGAGAGTGAGAGAGAGACAGAGAGAGAGAGACAGAGAGAGAGAGACAGAGAGAGAGAGACAGAGACAGAGAGAGAGAGAGAGAGATTGAAAAGTGGAGGGGAAGAGAAAAGAAGGAAAATACTAATGTGTGAATGACTCAGCTCAAAAAAACAGAGCAATGCAGCAACTGAATTAAAAGGAGCTCTATCTATCACACACTAACACAGACACACACATACACAAACACACACACACACGCGCGCACTCGCACACGCGCATTCAAGGTTGGGGTGCAGTGAGGCGTGCAGGTTAGGATGTGTGTGGATTATAAATAGCTCTGCATCCTCTCCAGTGCTATTTTTGGACCAGGAGTCGTGACTGACTCGACCAAAGGAAAACTTTGATGGGAACGCACACGACACACACACACTTACACAGAATTGCACCAATACATACACTCACATAAGCTCATGGGATCCACCATTCCTGTGCATCTGAGGTCCAGTCTTTTTTACTCCCTATTCAGGCTTCTATATATTCCTTTCATTTGGTAATTTAGTCATTCAGTCTTTCTTTCATTCCTGCTCTCTGTTGACCTCTCTCTTTCTCTTCTCCCCTTTAAGTTTATTATCCCTTGCGGGTTTTTATAATCCCATTACTGGACTGTTAACAACGCCTGGCATGGCATGGCGGATTATCCAGAAACCGTTCAGTATTCAGCATGAAAAGAAATAAGCTGGCATAAGCGTGTGTGTGTTTGTGTGTGCGTGCGGCGTGCCTGTCCTTGTGCGTGTATGGGGGCCCGTTAAACCCGCAACTCCACTGCGGCATCACATCAACCCATTGAGAAACACGTGCAAATGTGTGGATTTTTCATTCATGTCCAAAGCAGATGACACACAAGACAGTGTGTTGAGAGAAGTGCAGTGTGCGACACACACTCATGGCACACGATACTTGCATACCTCTGTGTGTGTGTGCATGCGTGTGCTTGTGTATGTGTGTGTGTGTGTGTGTGTGAGTGCGTATAGTTTAATATAATATGTGGAGGAGAAAAGAAAGTTAATAACAGTTTGACCAAACACATCAATAACTGTGTAGCAAGTTCAAAAGATTCAAATAGATTTATTCCATTTTTAAGAAGCTAGAGACACCTCATCTGTCTCATTCGGACACATGAATCACATACATTTCCCATCAAATCTACGAATGAAAATCTGGACCCCGACAGAGCATTTTTGTCTTTCATGGTCAGCCATAGACCTGTCTCACGCAGCCTACCTCACCCTCGGGCCAGGAGCCAGTTGAAAGTCCCGAGCAGGTCTTCATATTTCGTTCTATACGTTTTCATGCGACCCAGATTCCTGTGTGTGAGACGGGCGCCGGAAGCACATCAAGTTGGGGCAGACATTATTCACACACACATTGACGCGCACGTGGCCATCGCAATCAAAGTGTGTGTGCGTGTGTGTGTAGGTGTGTGTGTGTTCATGGTTCCTACAGGGTCCCTGCAGAGGTGAGTATGAATCCCCAGAGATGCTGTCGGGCCAGAGCAGGTGTGCTTAATGTCCTACAGAGGTGTCGATTGGCACATGCAGTAAACAATAAGTTATATAAGGGAATGCAATGCAACACCACACAATGTTATGCAGTTTAATTTAATATAATATCATTTATTTTATGCTTATGCCTGTGCAGCCTACTGCTGCTTGCTGTGTTTGGATCAGGGATGCAGACAATTCCCTCAATTTGGGTCCAAGTGGAAAAAGATTTTGATGGATTCGCAATCATCTCTACTGGAGAAAGCGTTCCCAGTGAGGCGGCATTATCTGAGCACAGTAACCTAGCAACACTTTTGATATACAGTGTACAAATTTTTAAATGAGCGAGAGTTTAACTGTTTTTGAGATGCTGCCAAGTAATTGGATGACCTAACGCTCAAAGCTCCAACGTAGAAACCGGACGATTCTACTTGCAGTCAGCCTCCAGAAGACAGACAAGTGAATCAGCATTTGTCTGATTGGCTTAATTTGTTATCACAGTCAAAATGCGTGTTTAATGATATTGTGTTTCCACTCCATCCCCAAGTGGTATAATTGTAATACTTATTACTGGGGCAACAGTAGTTCAACAACCAGAAGGTAACTTTTGAAGGGTCCCTGAGCATGACCCAACCCTTGCTGCTCCTGTCCAGCTGGCCGTTCCCCTGCGTGGGGGACACGGTCGTTGGTGTATGAATGTGTCTATGAATGGGTGATTGCTAAGCACCAAGTGTAAAAAATAAAAAGCAGTTTGAGTGGCCACAGGTTAGATTTAGCCAAGCCATTTAGACAAGAAAATCCTACCATGCATGTTAGGGCTGACAAAACCAACCTGGAGGCTAGTTAGGCCTAAATCAACATGGAGGCTCGTTAGGACATCAACATGGAGGTTAGTTAGGCCTAAATCAACATGGAGGCTCGTTAGGACATCAACATGGAGGTTAGTTAGGCCTAAATCAACATGGAGGGCTCGTTAGGACATCAACATGGAGGTTAGTTAGGCCTAAATCAACATGGAGGGCTCGTTAGGACATCAACGTGGAGGTTAGTTAGGACTAAATCAACATGGAGGCTAGTTAGGACATCAACATGGAGGTTAGTTAGGCCTAAATCAACATGGAGGCTAGTTAGGACATCAACATGGAGGTTAGTTAGGCCTAAATCAACATGGAGGCTAGTTAGGACATCAACATGGAGGTTAGTTTGGACTAAACCAACATGGAAGTTAGTTAGGACTAAACCAACATGGAAGTTAGTTAGGACTAAATCAACATGGAGGCTAGTTATGAATTAACCAACATGTAGCTTAGTAAGGACTAAACCAACATGGAAGTTAGTTAGGACTAAACCAACATGGAGGTTAGTTCAAACTAAATCAATATATAGGTTAGTTTGGACTAAACCAACATGGAGCTGAAACAAAAATCACAGAACAGACAAATAAATATGCACCACCTCCATGTCCATTTGACTCAGCATGTTGGTTTAAGGAGAATACGTGAGCACAGTCAACACATTGTGAGCCCCTCTGGAGGACAGAAGAAGTGTGTTTGAATTCTGTCCGGCCTCTTGGCCACTAAGAGGCCGGCCCTGTTAACAGGGACTGTTGTCATGCCAACACAGTCTTGGTTGCCGCCAAAACACAGTGCCAGTGTAAGGAAAAGGCAGTCACCTCAGCAGGGAATAATAATGAGCGTGTTTGTGTGTGTGTGTGTGTGTGTGTGTGTGTGTGTGTAAGTGGAGGCCATGTTGGCCTGCCTCTATGTTCTCTGATAGAGTCAGGGGTCAGGCTCTGTTAACAGAAGAGGGTCCGGGCGGTAAAGAGGCGTGTCAGGCAGGTCAGCTAGGGGCCACACAGCATTCATCCTCATCATCCTCATCAGCAGCAGCTCTGTCCTAATATGGGCGCTGTGATGACAGCTGTCCCCGGCAATCTGAGACGCAGCGCAGAGAGAGAGAGAGAGAGAGAGAGAGAGAGAGAGAGAGAGAGAGAGAGAGAGAGAGAGAGAGAGAGAGAGAGAGAGAGAGAGAGAGAGAGAGAGAGAGAGAGAGAGAGAGAGAGAGAGAGAGAGAGAGAGAGAGAGAGAGAGAGAGAGAGAGAGAGAGAGAGAGAGAGAGAGAGACGCACAAACAGTGTGATAGGTATGATAGAGAGAAGGACATGGGGGGAGAGAGAAAGATAGAGAGCGAAAGAGGAGAAAGTGTGCATAGTGACTGATTTAGAGAGGGAGAGAGAGGGTGTTCTCAGGAGACAGGCAGGGTAAAGACATGTTAAGCTGAGATCAGAGCTGGGATTATCCCCGTGTATCCTCTGTTCCACCACAGCCAGTGGGAGGTTGACAGACAGACTGTCTTCCCTGCCATACCTGTTCACTTCATACTGGCAAAGCACACCTCCACAACATCTCTGCTGATCAGCTAAGTCGCTAAGCTGACTTAAGCCATGGCGTTTGACTTCAAGGTTGTCATTGACTTCCAAAGAAGTCTGAGCGATCCCATCATTGAAAGCTGGTGCGTTTAGGACGTCCACATCTTCAACACCTAGTAGAAAAGGCCTTGAGTTAAATGGCTGAACTCCCAAGTGAGCAGAGTTGCCTCTTATAGAAGCAAAACCCTAAAGCGCCCATCAGGTCAAAGGTAGATCCCATCTGAATGCAAGGTAGAGACCATAAACGGTCATGAGCAGAATAAAAATATATCTAAATGTGTTTACACATTTTGAACTCATAACCTTAAATTAATTTGGGTTAGGGTTTCCCAATTGAGTTAATATAACATATGCTTTAAATATGACAAATATAAATTGCTCAGAGCAGACATTTCCATCAGTGAGCTTGGGTAGTCATGATGGGTCAGGCTTTGTAATGTGCTGATGAGTAATCATGAGTAACAAGTCTTTGGAAACGCAGTTATGCAGCAATCTTTTTTAATTGTAGATCATATTTTAACGAGAGAGTGTAGAGGCGGATTGTGTCGGAGGGAACGGCAAACATCACACCTCTCTTTGACGGTGCAACGGCACGACGCAGCTTGTTTTGAGTCCAAGTTTGTGTCCGTTTATCCTGATCCAAATGTGTTAATCCGTCTATTCCGCACATATTACAATCAGATCCAACTCAACTTGGTGTGGCTCACCAAGGTACGAGGAGCAACACCCGGCCTCGTCTCTCCAGGGTCTGGCCGACGGGATCCGGCTGGGCGCTCTCTCGGGTGTGCTGCTGTACGGCACATCATTTAGCAAGCCTTTCCCCGCCAGCCTCAACCTTATCTTGTATCCTAGCAACCTCTCCAGAAAGCGGGTTTGCCTCTGCATAGCCCGAGTCCAGCTGGTGATCTCACCAGAGTGTGTCTGTGCGTGCGTGTGGGCTTGCGTTTGTGTGTGTGTGTACGTGTGTGTGTGTGTGCGTACGTGTCTGCTTGCCTCTATGTTTGTTCATACGTGCATTTATGCGTATGTGTGTGTGTGAATGTATTTTAACCCGTTTGCCGGTTCGTTTACTGAGCTTAGCCTCCCGATGTGTTGATCACTCACTAGGCCAGAAATAAGCGCTCGGGGTTCACAGCAGGACATCGGCTGTCAACGATATGCTCATCACTAATCATCACAGCTGAACTAAGAGAGTCACTACCCTGTGAATAATTCATTCAAACCATTCTGTTCCCCCCTGCCACACACACACCCTCCCCTTCTCTCTCCTCTGTTTTATCTCTGTTCCTGTCTCTGTCTTTATTTTTCTCACTCTCTTGAAATGTCCTCTCCTGACTTGGTTGGCTGGTATTTGAGGGGTATAGCTCCCTAGATATCAGCAACGACAGCGGAGAAACAAGTCACTCCAACGCTTCCACTGAAGTAGCACTTCATGTTTGGTGCATTCAGGAGGAGGTTTGATGTGGATGATTTTGGTTAGACAGGTGGCTCTTCTGTCGTTGTTTAACTCTTGTGTGTTTCTGTGTGTGTGTGCGTGTGTGTGTGTGTGTGTGTGTGTGTGTGTGGTCTATCTCTTCAGTGCTGAGTATCGGAGAAGGAGGCTTCTGGGAGGGAACGGTGAAGGGCCGTACCGGCTGGTTCCCTGCAGACTGCGTCGAAGAGGTTCAGATGAGACCGTATGACCCACGGCTAGGTAAGAAGACGTTTACTATGAGCACACACACACATGTACACACACACACACACACACACACACACACACACACACACACACACACACGTACACACAAACACACACACACACACAGACACACATTCTAGTCACACAGGCGTACACAGGCACACGCACGCACACACGTACACACATACGCACATAAACACACAATCCCCATTTCCCAATCCAAATGCACAGGTATAGGCACACCACACAAACACACACACACACACACACGCATACACACACGCACACACACACACACAGGCATACACACACACACAGGCATACAAACCTACATATTACCCACAGGCCCAGACACACTGATATTCATGATGTACTGTTGTTACTGCAAGGATAATTAGTGCTAAAAGGTGCCTGGAGCCTAATATATCTATGAAGGTATTGCACAACCCAACATAAAAATCTATTAATGGACAAAACGTGTGTGTGGGCATGTGTGTGTGCATGCATGTGAGGAAGGAACACATACACAATCATACAGCTAATGAGTTTTCAAACAACTAATTATCCTATAATTGAACACTCAAGCGATCCGATAGCATGTTTTCCATCGCAGCATCACGGCCGGTATTGTCCACCGCCACCAGGGAGAAACTCCTTGTTGACTTTTCACACAGCAAAGAAAACCCAATCCAGTGTGTTGGGGTTGTAAGATGGAGGCACACCACGGGTTGAATCATCCCCGTCTGTATGTTCCTCATGCTTCCCCCGGGAGCCATTCCATCTGCTGGCGGGGCCATACCCCCCCGTTAGGGGCCCTTCACTGGGAAGCAAGCGCTCGGAGAGGCATACCTGTTTGTGTCTGTGTGTGTGTGCGCGTGGGTGTGTACATATATATGCGTGTGTGTGTGTATGTGTGTGTGTGCGTCCGCATGTGAGGTAAGAGATGAGGGGGCCCCGGAATCTCTACACACTTCATTTAAATGCTTTGTGAGGAAAGAGATAAGAGCGAGGCAGCAAGGTAGCAAGGCCAGGGGCCGACAGCGCCGGAGATGGATGGAGGAGCATACACTAAAGGACAGCACATCTAGAGAGAGAGAGAGAGAGAGAGAGAGAGAGAGAGAGAGAGAGAGAGAGAGGGGTGGGGAGGGAGAGAGAGGGGGAGAGAGAGAGAGAGAGAGAGAGAGAGAGAGAGAGAGAGAGAGAGAGAGAGAGAGAGAGAGAGAGAGAGAGAGAGAGAGAGAGAGAGAGAGAGGGGTGGGGAGGGAGAGAGAGGGGGAGAGAGAGAGAGAGAGAGAGAGAGAGAGGGAGAGGGGTGGGGAGGGAGAGAGAGGGGGAGAGAGGGGGGGGAGAGAGAGAGAGAGAGGGGTGGGGAGGGAGAGAGAGGGGGAGAGAGAGAGAGAGAGAGAGAGAGAGAGAGAGAAAGAGAGAGAGGGGGAGAGAGAGAGAGGTGGGGAGGGAGAGGTGGAGAGGGAGGGAGAGGTGGGGAGGGAGAGGTGGAGAGGGAGAGGGAGGGAGGGAGAGAGAGGGAGAGCTGGGGAGGGAGAGGTGGGGAGGGAGAGAGAGAGAGAGAGAGAGAGGGAGGGAGAGAGAGAGAGAGAGCCATACGCTAAAGGAAAGCATATCTAGGAGGAACAGGGGAGGGAGAGAGAAAGAGAGAGAAAAAAAAGGGGAGAGCAAGATAGGATAAAGGGGGCAAAGATAAGGGGGAGAGATTTGGCTGATATTAAACAGTGCAGCGCTTGCTCGTAAATCCCGGGAATACAGAACCATCAGATAGCGGTTAACTCAGTGATGGAATAGAAAGGTGCCATCTCCTCTCCTCATCCCTAAACCCGAGCTCCTTCCCCCTTTGCCGGGTGACATCAAAGCACCGTACCTCGGCTCTGAGCCCAGCCAGGGCAACACAAAGCTCCCCACAGCGCTCAGCTAATGTTTGGTTACACGTCGATAAGAAACCCCATTAGCCAAATCCCAAAGCTCGCCCAGGACCACATCCACTAGTCATTTGATGTAAGCGCAGTTCTATGCAATTCGGCACTGAACTTCATCCTGAAAGCATTGATTTGTAAAGGTCACTTAACATTGGAGCGCTCTGTATATGAACGTTTTGAATTGCAGTCCTACTATAATGTGATATGATTTAAATGCTAAAAATGACAATTAAAACACTCCTGTCTTTGCAGTGCTTCCAATGAAACAGTAGGACATATGGAATGTATGGGTTAGTAGCATGAATATATTACATAAACAGTAACATGTTTATTCCCATTGAGTCCCACTGACATGTGGCTGTTTAAACAGCCACATGTTTATACACACACACACACACACAAACACACACTCTCCCAGGGTGTTGTTCACCTGAAGGCAGCTCGTGAAGGATCTGTGTTGAGAGCAATAAGTCTCAGCCCAGTGAAGCAGGAGAGACACACTCCTCCAACAACACTCAACAATTATCTGTCTCTCATTTTCATTCTCTCTCTCTCTCTCTCTCTCTCTCTCTCTCTCTCTCTCTCTCTCTCTCTCTCTCTCTCATTATCGTTAATTTCATCCATTTAAACCCAATCAATGCTTGTGTGCCCCTGTGTGGGTGTATGTGTCTGGGTGTCTATGCGTGTTTGTGCTTATGTGTGTGTGTGTGTGTGTGTGGGTGTATGTGTATGTGTGTGTGTGTGTGCATACGTTTTGTTGGTGAGTGCCTCTGCGAGTTTGTGTATGTGTGTAAAAACATTTGGTGATGTGTTACGCGTATGGTTGTTTACGGGAGGTGTTGAAGTGTGATGTGTCTGTGAGAACGAAAAGAGATACAACCCTAATGCTACCACTTCAACATAGTACACACATACACACACACTCACACAGACACACACACACACACACAAAAACACACCTACACACACACACACACACACACACAATGCCTAAATGCATATTTAGAGGTTAATGGGAGATGTTTATGTGCATTCATGGAGGAGATAATGATCAGAGCATGATCTACCTCTCTTAATGATGCCAGCAGACTGCTGGGAGCAAGTCGTTTGAAACAGGCCGTGGTGCAGCTATAGACGCTATACTGATAGCCCTTTCAACCACATTAGCTCTGGTTCTTGAACTGGTTTCGTTCAGGATACTCGTTACCTCGGTGCTATGTAGCGAACCAGCCGAGGTTTCCACCAGTCTGGAGCGAACCGCTGTTGTCAAAAGCGCGTCGTCAATGCACACCGGAAGTGAACAGCCGTGGCGACTCTTTACCGTGCTCTGTTTCCAGCCTGTAGAGCGTGACAATCCCACGGATGTTGTCATGGTTTGCACGTCAGGTCAGGGAAAGCCTGTTTGTTGGGGTTCCAGCTTCGAGCCGGCTTTTCAGGTTCCGAACCAATTTATTTTAGATTTTTCTAGAAGCCGGAACAGAACCCATTCTGGGGGTATTAGAGACATCAGTCATCCCCCCGCTTAGTTCAATTATCCATGTCCGCTTTCAGGCTTCTTTCAAATCTGACTCGTCGATAAGGACGCACTCACGAGAATGGACAAATCAAAAAGCTGCACACTCGATATTGCATCCTTACAAAATGCTCTCAACTTTTATTTCATCTCTGTGCTTTCCTTGCCCCGCCCCTCTCCCCTCCCTGCAGCTCAGTTGAATGACTCACAGCTATGAGATTAAGCCCAGTCAAATCCAGCCAGGGCTATTTATATCCTGCCCATTAAGAAGTTTGAGAGTGTCTCCGTACTCCACCGGAATGCTTAAACAGCTGCTTTGCCGCAGCAGCAGGGACCCAGAGATCAGCCTTCAGATAGAGTGAGACTTGCCCTTCACACAGAGTGAGATCAGCCTTCAGATAGAGTGAGACTTGCCCTTCACACAGAGTGAGATCAGCCTTCAGATATAGTGAGACTTTTCCTTCACAAAGAGTGAGATCACCCTTCAGATAGAGTGAGACTTGCCCTTCACAGAGAGTGAGATCAGCCTTCAGATAGAGTGAGACTTTTTCTTCACAAAGAGTGAGATCACCCTTCAGATAGAGTGAGACTTGCCCTTCACAGAGAGTGAGATCAGCCTTCAGATAGAGTGAGACTTGCCCTTCGCAGAGAGTGAGATCACACTTCAGACAGAGTGAGACTTGCAGAGTGATATTTACAAAGAGTGAGATACTCCTTTTGAGAGAATATTACCCTCCAGAGAGAGTACGAATCATGACCAATGGACTGAGATCACCCTTCCGAGAGTAGGATGTCACTCTTCAGAGAATGTGAGACTTTCCCTACCAAGAGAGAGATATCACCCTTCATAGAGAGTGACACTCAAGATTCATGGAGAATAAGACATACCTTTGATTTCCATTGGTTTTGAAGGAAATGAAACTCATTCTTTATGTGTGAGACACATCCTCAACGGCGTCAGACACATCCTTCATGGCACATATGAGGTAAACCCTATATTGCTAGTTTGAGAGTTGAAGTCACTCTTTCCAAGTGAGTGAGACAGAAGCAAGCTGGAGCCTGGTATTAGTCACAAAGTCTGAGGTTGAGCGTTGGAACAGGTGGGAGGGCATGGATCTGAGCAGGAGCATTTTCCTGCCCTTATGGTCAAACCTATTTTTAGTGTGGAAAACTGAACCTGAAGTGGGTCACACACCGAGAAGCTGCGTGTAATTTGGGGAAGCATTGCATGGTGTAGCGAAGCATGGCGCCACGAATCAAGGCACTAGGACATTGCACAGCTATAGAGCAACATATTATCTGTTCCTCTGGGTTTATAGAAAGCAATAATGGCAAAGCAAACTCTGGTTATGGCTGGGTTCACTTCTTCATTAAAAAAAATGCTTTCAAAATGTTAAGACGCGTTCGCTTGCAGTGTGTGACCGCCTTCAAGACTCTATGTTCTTTTTAAAGCACGACTCCCTATCATCAATCATCCCAGAGCAGGATGTCAATAGTAATTACTAGTCGGCTGCCGGTTTACATTCAGGAGATCACCTGAGAAAACACTGTCCGCAATACCCAATGTCACAGACCCGAAGTGTAAAACTTGCACACACACACACACACACACACACTAACACACTCACTCTCTCACTCACTCACTCACTCACTCACTCACTCACTCACTCACACAAGCATGTGAACATAGGTGTCTAAGAGCGTGTGACACATTACCAAGTACCATTGCTAAATGAGAAGGTAGTTTCAATTCTCCTATAACCATGTAATTAGGAAGACAGTAGCCTACAGGTGACCCTCTCCTTTTATCACTCAATATTATTAGCATTTTTGTTTGCACATGCTAGGCTGTATTTCACTCTGCCAGTGGCGGTGAGAGGGTAAATGTAGGCTGTATTTCACTCTGCCAGTGGCGGTGAGAGGGTAAATGTAGGCTGTATTTCACTCTGCCGCTGGAGTGCCTGACAGGCGCTACGTCCCGCTGACAGGAAGTTGGCTGTCGGGTCAGTGACACCTGTCCCTACACTGCATTCTCTCTCTCTTTGTCCCTCTCTCGCACGCTCTTTCTTTCTCTTACTCGCTCTCCCTCTCGCTCGCTTTCCCTCTCCCTCGCTCTCCCTCTCGCTCGCTCTCTCTCACTCTGACCCATTTGTATTTTCCCTGTCCTTCAACTATTTATTCCCTCTCCACAATCTCCCCTTCTGTCTTGTAAATCTCCCTTTCTCCATCTTATCTTATCTCCATGTTTTGCTCTGATGTCTCTTGTGTTTATATCCTGATGTTCAAGCTCATTTTCACTTTAATAGTGACGGGCAATCCCTATCTCTTCTCCAAAGGCAGTGTGATGGCTGGAGCCTATAACCAATTCAATCAGGCCAATGTGTTGACAAGGCCAGAGATGCCAAAAAAAACAAACTCTTAACAATGTAAAAGACATCGTCTACGTGGATTCTGCCCAGGACAAAGGAATGGCTGTCGTTTATGTTCTAGACATCTGTTGAAAGGGAACCGGTAACAAACAAGGCACAAAACAGAGAACTCCTTTTTCATGGACTGTCTGTTAGTGAGACTCAGGCAGCAGAAACGAGCCTGTACTTCCTCTGGCGACCTTTAGGAGGTTTGCAGTTGGTCTCAGCAGAGAAATGACTTCCGAGCCATCCATTCTTAGGGTTAAGATCTTGGGGTCAAGCTTATCCCCATATTATGTATTTTAAGTGGTCCAGATTGACAGTTATATTATTCATAAAAAAATATGATGACTAAGCCATAACCTGTTGCAAGGCTTCCATTCAAATCCCGGCTTCAATGTGCCAAATATGGATCTGCTTTGGTTCCCACTGCTCTTTGCTAAAATTGTAAACAATGGCGATGCTCTGTAGGAGGCAAATCTGCCAGCCTCATGTCGTTTGTAAACCAAATTATTCTGCAGTCTACAGTTTGGTCTCCTTAGTTATTGTGTTAACCCTTTTGGACAAAATGGTCTCTAAAGATGTGTTTGGTGTCAATATGATGGCAATATGACTTAACAGCACTTTGAAATAGTAATCCACGCCTTTGTGTTATATGGGGGTTAGCGGGTCCTCCATTGGCCGTCTGCAACTGGTACAAAATGCTGCTGCCCGTCTTTTAACTAGCACAAGAAAGTATGAGCACATTTCACCTATTTTAGCTTCACTCCACTGGTTGGCTGTCCATTTTAGAATTAATTTAAAAATGATTTTATTTGTTTTCAAAGCCTTGAATGGCCTTGCCCCACCTTACCAATCCGAGCTGCTCCCCGCTACATTCCCAGCCGCTCCGTCAGGTCAGCTGACCAGTTGACCTGACGGAGCCCAGAACCAGGCTCAAACTCAGGTGAACAAGCTTTTTCCATTGCAGCTCCAAAACTGTGGAATAATTTGCCACTGCACATCATACAAGCCCCTTCACTGTCTCTTTTTAAGTCCCATCTTAAAACTCACCTCTTTCCTCTGACTTTTAACTCCAGGTAGCGTGTTGATGTTACGTAGATGTGTTGATGTTATGTACATGTGTTATGTGGGCAGTGTATTTTTATTATCTTTATGTATTTCTTATCTTGTTGTACAGCACTTTGGGAACCTTGTGTTTGTTTAAATTGTGCTATATAAATAAAGTGGATAGGATTGGATTAACTATGCTCTGTGTTGGTGACACTAAACACTATGGACCATAGTAAAGGTGTGATTCTGCCTTTAGACCGATCAAACACCACGAGTAAGCCACCAGTAAACCACCGTGTCGCCATCGGTTTCGGCCGAGGTACGAACAATTTCTGGATGTCCTTTCAACCAGTTTTGCATTACTATATATTTGAGGGGGGGCATGAGCTGAACATATTTGAGTGCAAAATGAATTGTATTGTTCAAGATACAGAATATAATTGAAGAAATGAGCTAACAAGGTATAAAAGTTAATTTTAATGAGCTGTTGTCTCTCATTTGGAACTGACTGCAGGCCCATTTGTGATCCGGTAACGAGCGCATTTAACGGGTTGAGTGGGGAGCGGTGCAGGGAGCAGGGTTATGCAAATCAGATAGTATCTTCTTTTACACACTTGCTCTCTCAGACTCACAGACACACACATATAATCACCTACGCACATATACCCAGATACACACATATACACGCACACGCACACACATACACCCACATGCAAGGTAATTGTGGACTGTGCTAAGTGTAATTGTGTGGAGTCAGCAGGTAGATTACCATAGCCAACTAATCCATTTTATTAGAAGAAGACAGTGAGGGAGAGTAGGAGAGAGAAAGAGAGCAGGAGAAGGAGAGAGCAGAGCGAGAAGGTAGGATAAGGACAGAGGAGAGAGAAAGAGAGGGAGAGGAGATGGAGACTAGAATAGAAAATCTTGGAGAGAGTAGGAGAGGAGAGAGTCTAGGAGAGGAGACAGATTAGGAGAGGAGAGAGTCTAGGAGAGGAGACAGATTAGGAGAGGAGAGAGTCTAGCAGAGGGAAGGAGATAGAGAGAAAGGTATAAAGCATCAGCTGGAAGATGCATTTGGTGGTGACTTTAGCTGAGTCTATGTTATTGGTTGCCAATTCAGGATTCCTTCTCTTTTTCTGTAATGGAAATCCCTTATGTTGTCTACCTATACATTTAGCGTGTGTGGGTGTTGGCGAGTGCCTGTTTTTGTGTGTGTGCGTGCATGCGTGCGTGTGTTGTGTGTGTGAATTCAATGAAGATTGTATGCATTGTGTGGTTCCTGTGTTTGTGTTTATATATATATGTGTATGTGTACCTTTTTTTGCTTGTTTGTTTGCTAGGAGTGTGTGTGTGTGTGTTAGCTTCTTTTTTTGTGACAGGTAAGACAGAGTGATCCTCTTCTCACCTTTTAATCAGAAATCAGTGAAGTGTGTGGAGCCACCTCTTATACTTGACCCTCTCTCACTCTTACTCTCTCTCTCTCTCTCTCTGTCTCTCTCTCTCTCTGTCTCTCTCTCTCTCTCTCTCTCTCTCACCCTGTGTGTGTGTGAGGACCCGATCCATATCAAATCATAATAGATGGCAGCACTATTTGAACAGTGAATCAAAGCTTAAGCAGCCCGCTGCTGTGTCGTCAATACAAATCACGTTTGACAAGGAGGCACACTGGGTAACAACAGGCCTTTCAGACACAAACACAAACACACACACACACACACACACACACACACACACACACACACACACCCACACACACACACATTCAAAGCTGCATGGAAGTACATGGACATGCCCTTCTGCTGGCCATGACTAAACACACTCCTCCTCTTTCTATATCCTGCACTCACTCTTCTTGAGTGTGAGTGCAGTCCATCCCTCCATCACTCTATTCACTCTTGTTCACTCTTGCTGCTCCCCTCTCCCTCACTGTCTCACTCATAATTTCTCTATCTTCTCTACGTCACTTTTTTTCCTGAATACCTCTGTATCTGCCCGTGTTCCTCCGAGCCAGTCGCTGTGTGTGCTTACCTTTCTGTGTGTCTGTGTGTGTGCGTGTGCGTGTAATATACACATGTGCACTCATCTTGACCTTGACTCCCAGGCGCTGTGTTTAAAGCCTCTACGCTATCTTAATTCTGCCTCGTCTTCAAATCGTTTAACTATTCAAGGCTCCTTCCTTTTTTTAGAAAACAAAAACGTATTTATTTAAAAAAGGTATTTATAGTCCCGGGCGTCCGCTTCTTAGACAACTCGACACGTCAGAGAACAGAGCCAACCGACTCCAGAGAGGAGAGAAGGGGGGAAGGGAACGGCTGGGGCGGCAGTAGACGTGCGAGCGCGCGTCGTATCCAGACGTGGTGGTAGCGTGTTTTCAGACAGAACCGGGCCGAGGCGGCCAGGTGGAGAACAGAAACACCAGGACTGTCTGACAGCACTAATCTGCTGCCATCACAGAGAGGGAGTGTGGAGGAGGAGGCAGGGGGGGGAGCAAAATGAGTGGTGAAATGGGGGAAGCAGTGTCGAGGAGCCGCATGTGAAACTCAATGAAGCGTAGCGGTGAAGAGGACTCCAACGCCGCCCAGGGTGAGGATGACAGGGGAAGGTCAGGAGGAGAGGGGTCGTTCGGGGGTCCGGAGGCGGGGCTCCGTGTCCGGGGGCACCGCGTCGTCAGAACATCGTGTTGCCATGGAAGCGGCCGCCATCGGCTCTGCTGAGACATGGACTGTTGTTGACCGCCGGGGCCGTCGGAGGAGCCGTCGGTTGTCGTGGCGATGGTGTTGTTGTTGTGCAGCAGCAGCAGGATGGACACCACGGCAACCGTCGTCAAGGGGCAGCGGCCTTGCGCCGGCCGTCGTGGCCCCCGCCCAGGTGGGTGGAGCTGTGGCCCCCACCCCGGTGGGTGGAGTCGTGGTTTTTGTTGAGTTTCTGTGACTTTTGTGGGGGGAAGAAAAACGATTGGAAAATCTCAAGTCAAAGCCCTGCAGTAAAATAATAGGTTGGTCGTATTTTATTGACAAAATGATTTGAGCTACTTACAATTGCATAGCTAAACGTTCAGAGAAAGAGAATAGAGTAAATGTCTGCAAGAAAATATGAAACAAAAAATAAATACAGTACGGTAAGGCATTCAATGTACAAATGGTGTTTTTCCCCAAACATCTGATCACACATAAATGATAATTGATCCCAAATATCTTCAGTCCACATTCAAGTATCATTGAGTCAGAAGCAAAATCCAATAGTCCTGTTCCGTAACAAAGCGTCCCTTGGAACCCATATAAATAAAATCCCCTGTCTACTTCCAAACAGAACCTGTTGGTTCCACCGGAATGGAAAGAAACTCTTCCTCTCTGTATGCACTTCCCATGTCTGCCAGTCATGATTAACAGAGGGTCTTAATAGTGGCTGAACCTTGGCTGACCCAAACTCTCCCTCTCAGGCTCACCTGCGTTACACCACACTGGTGCCAGAGAGGCAGCTATAGTGTCTATCTCAGCAGCGCATTATTGATGCCATTGAACTGGACGATTATCCCACTGATAGTACTGTCTGTTTGGATCTCCTTGTGTGTGTGTGTGTGTGTGTGTGTGTGTGTGTGTGTGTGTGTGTGTGGGTGTGTGTGTGTGTGTGTCTGTGTGTGTGTGTGTGTGTAAGTAGAGGGACACTGAATCTCACAGATAACGGATGTTTTTGTTCTGTGCGTGCTTTTCCTGCCACTGTCCCCTCTGTTACCCTGACTCTATTGGGAGCATATTTAAATCCCATTTGGAAGGACGAAAAAAATCCCTTCTCTTCTATATGAATATATAGCTATAGGTACAGCTATAGTCATGACAATAAAGCAATCATATTTAATCAAATTATATTGAGAAATAGAGGGAGAGAGTGTTAGAGTGACACACATCCATACACAGAGAGACAGAGAGAGAGTTAGAGACTGAAAGTGAAAATGGGTCAGCTCTGTGCCACCTAGCAAGAGAGCTCGGAGAAACCTTGACAGACATATGACACACAAGCCCTCACGTCGTGTGAGGAACGGCTGGGAAAGTGATTCTGTGCCAGTGGGAACCGAGCCGTACTGCGTCATTGTCTTGGTCTGTTTTAGACATTTCAATTATAAACAGTGGTTTGCAACTTGAATTGATTGAGTGCGGCCGTATGGCTAGGCGACGGCGAACGTACATTGATTGTGGCTATTGATTGTCTTTCATCTGATGGATTTTAAAAAATGTATTGCTGAATAGTCACATAGTGTTTTTGTATATCTGAGATGTAGTAGAACATTGGAACAGTTTGTACCGGTCACAGGGCCAACGACAATTGGAAATAACCACTGTGTATGTGTTTGTGTGTGTGTGTGTGTGTGTGTGTGAGTGAGTAAGACAGTGACTGAGTGTTTGTTTCTAAGTGCGTCTGAGTACGTGTGCATGTCTCTCCATCTCTCTCTCTCTGTCTGTCTGTCTATCTGTCTGTCTCTATCTCTCTCTCTCTCTGTCTCTGTCTCTCTCTCTGTCTCTCTCTCTCTGTCTCTGTCTCTCTGTCTGTCTTTCTCTCTGTCTCTGTCTCTCTCTCTCTCTCTCTCTGTCTCTGTCTCTCTCTGTCTCTCTCTCTCTCTCTCTCTGTCTCTGTCTCTGTCTCTCTCTCTCTCTCTCTCTCTCTGTCTCTGTCTCTCTGTCTCTGTCTCTGTCTCTGTCTCTCTCTCTCTCTCTCTCTCTCTCTGTCTCTGTCTCTGTCTCTCTATTCACACCCTCAACTGATCCACATAAAGCCCGGTCCCAGATGCTGTCGGGCTGATCCAGATTGGACCATGCGTTCCATCTGGTGCCAGGCTTTCCCTTCTGTGTGGAATCACGGAGACAGGCCTGTCTATCTGTGGACTCCAGGGTTCTATACTGTCTGTACCCAGAGTCTGGGTTCAGCTTCCACAAGCCACCATATAGCATTATATACCCTATAGGCATGGCAGCCGGCTGTTTCAAAGCAATTTTGCACATTAATGTGTGTGTGTGTGTGTGTGTGTGTGTGTGTGTGTGTGTGTGAATGCGCCCTGAATATATATTCAGTCACCATGACAGACTTGATAAATTAGTTGCATTACCCAGTGACTGATACCAACCAGTGCATATCATACTCACAGATACACAAACACACACACACGTACACACAGACACACGCACACATATATAGGGGGCTGGAAAGTGTTCAACTCCTGAAATAAAGGCTACTTGCTGTGATGGAAGCGGCAGAATCCCCTGTAAGTTGCTTTGGATAACAGCATCAGCTAAATAGTACCATTAATATACATACTAAATCTCTACACATTTAGTCGACATGCATTTTTAAACAAAGAAACAAACACACTCAAACACATACACACACACTCACTTACTCACTCACTCACTCACTCACTCACTCACTCACACACACACAAAACCCTGGAAAACTATGTCCATTTGGTTCTCTTTCTTGGTTCTTTAGTTTAGCTTTATTTAGTGTCTGCTTTAGTTTATAAGCTAGAAACGGCGTTGTTGACTCTCCTCCTCCCATCTGCCGTCTTCTGACCCCTGCTGCCCTCCGCTCACACCGTGGCCCCCCTCCTCCAAGAAGCTCCACACCCAAGGCTCGCTCTACAATCTGTCTCCTACCTCCTTCCTCCTTCTCCTCTCCTATGACAGAACCTTTATATGGAACGACAGAACCACTAATGATTCCATCTCCAAGGCAACGCGCTCACTCTGCACACGCCTCAGCAGTGTGGGAGTGAGAATCGCGCGGGAAAGATCTGTGCATTTTCTGGCAGGCGCTTCTCACATAAGGTAGCATGGGTACAGAACTTAATGCAGGAGTGTATGGCCATTGTCGAAAGAAAATGGTACTCGGTGATAGACTCCAACTGCATTGTTTTCAACTGTGTTTTTTGGGAGTTGCTCAGGTGTTTGTCAGTGAAAGTGGTGATAATGATGTCTGAATGTGTTCTCTGTGGTTGTGTGTGCCATCGCTCAGACAAACACAGGAAATACACTGACCTCTGCTACTCGCAGACCAAAACATAGTATCTGTAGAGCACCTGAAAGGTTTTTAGTGCTGGAAAAAAATGTTTTTGTGTGATTTGCTCCAGGTTAGAACACGGTGGTCTGATTTAGTCACTGATCATGGTCCCTTTGTGTGTTGCAGAGACGCGAGAGGACCGTACCAAGAGGCTGTTCAGACACTACACTGTGGGATCCTACGACAACTTCACCTCATACAGGTAGCTCTCTGCAGACACTGTGCCCTTTTGAACCGGCTGAGTGCTTCTGTTTCATGCTTCAACACTTTAATTCGCTGCTAAAGCCTCTTGCAAGAAAGCATAGTTTAATGACCAGAGTGAGTTTTCTTTTTAATTCCATTCTTAATAACGGCATGAAACTGACATGGATTTCTTACCTTGATAGCGCCTTTTTTTTTAATCACAGTTAGACATTGTGTCAAGGATTACAACCACTGAATGATATAGATGAGGCTGCGTTATCATCCATAGTCGTTCCTCAACACTCCATCTGACCACCCTTAGTGTTGATCTCACAGCCTGCTTCATGAAGTCATTGGATTATCTCACAGAAACCACCATATACTCTCACTCCATCTTCAGGCACTGCCATTCTGCTGCCACCTAAAGGTAGCTGCCCAGTAATGCAGGACATGTAAAATATCAAATGCATTGTGTAATTGGTCTGATTACAGCGTGCATGTGACTGTGGATGTCGTAGCATCCATTTGCCTCAAATACGTTTTCTTTTTCAAATGCACAGTATAACTCAGGACCTGTCTGGACATTTAAATACTTTTGACAGCAAAGGGTTGACCAGGTTATGAACAATTAAATAGAACTATTCAAAACAGAAATATACTAAATATATATATTATACAATAACGACCGATCAGATGCAATGGTGATCGCTCAGGAGCCTGATGGCCTGTGAGTGGAAATTGTTTGTAGTCCACTGCTGAATGCTCCTGTAATGCCCCCTCCCGCGGCTTCCTGAAGTCCACAATCATCTCTTTGATTTTGCAGACGTTGAAAGAAATGTTGTTGTCCTGGCACCACATAGACGGGCCATTCAAATCTTGTCACTGTGGGTGGTCTCATGGCTGTGTGATGAGACCCAGGGCGGTTGTGTCCTTTTGCAAATCTGATGATGACATCCGAGATGTGAGTTGCCACACAGTCATGTGTAAACACAGGAGCACAGGAGGGGACTGAGAACAGAGCCCTGAGGCACTCCCGTATTCGGGGTAAAGACACACATGCCTATGCTTATGCAGCCCTATATAAGTATTGCGTTTTTGTTGCATTGTGCACACTCAAGTACATGAGTTTATTTCATTGGACTAGTATTTGCACATGTGTCTGAAATATTTAGCTTTCTGTTTACTACTAAAAATGTTACTTTGTTCGTACCATGTGAAATGCTGGACTGAAATAAAGCCATGTCAATCCGTCACTTATTTCATAGTGTTTGTAAGTGGGCCCTGCAAACCAAGTGTTATCATGCAAATGGTGTTTAAATGCCAGAGAAGGGAGTCTGAGACACCAAGCTGTCCTGAGGGAGAGCTCCCATTATATCCAACCTCTTAGCCAGAGAGTTAACAATTAGCCAGCCTTTTAGAAAGGCCAGGTTAATAGACCCCAGTCTTCATTCTGATTAAATGCCACTTTCATGAAAGGTTTGCCAAATGTGGATCCTTCTAGCAGGTTTGGCCTGCTATGTTGTGTGTACAATATTCAGGGACTGAAATATGGTTGCGCTATTGTGTGTGTGTTCATTTAATTGGTAAGGAGTGTGTACAGCAGATTCCACATAATGTTCTTGTTGTTATATATAATATTTCTCTCTCTCTCTCTCTCTCTCTCTCTCTATACATATATATAGATATAATATAGATTAGATATAGAATGTTTTATGTTATCTATATGACATGATTTGGGATTCAGTAACATCCATTCAACAACACTATTTATATATATATATATGTGTGTGTGTGTGTGTGTGTGTGTGTGATATACGGATGACAGAAACCTACTGATTCATAAACAAATACAGTTGAGGTTTGATTCAATACAACTGCTGAAGGAATACTGTTATTTTGAAGCTGCATTTCAGTTGAGGTTTTATCCTGAATTATGTCGGTAAGCAGTAGAAGTAGTGAAAGAGCAACATTCAATAAGTCGCTAAGGTAAGTATAGGAGTCGGTGTTATTTTTGTGGAGAATTCAGCGGGGAAATAGTGAAATCTGTGTTCAAATGAAACTCTCCCGCTGTGTAGATTCTAACAACTGGGACAACTGGGGACCGAGCACTTCATTTTGATTTAGAAGTAAGAGCTTAGGCTGTGTTCCAATCAGTTCAAAAACACCCCCTATGCCAAATATTGCTCCGCACTCAGAATTCAGAATTATCTCACTGCCTAAAATGCAGCCACTACATTCATACAGAACTCTAACTGCCCAGAATAGTCTCTAAGTGGCGGGTAAACATAGAATCAAAACCTGTGAATTAGTTTGTCAGCACTATTGGAGAAACGTACAGTTTGTGTGTGATCACTTGTGTTGGACAGTACAAAGACGCAGCTGTGGGAGCTTCTAAACACTGGAATATAATGGATGTCAATGACTCACCAACTGCCCTGTTTTGGAACCAGCCTACACTATGAGAGGGGTTGAGTTTAAATAAAATGCATGGCTGATTTAAAGTACATCTTGACATAGACTATGTCAACAATCAACCTGGGGTCAAACTCTCTCTACCTGCTACAGTCTGTGCAGCAGGTATGTATTTCGGCCATTTCAATCACCAGTCAATCAGAGCTGTTAGAGCTTGTTAGCAGAAGTCTGGAGAGCGGACCACTGCTGAGCTCATTAACCCCAGACATTGTGCTCCGCGTCAAAAACAGCAATCAGTAGAAACGAGCAAGACAAAGCTGCAGTGTTTGATTAAAAAACGCCTAACAAATAAATGCTTAAGATTGTGGTGAACTTCACAAGCTATAATTGACCACATGTGGGCTTTTTCTGCCAGTTGACATTTTGTGATGTGAACCCTGAAGCCAGCTGTTTGCTGAGAGGTTTGGAAGATGACTGTACATGTAGTTTTGTATGTGTAGTATTTTGAATTACATATTGTCTCCACTCATAAATCCACATCTCTCACATTGATTAGAATATAAAAGATAAACACTTCTAGAGTTTATTCCTTGAGATTGTTACTTAAAAGACTTGGATGGTTTAAACAGGTTCTTGAAACTGTTTAAGTAGGTTCTTGAAATGGTTCAAGCAAGTTCTGGAAAAAAGGTTTGAGCAGGTTCTTTAAAAAACTAATGCACAAGGTGGGTTTTGTGCATTATTTTAATGCTCGATACAATTGCCAGCAGAGATGTGTGGGGATTGTTGGGCGTTGGACTGAACACCCAATATGCCTTACATACACGGGGCAGCAGCCTCATGAGACCACACAGATCACACTCTGTTCACCTTGTATTTCTCTCTGCAGATCGGTCTGCGCTTGATCCCTTTCAAAGCCTTTGCCAAAAGCTAAAATGCTAGGACCAATCAGCACTCGGGGGAGGTAGCTTCAGTTCATGATTTACTACCGCCGCACACTACCAAATTTAAAAAAAGGCGATGGAGGGACCCAAGGAAAGTGAATCAAAACAGTTTTTAACCAAAATAGACTGTTAAAGCTAGGTGAGGCAATTTATTTTAGCAGCATCTTTTTTTTCATAATTGTTTGAATTCTCTTTACATCCCGACAGCAATCAATAAATCAAATGCTCTGACAAAAGGAAATAACCCTACATATCGCTGTCGCAGACTAGTAATAAGCCTGTCCAAACATTTTATTTGGCCCAAATTAAATGATTGGATGGATATCCTGTCCGTCTACCTTCTTACCGGGCTACCTGACCATGCACTCATTGCACCTGACCGGATTCTTACAAGGCCAGGCAAACCTATTGCTAATACTAGTTAGCAATAGTTAGCAGACCTACTGCTAATGCTAGCGAGCTAGTTATGTGTTTTGCCAAGGCTTTTTTAACTTGCATTAGCTAGTTAGCAGACCTACTGCTAATGCTAGCGAGATATTTATGTGTTTTGGGAGAGTAGCTTTAGCGGGAGGCCTGGTTGGGGTTGAAATATTTTTGGGCGGCTACTTACAAAATATAGAAAATTTAAATAAACTTTACAATAAGGATTGACAGAAATCTGCCCGCAAGGCTCTTCTCGGATTAAAGTATGTCTTTGCCCTACTTCTAACCGCATTCAGCGACAGCGAAGAGAGCACGAGGGTCACTCTGATTGGCTGGAGTTTTGTGAGAGAGAAGCAATCAATTGCCACCCAGCCAAAACCAGACTGATATTCATCCGGAACGCAGACATGTGAATCCAGACGGTCTCAGGAAGCTCCTGAAGCAGAGAGGGCAGAACTCAAACTACAGAGCTCATGGATTCAGTCAAACATAATGTTTTTGGCACTTTACCTATATAGCTCTGGAAGGTACTATCAAAACCGTATGTTAAGCAAATAAATCATTTTTTCAATTTTTCTTTTGCAAACCAAGCCAGTTCTTTCTGCCACCCTTGGTGACAACACGCTGGGAGTGAGGCTGTTGGTCTCACTCTATTCTCCTGGTCCTGCTGTCCTCGTCCACCTGATGATAGCATCTATGTGTGGTACCATCAGGTGGTATCTACACTCTCTGTCCATTTCTGAAGCGACAAATTCTCCTCAGATACCAACTGGACACTAGGCTCCCTTAGAACATTTCCTCACTCTCAGCTTTGATGCCATAGCTAGTACACTCCCTCAAACACTTATATGTGCACACGTACACACAAATAAAACCCCCCATGGGTAATCCTGAGCTAGGTTTCATTTTCTTTTAAACAGATTGGGTCATCAGAAGAATAGTTACAGGTGACTTTGTGTGTATCCATTGGTCGAGTCACTGTGTGAGCATGTATGTGCACATCTGCACTGTCCTTATCCCGTATGTCTCTCTCTCTCTCTCTGTCTGTCTGTCTGTCTGTCTGTCTGTCTGTCTGTCTGTCTGTCTGTCTGTCTGTCTGTCTGTCTGTCTGTCTGCCTGCCAGTTGGTGTCTCTCTTGCTCTCTCTCTCTCTCTCTCTCTCTCTCTCTCTCTCTCTCTCTCTCTCTCTCTCTCTCTCTCTCGCTCTCCTCCCCTCTCCCTCCCTGTCTTTCTCTCTCACTGTTGTGCCTGTGTTGGCTTAACACCGTCTCTCCCTCTGTGTTCTAGCGACTACATCATCGAGGAGAAGAATGCAGTCTTACAGAAGAAGGAGCACGAAGGCTTCGGTTTCGTGCTGCGGGGGGCCAAAGGTGAGGTTCCCATGGCGACCCGATCACCTGCCCCACCGCCAATGAAGCCTGCGTTACCCCATCATTGACATGCATCAAATTTGAGCATTTGTTCATGAGTGAGCTGCCACTGTGTGTGTGTGTGTGTGTGTGTGTGTGTGTACGTGTGTACGTGTGTGTGTGTGTGCGTGCATGCGTGTGAAGCGAGGTGTGAGGTTGGTATTCTTAGTCACATGGTACTACTGATCATATGATCAGCGTCATGCTTTTATCAACAAAACCCTCATTAACTCAAACGGACTCAGTGGCCTGTGTGTCTGTGTGTTAATGTGTTAGTGATTTTGTGTGTGTTGGTGTTTGTGTGTGCGTGTGTGTGTGTGGCCCCTGTTGTGGCGTCCTCCTCAGCTGAGCTGTCAGCTTGCTGTCCCATCTGTTCCGTGCACGCGTGCACACGTGCACACAGCCTTCAGCTTTGAGAGAAAATCACTCGGCTTCTCCTCACATTTCCACGTCTCTTTTACTTCTCTCAGCCTCTATTGCTCTTTTCTACTCAGAGATATAGAATTCAGACACACATAGAGATGACCTTATTGATCCCGGAGGAATGTATTTGTTATATTTGCTCAGTGCAAGCCAGAAAGGTCAAAGTAAAAATAAATACAATAAACACATCTAGAAACTAATACAAAATACAGCATAGATACAAAAGATTCTTATTATAGATAACATATGCACCTAACCATCTGTATCCTTTTGCATAAAATCGAAATATATGAAGCTTAAGCTACGTTAGGTAAAGTAAGTGACTCTAAAATAAAGTCAAGTGTCCCAAGTTTATTGCAGGCCTATTGCACGTCTTACGTAATGGTGAAATGGCTGTGTTCAAAGTGACCGAACTAAATTGACAGTGCAGAGTTCAGATTGACTCACCTCCGGTGGTGAGATGAGTTAAAGAGTTTGACGGCCACAGGAATGAGGCGTTCCTGTGGCGTTCCCTGGAACTCCTAACTGCCAAGGCTCTGAATGTGCTCCTCTGTTCAGACAGCACTCTGCGGAGCGGGTGGGAGTCTTTGTCAAGAATGGAGTTCGAACAGCATCTTCCTCTCTGTAACTGCTACCAGGGGGTCCAATGCCACCCAAAGAACAGAACCGGCCCTCCTGGTCACTTTCTTTATTCTGTTGGAGTCCGCCACCCGCATGCTGCCGCCCTAACTCTCCACAGAGTAGGAGAGGGTGCTGGCCATCACAGACACAAAGGAATGCTACACAGCAGAGGTTGAGGGTCCGAATCTCCTCAGGTCAGCCTTCGGCTTCTTCGGCTCACTGAGGTTGAGCTGCAGTTCGTTGAGTTCACACCGGTCGGCGAAGCTGATGCAGCCAACCACTGCAGGGCCATCAGAGAATCACTGCAGGGCCATCAGAGAATCACTGCAGGGCCATCAGAGAATCACTGCAGGGCCATCAGAGAATCACTGCAGGGCCATCAGAGAATCACTGCAGGGCCATCAGAGAATCACTGCAGGCGGCCGGACCTGTTATGTGGACCAAAGTTCAAAGTCCAACATTTTTTTATTAGTCGCATGTATGTAAAAAATAAAATTTTACATACAGTGAGATTAAAAAGGGGTTATCACTCATAACCCAATTGGTGCAAATTGCTAAAGCCTGAATAAATAATCAATAATAGTAATTTAAAAACAGACATCCCTTAATGAGCTGGGGCTATAAAAACGGTCGTAAAAAATGGTATATAAAAGTGCCTGTAACATTGTGCAAGAGTGCAAAAGTGCCAGTTATAGTCCACCAGAGTTAAGCAGTCTAACTGCCTGTGGAAAGAAGCTCCTCCTCAGTCTCTCAGTCCGAGCTTTAAGGCAGCGTAGCACCAAGTCTGCGGTGTAAAGGGTGAAGAGGAATAAAGACAGGAACGTCCCCCTGTGGCGCTCCGGTGTTACCGTGTCCCCGTACCGCCGTGGGTTCCGGACACGCTGGATGGTGTTGGAGACACTGGAGAATGATTCTCCCATGGCCCCGCGGCTGGTCCTGCCCCCTGTGTTCCAGCTTCTTCCTGTAGCTGTCCTTCCCCTCTTTGATCTTCACAGACAGATCGCTCTGTACCCTCACCTGAACACCGCCTACTTCTCGTTGAGGGGGGATCTAGGGCTCATTGGTGATCCAGGGCTTGTTGTTGGGGCAGCGTTTAACCATCTTCAGGGGAACAGCGCTGCTTGAACAGAACTTGACGTAGTCGGTGATGCACTTGTCCTGCCCGAGCAGCGCGAAGTGATCCTCATTGGTCATTGGTTCCTCGGAGCAGTCCTTGCGGTCATCGCTGTGCTCCTAAGACCACCTCCCCACAGTCCTGAAGCGGGCGGGTACACCAGGGCCTTGTGCATAGGAGGACGACGGACCAGGTTGTGGTCTGATCTTTGCAGCAGGGGTTTTGCGGCAGAGCTTAATGCCTCATTAACATTGGCTCTAAAGGGCTGATTATGGTTCCACGTTCACGCAACGTAACAACCACGCAGACACTTCGACACTGTCGAGAACCTTTATGGTTCTGCGTCAGGTTTTAGTGAGCGGACCAATCACAGCCCTTGCTGCTGCGTCGCCTTGAAGGAAGGTTACAATTTTTAGGAGGCGCACGTCAGGCCCTTGCGGTGGACGCAAGGAGGGTCCACAAGGACGCGAGGGGTCCGTAACCTCCTTGCGTTGCGTGAACGTGGGACCATAATCAGCCTTTAAGATCCTCCTCTCTCTGGCGGGGCAGCCCATAAACTGAGGGACAGTGACCATCAGTCCCGTGCAGTGATGACGTCCCGGGAGATCAGCCATAAAGGCAGAGGGGTACAGAGTCCGGTGCCTGGCTGTGACGGAGTGTGAGGTCACCCCTGGTCGCGGCATTGGCCGAGGGGAGGTAAACAGGGACAATAATTGCAAGCGTGAACTCCCTGGATGTGTCGTATGGACAGAGCCCTACGGCTAATAGCCCTTCAATGCCCCGGCTGCAGATACGCTCCTTAGTCACAGTGTGACCCGGATGACACCATCTGTTGTTAATGAAAATGGCATTTCATCCGCCTTGCCTCGCGCCACTTTCAGTGCTGTATCCGTCTGCCCGGACAGGCGGCCGTCGATGGTAACAGAGGAATCAGGACTAGTTTCGTGCAGCCATGCCTCGGTAAAACACGTCCCACTACGTTCACGACCTTGCTCCGATTCCTCCCCAGGGCTGCCAGTTTGTCCAGCTCATTGTCCAGCGACCTCACGTTGTCCATAACGATGGAAGATTGTATTTCCTCTTCGCATCTCTCCGGGTTTTCTGTGGCGTTTAACTCCCGCTCGGTTACCACAAAGTATCCACCCCTTGTCCTTTGTCTTATCTCCATGGAAATATTGAAATATAAGGGATGGCTAACATGTGCCCGCAGGTGAAAACAAAGTCACCCACCTCGTTCCTGGTAATAGATCTACCCATCACCATAAAACAGTACTAAAAACATTCTCCTAACCTGAATGTACAATTTGCAAGTTAAATCTTAAATGGACTACAGCCCTTTACGAACCAGTGGCCAATGTAAGCGCTTTTAAATATTGCCTAACATTCACCCATTCATGCACTCATTCACCGCCCGGCGTGTCCACCATGGAGTCGGCAGCCAGCTCGTCGGGGGCAGTTAGGGTTAGCGGCTGACAACGTGAGGTCGCTCAGGGACACACTCGCCACGGCCAGGAGGAGCCGGGGATCGAACTAGCAACCTCGGGGCGACCAGCCGACCCGCTCCACCTCCTGAGCCCCATGCCCCCCACGCTGCCACACAGATCCACGCACAACGCATCCGACATGAAGCAAAGCACAGCTGCACAAGGTGTGGTTCAATCTTCTGATTGTATTCTATGAGCGTGTAAGTGTGAGCTAAATGCAGCAGATGATACCATCTTTGGCTCAATAACGGGCCGATCAATAATCGTGGATCACATGTCCTTGTAAGCTCGGGTTGGGGCGGAGGTCGGAAAGGTAGAAAGGTAGAACACCTCATCACGTCGGGCGAATTCAAATCAGCCAAATCACCAGAATCACCAACTGTGAGAACTTTGTGTGCCACTATCCACGGGCACACTGTGTCCACTTTGCTAATGCACATCCCTGCTTCCAGCTCAGGCCGGTTACCATGGCAACCACTTATGGGCATCCATTCTTGTGTTTGTTTTACTGCACATAACTGCTTAACACACTCACACAAACGCACGCACCTACACACACACACACTGCCTCGACGTGCACACACACACATTCACACAGAGAAACACACATATTCGCACAATAATAGTAGCATAGTTGGACTGTCTCCCAGATTAAATTGAGTTTGTAGCTGTGCACATTTATGCATTCATCTGTGTGTGTGTGTGTGTGTGTGCGCATGCGTGTGTGTCCGTGCCTGCCTGCCTACTTGCGTGCATGTGTTTGTGTGTGTGTGCGTGCATGCGTTTGTGTGTCCACAAATATTCCAAAAGTGATTAGTGTACAACTTCTTCACAGTGTGATTTGATCTCCTCGCTATGGTAACAGAGAATATGTGGAAGTGGGTGTATAGTGGGTTCATAAAGCTCTGTTTTTATTATAACATTACATAGTACAGATAACACAGCAAATGGCTACTACACGTTCCTTCTAAAACTGTAACCGAAGTAGAGATATGAGCAAATATACAGTATTATTGTTTATTAAGCATTTCATTTCAACCTTATCTCTCCTTACTATGTGTGCAAGAAAGTCCAGCAGTAATCAACAAATCCGTTGTAAATGTATAATATATACAATATAAAATCAGCATGATCCAGTCTGCAGTGTGCGTACAATGTACAGTGAATTAAGATTTCTTGTGGATAGAGCAGACCATTCAGACAAATTGTGTGTTCACATGGCATAATGTGTGTTCACATAGCATAATGTGTGTTCACGCGTGTTCACGTAACATAGTGTTTGTTAACGTGTATTAACATAACGTATGTTAACATAGCATTACGTTCGCTAACATTACCAACATTTGTTAACGTGTGTTCACATAACACAATGTGTGTTATCCTGTGTTAGCTTTACAGAAATGTGTGTTAAGATAACATAACGTGTGTTAAAGGGGTCATATTATACCAGCAGGTGTGAGTGTGATTAGCCGTTACAAGCCGTTTTGGAAATGTGAAGCTTCTGACATCACAGATGGGCGTGTCCGCCTAGATGTGTTCTGGGTAGATGAGTCTACCTGCCCACCCAGTGGGCTGTAGCAACAAATCCAGGGGGACACGCCCACCTGTGATGTCAGAAGCTGCCCACCTGTGATGTCAGAAGCTGCACATTGTAACGGCTAATCACACTCACACCTGATGGTATAATATCAATTTCAATTAATCTTGTTTTTGTTTTGTTTTATTCTGTTGTTACTTGAATAATTATACATTTTAATTTTTTTAACATTTAACATTTCTTTAACATTACATAATGTGTGCCTATATGTGTTAACACAACATAACGTTTGTTAATATTACATGATGTGTGCCTGTGTGTGTTAACACAACATAACGTTTGTTAACATTACCTGATGTGTGCCTGTGTGTTAACACAACATAGCGTTTGTTAACATTACCTGATGTGTGCCTGTGTGTTAACACAACATAACGTTTGTTAACATTACCTGATGTGTGCCTGTGTGTGTTAACACAACATAACGTTTGTTAACATTACCTGATGTGTGCCTGTGTGTTAACACAACATAACGTTTGTTAACATTACCTGATGTGTGCCTGTGTGTTAACACAACATAGTGTTGTTATCATTACCTGATGTGTGCCTGTGTGTTAACACAACATAACGTTTGTTAACATTACCTGATGTGTGCCTGTGTGTTAACACAACATAACGTTTGTTAACATTACCTGATGTGTGCCTGTGTGTGTTAACACAACACACTGTGTCTGTTACCACGGCAGCGGAGACGCCCATCGAGGAGTTCACGCCCACGCCGGCGTTCCCCGCGCTGCAGTACCTGGAGTCGGTGGACGTGGAGGGCGTGGCCTGGAGGGCGGGGCTTAGGACCGGAGACTTCCTGATAGAGGTAACCACTAGGACCTGGAGGGCGGGGCTTAGGACAGGCGACTTCCTGATAGAGGTAACCAATAGGAGCTGGAGGGCGGGGCTTAGGACTGGAGACTTCCTGATAGAGGTAACCAATAGGAGCTGGAGGGCGGGGCTTAGGACAGGAGACTTCCCTCAGCTACCGAGCTGGCTAGCGTTCAAGGGATGATTTGAAGAGGAAAACAGCACCCCCCCTTGCTCCCTTACCTGTTGGGACACCCTACCCCAAAGTAAGGGGTACGCTTAGGGCTCTAGGGGTAGGGCTCTAAGGGTAGGGCTCTAGGATTAGGGCTCTAGGGGTAGAGCTCTAAGGGTAGGGCTCTAAGGGTAGGGCTCTAGGGGTAGGGCTCTAGGGGTAGGGCTCTAGGGGTAGGGCTCTAGGGGTAGGGCTCTAAGGGTAGGGCTCTAGGGGTAGGGCTCTAAGGGTAGGGCTCTAGGGGTAGGGCTCTAGGGGTAGGGCTCTAGGGGTAGGGCTCTAGGGGTAGGGCTCTAAGGGTAGGGCTCTAGGGGTAGGGCTCTAAGGGTAGGGCTCTAGGGGTAGGGCTCTAGGGGTAGGCTTAGGGCTCTAGGGGTAGGGCCCTAGGGGTAGGCTTAGGGCTCTAGAGGTAGGGCCCTAGGGGTAGGCTTAGGGCTCTAAGGGTAGGGCTCTAGGGGTAGGGCTCTAAGGGTAGGGCTCTAGGGGTAGGGCTCTAGGGGTAGGGCTCTAGGGGTAGGGCTCTAGGGGTAGGGCTCTAGGGGTAGGGCTCTAAGGGTAGGGCTCTAGGGGTAGGGCTCTAGGGGTAGGGCTCTAAGGGTAGGGCTCTAGGAGTAGGGCTCTAAGGGTAGGGCTCTAGGGGTAGGGCTCTAGGGGTAGGGCTCTAGGGGTAGGGCTCTAAGGGTAGGGCTCTAGGAGTAGGGCTCTAAGGGTAGGGCTCTAGGGGTAGGGCTCTAGGGGTAGGGCTCTAGGGGTAGGGCTCTAGGGGTAGGGCTCTAGGGGTAGGGCTCTAGGGGTAGGGCTCTAAGGGTAGGGCTCTAGGGGTAGGGCTCTAGGGGTAGGGCTCTAAGGGTAGGGCTCTAGGGGTAGGGCTCTAGGGGTAGGGCTCTAAGGGTAGGGCTCAAATCTAGGGGAAGGGGGAGGATTGGGACAGGGCCTTAGTCTCCCTGCTACAAGTTAATATGGTGGTATGCAATTTGGGACGCAGCTCTTGTGTTAAATATGTTTTAACATAACCTTGTATCTATGTATACATGGATGACTGTATGTATGTATGTATGTATTTATGCATATATGTATGCATGAATGTGGCTGTATGCGTTTTGTGTGTGTGTGTGTGGCTGTGTGGGTGCATCCGTATGTGTGTATTTATGTATGTATATATGTGCATATATGTGTGTGTGTGTGTGTGTTTGTGCCTGCGTGCCTGCACTGTATGTGTGTGTATGTCCTAGGTGAATGGGATGAACGTGGTGAAGGTGGGCCACAAGCAGGTGGTGTCTCTGATCCGCCAGGGGGGCAGTCGGCTGCTCATGAAGGTGGTCTCGGTGACACGCAAACCAGAGACTGAGGAGGTGGTCCGGAAGAAAGGTGAGTAAGCGGGGGGGCGATGTGTGAAACATACCGTCACGGGGCATCACGGGGCATCACGGCCCATTGGCTTTGGATTGGAAACAACAAATGTGGCGCTAAAGGTCGATAAAGCATTGCTTATCTTTGAAAGGTGGAATTATGTGTGTTGTCTGTTATTGGGGCTGCTGGCTGGCCTAGGGTTGCGGCGGTTATTTTTAACGTTTAAACGTCGGGATTGTTATATCGTGCTCCTGTCAAAATGCATTCTGGGTAAGCCAATTGTTTGCACCACTGAATTTCGCCGGAATATGGGCGCCATGCGGGATCCTGTAAGCTGAATTCACACTTCTGCCTACTTCACATCGGGACGCAGAGACAAGACTCAGCTCTCTGCAAAGCTGCCTGCATTAATTCTTCCAAATCACATTAACATGTTTGAGGAGGTTTAATCGTCTCTCAACCATGCGATAAAGATGTTGCGAAATCATTCAAACGGTCTGCTGAGAAGCAGTTGGTGTATCGCCACCGACTCAAAACACAGTGTTTTGATTTTGTCTCTTTGTCTGTGGGTGTTTGTCCCAGAGCTTTCCACATAGCCACTGGGAGTATGACACAAACACACACACACACACACAGACACACTGTGTGTGTGTTGTCTTCTTGTCAGATCCAAAGTCGGGGCAGGCTTGAGTACAAAATGAAGACCTCCAACAACAACAACAACAACACATTTGTACCTGAGCGGGCGGAGAGGGAGAGTGTGTCGTGCGCTGAGAGTTGCTGGTGTGATTACCGGTCCTGGAAGTCTGTCTCCGTGGCTCGGCCGGGGGGACGGGAGGGCGTCGTGTGGCAGGGGGCTGGCCTCAGAGCCGGGTCTCCGTTGGGAGGAGTGTGTTATCTCTGGTAGTAGTGTGTGCAACATGGCATCCTGCTGTATCGTCATGTGGTTTCAGTCCACCATTCAATAGCACCCCCCCCTGCAGACACACTAACACACAAGCCTTCACTATTTTGCACACGGGCACATATGTGTGTGCGTTTTTGTGTGTGTGTGTGTGTGAGGGCTTGGCAGGAGGGGGGGGGGGTAATCGTCTGGCTGTCTATTGCTTTCCTTCATCTGTCTTCTTCTTCTATTGTCTTCCGGCTTCTCTGTTCTGAAACACATCCCAGTGTGTTAGAATGGTATTGGAATTAGTAGCAGATTTCTAAATAGTGCTTTAACCTTATCAACAACTCCGCTTGAATGTTAAAGCAAGCGTATATTTTAGCAACCTACTTTTGGCTTTAGGTTCCTTATCGTTGTGACTTGATGTTCTTCTTTAAGTCCAAATAAGTTAACGGTTAGCCCTTGATTAAAGACGCGCCTCTTTGGCGTGTCTGTAGCCCATGACCCGGGACAGATGAGACCAGCGGACGATGGGAGAGGACTCTGATGAGAGAGACAGAGGTAGATAAGGCGATTAAAGCGTACGTCAGTACACATCGGCAGAGGAGATGTTGCCGTTGAGTATTCAAATACTTGTCAAGGGATTTCCGCCAGGTGATGGAGCAGATTTCAGCAGGAAAGAGAGAGATTGACTGCGTCTGGGTTCTGAGCTAATGAGGATACTGAGATCCGAGACACATTCTGTGAGTTTTATTTAATCTATCGTGTTTTTGCTCTCTCTTCAATTGACTGTACACTCGCACTGATCTTCCAGTGGGAGTTTCTGCATTTTTGCAACAGAACCACATAAACACACATACACACACACACACATATGCGCACAGACACACACACAGACGCACGAAAGCATGCGCACACACACACACACACACACACACACTTCTGCTGCACCATACGAGGCCTAACTACTGCCACCGTTGCCATGGTGACTACACTGCATGTTTGATTTTAGCATTACTCTACAGCAAAATCATCTCTCCCTCTCTCCTTCTCTCTCCCTCTCCTTCTCCCTCCCTCACACACACACACAAACACACACAAACTCACACGCACATGCAGACTGACACACACACACATACACACACACTCACACAGGGTGTCTATCTCCGTTGCTGTGTTTTCTGCATACTGCACCCTGCTACATCACCAGAGTCTGCAGCCCAAGCAGAGTGAAGATGTCTGATACGGGTGTCTGAGTCTCTCTGTTCCTGCTGACTTCAGCACGGCGTGGTCCAGCTGTGGCGACGGGGGACGGCGTCTGGGACGTGCAGACGTATATATAGAGAGCACTCCGGGGCGGTCCGCGGAGAACGCTTTGCAGGTGTACAGGCGTTCCGTTTCAATAGTTGGTGGCGTGGGATGGTGCCTGGGAGCCTTTAGCCGCCGAGTGCCGGGGGTGTTGGGGATGAAATCGATTGCCATGGGTTTGCGATGCTTGAAAAAGAATCGCCTTGTGTTCAGAGCTGCATCATGTTGAAGGATCCAAACCTGGGACTTTCTGCTTTTTTTTTTGGACGGCGTCGAACCTGGCTGGGCTGCCTGTGCACTGGTATTTGTATCTCTCTTTTTTTTTGTTACATGTAAATGAGTGGATGGATGTTGTGTGTTAAAGCATCAGTATCCTCCCGCGCTCCGAGTGGCAGCGCGCCGTCTGCCAGGGTGCTGTGAAGTTGGAGACAGCCTCTGGGCTCATGGGAGCTGAAATCCGTAGTGTGTGACAGTATTTTCCTTCAGCTGCTCAAGTCCTTGTTAACCGTCCGTGTTCCTGGCCAACATGGAGCCGTGTTCCTCAGCAAGGTGTTTTCGCAGTAACACCGCGTCTGAAAGGAGCGGCGCCGCCGGGAGAGTGTGAACGCGTTCCCCGGGCCAGGCGGGTCTCCTCTCAACCCCCCCTGCCCCGACCAGACCAGACCAGACCAGACCAGACCAGACCAGACCAGACCCCTCCGGAACGCCGCAGTGTGACAAGAGAAATGGACGTCTCACTCTCTCTCTCTGCCACCCGTGTTCGCTGCTTCCTTGTGCCTACCTTGGCGGTGGAGCGCTTCTATTGGGCGCATGGTGGGCGGGCTGGTACGGAGAGGTAACAACCAGGACCGCGCTGTCTTCGCCTCCCCTGCCGGCTCCTCTGTGCCGAGGCGCCTGTCTGGCTGAAGGGGCCACAGTGGTGGTGGAGGTGGTGGTGGAGGTGGTGGTGGTGGTGGAGGTGGTGGTGGTGGTGGTGGTGGTGGTGGAGGTGGTGGTGTCAAGGGGACAATCGGACCCGCTTTCCCTGCCAGCCCATCGGTGATCAGAGCATGAGGAAGTCGGGCTCCAGCGCCTGCGGGCGGGAGACCCAGGTGCTGGCGCCTTGCGACGCCGGCCCGGGCCCGGCCCGGCTGCGGGCGCTGAGGGCGGGCTGGGCGGGCCGGCTGCAGGTGGCCCGGCGAGCGCTGAGCCGCAAGGCCAAGGGGTCGGCGGCGGCGTCCTCAACGCCGTGCCTTTTGTCCTTCACAGCGCCCCCCCCGCCCAAGAGGGCCCCCAGCACCACGCTGACGCTACGCTCCAAGTCCATGACGGCCGAGCTGGAGGAGCTGGGTGAGGGCGCGCACACACACACACACACACACACACACACAATACACACACCAACACACACACACACACACACCAACACACACACACACATATGGAATACGCCCAGACACAACACACAAACACATGTACGTAACGGAGCCACGTACACACACACACACACACACACACACATAGTGATGCAAACACACACATCAAGTTCACACATGCATTAACTTGCATGCGCAAGACAAACTCAAACTTTAACATACACACAATATACACACACACAATCACAGAGTGAGACATGAAGACGTACAGAGGTTCACTATGCACACACACACAAACACACACACACACACAAATACACGCACTCGCACAAAGTCACACATACACACATCTGCACTTTTCCTCTCTACTCTTATGTTCCTTGAATGCCTGTTTCTTGGATTGTGGAGCAGCTCGGTGGCTCTCCAATGCCCACTGAGTTTGTGTGCCCTGTCTGCTCTACCCTAACTCTCCCTTCTCCTGCTGACCCTGTCGCTTTCCCCTCCAAGCCTCTGCCCGCCGCAGGAGAGGAGGTGAGCCATCGCCACGCACCTGAGCGTCAAAGACCACCATTCACCTGTCAGCTTTTGAGTTCCACAGTGTCCGTGATTACGAACCAGTCACACGTTCACCTTCCCCACGTCTTTGTTTAATTTCCTGTTTTTCATTTCCTCTCCCGTCACTTACTCACTCCACCGAGGGTGGTTATGACACACACCCGAACTCATGTGGTCTCCCTCTCGTCCATAAAGTCTTCATTTGTTTTATTACTTTGTTAACGCCTTATCAGTCACAAGTCATTTACAAGCCTTTAGTTGATGATGAACTCATCTTTAACAAAACATTAATTTACCAGCCTTCAGTTAATGAGGAAGCAATCATGAAATCATGAAACAATATTATTTTGTAAATATTTAGAAGTGCTATTTTGAAGTTTTATTTCACCACCAGGTGTGTTGTTCATTAGCCTTTACCAGCCATGTGAAAATCGCCCATGTAGTGACATCACAAGTGGGAGTGTCCGCCCGGTTGATGGACAGAACAGCCTACCAGTTGGTACTGTCCACTGGATAAGCTGGTAGGCTGTGCAAACACAGACAAACATTAATGTTTTGTGGATCGGTACTTACTCTTTTACTAAAGGCTTATAAACGGCGGGCGCCTGAACGCTATCATAAAGTGCAACCGAGGGTTGTGTTGTGTCATGTGGGCGCTCCCCTGCCTTGGACTCAACACGGTAGTTATGTAAGTCTGGCCGTCATCTCCGACCCAACAGAGAGGCTGGATGAGATGCTGGCCACGCAGGAGCCCGCCATGCGGCCCCTGGCCCCTGAAGGGGACTACCGGGCGGCCACGGTGAAACAGAGGCCCACCAGCAGAAGGATCACACCGGCAGAGATCAGTGTAAGGAGTCCCCAAAGGCAGTCCCAGTGCCGTCCTTGTTATTTCATCTATTATCGTTTATTTGTATGTTGGCCAGTGTTAACTGATTGGCTTCGTCCCAACTTTCGTCCCTGGGCGGGTTATTTCGAAGCACACTGAAACTGACAACGCTGACACACAGACAATGTTTGCACCCAGAGCAGCATACAAGACAGACAAAAGCATAAAATAAAAATATAAGAAATATATACTATATTATATATTTTGTTCATATATATATTATTTCAATACTGCATTAAAATTTAATAAAATGAAGTAAACCAAAGATTGTCTCCATATTTCTGGGGATAATGTTTATGTTTTTCAGGAGCATTTGTTTAGCCTCCTATGGCTCATTTCATTGCACACCTAGTATTTATAATATCCAGTATAAGCACCAGTCATATTACATAAGTCCAAAGCACACGGCCATGTCGAAGCCGACCCCAAATAAAAATCTTGAACTTTGATATCCAAAATAGACTTGAGTTCGAAGCTAGCAGAAAAATACCGCCCGCTACATTTGCGCACCGTTTGCCCAGCTCCTTTAAAAACATCATGATCCTGTTTCTTTTTTGGGTTGCTCTACAAATATCCACCGAAATTCACACTCTGTGTTCATGTAATAAGGTCATGAAAGGAAAACATATAGATCAACTTAAACCAGATAATCAACACTTTTTAGCCACCATACTGTGTGTGTGTGTGTGTGTGTGTGTGTGTGTGTGTGTGTGTGTGTGTGTGTGTGTGTGTGTGTGTGTGTGTGTGTGTGTGTGTGTGTGTGAGAGTGTGCATGTGTGTGCGTGCGTGTTCACTAAATCATTAATCATGCCGTAGCAGTTACCAATCTGAATCACAGGATGAATCATTGCATGTGTTGTGTTTCAGTCGCTGTTCGAGAGACAGGGGATGCTCCTCCGTGGAGGACTCCACCCTGGGATCGAGAGAGGTCACATGCCGGTGCCGAAGGGTATGTCGAGGACCAAGTCGTTTGGTAAGGCAATACATCCAACATACTTTGACATTGGCTCACTATTATGCTGACAGAATGATCTGACTGCATAGACATGTCATGGCATATTATGGAAAATATATATTTGGTGCATCAGATTCAGAATCAAATTCTTTTTTTATTTTCAACTTCACCTTCCTACATGTCGAAGGGCACTGATTTGTGTATGAAATGTCCTCACAGACATAATAAAAGTACTAACTTATCCAATATGCTGCAAATTGAGAAGAGTCTCAGAGCTGCTGTGCTATGTCTTGGTGGGGTGAATTTCTGTCCTCAGGAAGTCCATGAGCTCCTTTACTAAGTCTAGTTGTGGTGACTTCCTGTGCACGTCTAGTTGTGGTGACTTCCTGTCTATGTATGGTTGTGGTGACTTCCTGTCTAAGTCTAGTTGTGGTGACTTCCTGTCTAAGTCTAGTTGTGGTGACTTCCTGTCCACGTCTAGTTGTGGTGACTTCCTGTCTAAGTCTCGTTGTGGTGACTTCCTGTCCACGTCTAGTTGTGGTGACTTCCTGTCTATGTCTGGTTGTGGTGACTTCCTGTCTATGTCTGGTTGTGGTGACTTCCTGTCTAAGTCTAGTTGTGGTGACTTCCTGTCTAAGTGTAGTTGTGGTGACATCCTGTCCACGTCTAGTTGTGGTGACTTGCTGTCTAAGTCTAGTTGTGGTGACTTCCTGTCCACGTCTAGTTGTGGTGACTTCCTGTCTATGTCTATTTGTGTTGACTTTCTGTGTAAGTCTAGTTGTGGTGACTTCCTGTCTAAGTCTAGTTGTGGTGACTTCCTGTCTAGGTCTATTTGTGGTGACTTCCTGTCTAAGTCTATTTGTCGTGACTTCCTGTTTAAGTCTAGTTGTGGTGACTTCCTGTCTAGGTCTATTTGTGGTGACTTCCTGTTTGAGTCTAGTTGTGGTGACTTCCTGTCCAAGTCTATTTGTGGTGACTTCCTGTTTGAGTCTAGTTGTGGTGACTTCCTGTCTAGGTCTATTTGTGGTGACTTCCTGTCTAAGTCTATTTGTCGTGACTTCCTGTTTGAGTCTATTTGTGGTGACTTCCTGTCTAGGTCTTTTTGTGGTGACTTCCTGTTTGAGTCTAGTTGTGGTGACTTCCTGTCTAGGTCTATTTGTGGTGACTTCCTGTTTGGTTCTAGTTGTGGTGACTTCCTGTCTAGGTCTAGTTGTGGTGACTTCCTGTTTGAGTCTATTTGTGGTGACTTCCTGTTTGAGTCTAGTTGTGGTGACTTCCTGTCTATGTCTATTTGTGTTGACTTTCTGTGTAAGTCTAGTTGTGGTGACTTCCTGTCTAAGTCTAGTTGTGGTGACTTCCTGTCTAGGTCTATTTGTGGTGACTTCCTGTCTAAGTCTATTTGTCGTGACTTCCTGTTTAAGTCTAGTTGTGGTGACTTCCTGTCTAGGTCTATTTGTGGTGACTTCCTGTTTGAGTCTAGTTGTGGTGACTTCCTGTCCAAGTCTATTTGTGGTGACTTCCTGTTTGAGTCTAGTTGTGGTGACTTCCTGTCTAGGTCTATTTGTGGTGACTTCCTGTCTAAGTCTATTTGTCGTGACTTCCTGTTTGAGTCTAGTTGTGGTGACTTCCTGTTTGAGTCTAGTTGTGGTGACTTCCTGTTTGAGTCTAGTTGTGGTGACTTCCTGTCTAGGTCTATTTGTGGTGACTTCCTGTTTGGTTCTAGTTGTGGTGACTTCCTGTCTAGGTCTAGTTGTGGTGACTTCCTGTTTGAGTCTAGTTGTGGTGACTTCCTGTTTGAGTCTAGTTGTGGTGACTTCCTGTCTATGTCTGGTTGTGGTGACTTCCTGTCTGAGTCTAGTTGTGGTGACTTCCTGTCTGAGTCTAGTTGTGGTGACTTCCTGTCTGAGTCTATTTGTGGTGACTTCCTGTTTGGTTCTAGTTGTGGTGACTTCCTGTCTGAGTCTATTTGTGGTGACTTCCTGTTTGGTTCTAGTTGTGGTGACTTCCTGTTTGAGTCTAGTTGTGGTGACTTCCTGTTTGAGTCTAGTTGTGGTGACTTCCTGTCTAGGTCTATTTGTGGTGACTTCCTGTTTGGTTCTAGTTGTGGTGACTTCCTGTTTGGTTCTAGTTGTGGTGACTTCCTGTTTG
Source organism: Pollachius pollachius (assembly GCF_949987615.1). Taxonomy (NCBI): domain Eukaryota; kingdom Metazoa; phylum Chordata; class Actinopteri; order Gadiformes; family Gadidae; genus Pollachius; species Pollachius pollachius. The sequence continues at coordinate 641,430 of NC_136942.1, read as the reverse complement.
GTTCTAGTTGTGGTGACTTCCTGTCTGAGTCTAGTTGTGGTGACTTCCTGTTTGGTTCTAGTTGTGGTGACTTCCTGTCTGAGTCTAGTTGTGGTGACTTCCTGTTTGGTTCTAGTTGTGGTGACTTCCTGTCTGAGTCTAGTTGTGGTGACTTCTTGTCCCCAGGTGCGTCTGAGGAGGACCGCCTGACGGCGTTGGTGGCTGAACACCGCTTCCCCCGAAGCACCTCCATGACCGACAGCCTCCGGGAGCACTACCCCGCCCACGCCATCCCTCCACCTCCTCAGGGTGCTCCCCCTCCGCCCCCCGCCCTCTACTACCAGGACACCTGCCCTCCCCCGGGCTTCTGCCCCCCTCCCCCCCCCTCCCGGACCCAGAGCCAGGGCCACGACCCCGGGGGCCGCTCCAGCTTCAAGCCCTCCTCCCTGGACCTGCCCTACGAGGCGGCCCAGCGCCAGGCCTCGCACCTGGAGCGCCAGAAGAAAGCCCGCTCCATGATCATCCTGCAGGACTCCTCCCACCTCCCGGTGGAACCCACCGACATCCCCCGCCCAGCTGCCACCACGCCCCCCGAGCGGATCAAAAGGAAGGGCCGGGTGATTGACAACCCCTATGCTAACGTGGGGCAGTTTAGTATCGGGATGTACACGCCCACTAAGCCCCAGAGGAAGAAGAGCCCCCTGGTCAAACAGCTGCAGGTACGGGGCCTGGTTCATTACTCACTACTCCATCACAGAGTAACACAAAGCATGAATGAAACTGGAGGCTGCATAGCTGTCCTGTTCTTAAGACTCTATTATAAAAAAAATCGTTTCTTATGTTGAGTGGTTGGAATGATTTCTCCTTGCAGGTGGAGGATGCCCAAGAAAGAGCGAGTTTGGCACTGGCGAGTGCCCATTCGCGAGACACCTCACCCTCAGGACGGCTCGCAAACACCCACGGGCACACGCACACCAGCCGCGCAGACTACTACCAGCAGCAGCTGATGGCAGAGCGAGACCGAATACGCCTCCAGGGAGAGGCTCTGCTACAGGGGAAAGGCCCCTTTGCAGCCGCCATCGCCGGAGCAGTCAAGGACCGCGAGCGGCGGCTGGAGGAGCGGAAGAAGTCCTCCGTCTTCCTGTCTGTGGGAACGCTGGAGGGCTTGTCCGCCGGCAGCCCGGAGGCCCACTCGTTGACGCCGTCCCGCTCCATCGACGAACGCATGCTGAGCCGAGAGCTGGGCCAGCTGCCCCCGCCGGCGCTGGCCCTGAGCCCCTCGCCCAGCGGGACCACCTTCATCCACCCGCTGACGGGGAAGCCGCTAGACCCCAACTCCCCGCTGGCTCTTGCGCTGGCCGCAAGGGAAAGAGCCCTGACCTCTCAAAGCCAGTCCCAGTCCAGCAGCCCCGAGCCCAGGACTAAACAGGAGCGAGCGGGCCCGGGCGGGATATTCATGGACATCCAGACCAAAGAGTCTCAGCTGGGAGGGGGGGACCAGGCATCGCCTCCGTTCTCCTCGCAAACCTCCAAGGTTGGCGGGTATGGTTCCTCGTTAGGGGCTATGTTAGCCCCTCAGTCCACCAAACCCCTGTGGTCTTCGTCCTCCTCTCCGGTGTCGCTCAGACAAGACCTGGAGGGACGAGGGGAGGAGGTCAAGGAGGAGAAGAAGACCATGTTGATCAGCATTCTGGACACGTCCCAGCAGAAGACCGCCGGGCTCGTCATGGTGCACGCCACGAGTAATGGTCAATCTTTGGGGGCGGGTTCAGAACCTGAGGCCACGCAGACCCCAACAGCCACTGAACAAAGCAAACCTCCAAGCCCCCGGGAGAAATCCCCCAGTCCCACAGCCCCACAAATACAACCCCAAATGCAGGCCAAGGCCCCGGTCCTCCATTCTGCTAGCCCGGTCCAACAGATGGCCCTCGCTCAGGGCAGCTCTGAGGAGGACGTGGATCCCTACACGGTGACCCTGCCGGCCGCCATGCTCTCATCGAGTGACGAAGAAACCCGCGAGGAGCTGCGTAAGATCGGTGTGGTGCCGCCGCCGGATGAGTTTTCAAACGGGCTGCAGGCGAAGGCTCAGGGGACCCCTTCGTCCCAGACGAGCCCTGCCTCCTCCCCAACCACCCCTTCAACAACACTGACACCCCAAACTCCATCCACCCCGACCACCCCCACGCTGACCCCCACTCAGCCTCAGACCCCTCTCCCCCTGCCCTCGCCCAGCACAGCATCCGTCTCAGGGAAGCCCTCTGAACCTCTGGAGCCCCCGCCCGTGGGGGAGTCCGGCTCCGCGGCCGACTCCGGCGTGGAGGAGGCCGACACGCGCAGCTCCAGCGAGCGGGAGCGAGACCACCACCTCGAGACCACCAGCACCGTCTCCACCGTATCAAGCATGTCCACGCTCTCGTCGGAGAGCGGGGAGCCGGCCGACACCCAGACCACGCACACCTCCTCCTACGACGGGCAGACCTTCACGCCCGACAAGCCACCAGTGCCTCCCAAGCCACGACTCAAGTCCCAGATAGGAGGCGGGAAGGGCCCGGTGACTTTCAGGGACCCCCTACTGAAGCAGAGCTCAGACAGCGAGCTGCTGTCCCAGCAGCAGGTGGCGGCGTTGGCGGCCGCGGCAGCCGGGGGCGCGGCGTTGACCGCCGGTGGCTCCGCGTCGGTGTCTGGGCTGGCTCCGACGAGGCCGCGATACCTCTTCCAGCGGCGGTCCAAGCTGTGGGGCGACCCAGTGGAGCCCCGTGGGCCCGGGATCGGGCTAGGGGTTGGGAGTTTGGGAAATCTAGGTGGGATTGGGCTAGGGTTGGGACCAGATGAAGTCGGAAAACCATCCGTCATGGGAGAGCTGAGTTCAAGGCTCCAGCAACTCAACAAGGACACAAGGTCGCTAGGAGAGGAACCACTGGGGGCGTCCCTGGACCCCGGCAGGAAGTCCCCAGTGACAGGAGCCCGGTGAGTTTAGCGTATGAAACCTAGTTCAAAATATGCAAGGAACAGAGAATAGGTTTATGTGTTTTTATTTATTATTTATTAGCGTATTATTAGTGTTTATTATATTACTCCACTGTAATGGTATTTAGCACTCAGGGCAAAAGCCAACAACAACACTAAACAGCAGTCACAACAGCTAGCTGTGGCAAATAGATGTCATTAGCTACCAGTTAGCGTTAGCAACGGGATTGCCATAGAAATCTGTTGGGTTTAGCCATAAGATAGAATTAACATCCCAGGCTATGCTAAATAATAGGCTATATATTATATATAAACAATTTAAAGAGTTATGCTATTTGCTACTATTTAGTGTGGTATCACATGTGGGTTTGTGTTTTACAATGCAGTCCTTTATATTCCCACAGATGTGAGAGGGACACCGAGGAGGGTAAACCTTAAGCTTATATTTGCTAGGGTAAATGTACACCTTGAATTAGCCTTTTCCTTAACAAACCAACTGACTTATCCTCTCCAAAAGTAGGTTACACTTTGATGCATTTTATCTAATTACTAACTGTTACCTTGTCTGCATATTTCAATGTTGCTTTGGACAAAATAACTTCAAGAGTTGTACCTTAGCTCATTCAGGTCAGTTTTATATAAAGCTAAACATATGGAAATACTCATTTTGGAAAGAAAAAGACCATTCCACTTAGAACCATTACCCCTTCGGGAATTTCATGCCATTTATTTCCTGTCAAAAATTCAGAATCATCTAAAGTGTCTTTGTATACATGCATGCGTGCGTGTTTGCGTGCACTTTTGTAGTCAGTCATAAGTCTGTTTTCTGCAAACAAGGTAACACTAGCCGAATGGATATGCATCACCTCTTCTCATTCATTAGAGTGTGAACCGTCATGCTCATCTATTTCACTCTACTGCTTCATATGGGTGTCAACATCAACTCTGTTTCTGTAAAAAAATCTTGGAAAAGTTGGACCGATGACATCAGTGGACCAATGGAGAGCACAAATTCCAGACAAATAATGAAAAAACTTATGATTTCCTCATAACACCCTGATGAAGCAGTAACCTCTTATATTAGAAAATAGCAAGTATGACGGTTCCACTTTAAGCACCTCTCTGTCGAATTTTGACCTTTGACCCCTGCTAGCTTACCCTAGCTAACCTTCACACCCCTTCACCTCACCTCAGAAACAGACCCTCCCCTGTGCTTAACCAAAGAAACATCGGCCCTTTAATAAACAGTGCATCCTTATATCAGCTGCTCCTTACAGTCGTCACTGATTGTGACCTAGCTGTCACCTTATCACCCTGTCCAATTCACTTATGTCTACACTATCATCAGTGATAGCTTCTGTCAGACATCACAATGTACCTTTTAGGAGCATTTGAAAACGTAAATACTATAGTATTCAACCAGAACAGATATTCTCACAGAGCATTTCACTCACTAATATTTAACGGATGGCTATGCCCTTTCTAACAGATAACCTTCAAATGATTGCTCTTGAATCTAAACTACAGCACGTTTAATGACACACATGAGCAGATATGTGAGATAAGAGTTTTGAACATGATGCTTTGGAAACACTCACAGTGTCTGTGTTTTGTCAATATTCACACCATGCAGTGTTAAAACCCCATGAACATGTAATTTCTGTTCATTAACTAGGGCTGCTTTTTAAGCAACTATATTTTCTTAAAACTATTTCAACTGCTTTAGAAACTTGCTTGTATTACATTATATTACTGTAAATTTGGTTTAAACATTTAAACATATTATCCTTTTGTGTGTTAACAAAAGCAGGCCACCTTGCAAGGTAACTTGTTTTGAACGTAAAGGAGTAAAGAAGACGGGTTCCTGTGGGAATAATAAAACCCACTCAGTGTAACTCATAGAAGCCTCCGTTGATCTTCACTCATTGGCTCTACTGTGTTTCAAGACGTTGGGAAAATCCCACTGAGGGAAAAGACCGGGAGAACAAAGACCAACCAAGAAACAGCAAATATTTGTATGAGTAACAGATCTGTTCCTGTCTTCAGCTGCCCCTGGTTAAAATGAGACTCTCACATTTGATGTGTGTAATCTCGAGTCAATTGAAGCAAAGGTATATTGACTTTTATCTTCAAATTGAAGATAATTTGCTTCTGCATCTGCATCATATAGCTACACCTATGGTCGGTGTTGATCCTTGCAGTTCATCCACGACGTGAGAAGTACAGCCATGCACACCATCATCCTCCTTCCTTCCTTCCTTCCTTCCTTCCTTCCTTCCTTCCTTCCTTTCTTCCTTCCGCTTCTGTACTTCCACTTCCTTTAATACCACAAATGTGATAAAGACTCTTTGTTCAGTCCTTTATATGAGCTGTCTCATAAAGGCCTCACTGACATGCTTCTCTGTCTTGTCACCTTCCCATGCTACTTATCCCTAGTGTTGGTTTATCCTGCGTCGGCCATTTTGACTCGTGCTACCCTTCTTGGTTCACTGTTCATGTATTGATGTTATTTTGTATTGGTTGATCTTTTGCTTTTGTTTGTTTGTTTGTTTGTTTGTTTGTTTTTGTTTGTGGGGTTATTTGCTTAATTATATTCATGTATACATTTATTTACCTATTATTTTTAGTGAGGAAACGCTATTGTACCTGACACTGTAATGTATGTGTTTTGGAAAAGTTGATTTACAACATGCATTGAAACTAATTGGACAGATAGAGACATCGACACTGGTCATACTTATATGTTAGATATGTGTATGGATATATATTTTTCACAGGCTAAAATGTAAAGTAGAAAACAACCAGAAATACAGTGAATTTAGCCCTGCTTCGGTTCTTTGGTTGTTTATTTTGTCCTTTGTTATTTTGTCATTTTGTGCAGTGTTTGATACGTGAATAGTGTGTTCATTTCTATCCCAGGGGCCTGTCGATCAGACTGGTTTATCGGCCGTTTAACTCTGCTGCCACTGTTGTTCAATACATCTAAAATACACACACATACACACACAGAAAGAGAAGATATTTACCCTAGCAACACTCAGATGTACCAGGCACGTGCCTTCCAACAGTAGAGTAGAGAAGACACACAGATGGCAGCAGAGAGGAGCCTGAAGAGGTCTGGTCGGCCGGCAGCCACCATGCAGTGAAGCTAACATTCTCTCCCATTACTCCCTCTCTCTGCCTCTCTCTCTCTCTCTCTCTCTCTCTCTCTCTCTATTTCTCGCACTCTCTCTTTCTCTCTCTCTCTCTCTCTCTCTCTCTCTCTCTCTCTCTCTCTCTCTCTCTCTCTCTCTCTCCCCCTCTCTCTCCCCCCCCCCCCCCCTCTCTCTCTCTCTCCCCCTCTCTCTCTCTCGGCTCACCTTGCATGCCCCGCCCTGCTGCTCTGATCTGATTGGTCTAGAACTGACTGTGCGCCCAGGAGGCTGGGACAACTGTGTAAGTGCGCATGGATCTCATGTAATATCCACCAGCGTACAGTACTAGTAGTATGGGTCATGGTAGTAATAGTTGTAGTAGTAGTGGTAGCAGTAGTAGTAGTAGTACTAGTGGTGGTAGATCACCTCTCTAACCTTATCTCCGGAGTATCTCGATGCCCACACATTTTCCAATGCATGAGAGAAGAAGACTTTTGGTGGTATTCCATAGCCCCCTTCGTAAGCCTGTATGATCTGTAGGTCAGTAGATGGCCACTTTTGGAATCCTGCCCAAGGTATGATCTTGCCTTTTAAGAAATATAGAATAAATGTTAAGATGATGAAACCAATCTGTTAACACTTTACATTTTGGGTACATGAATTAACCATGAATCAACCTTTTGTTAATGCAGTGATAAGCATTAACTCACTTTTAAATAACTTGTTTAACAGTTAACTAATGTGTTGAGTCATAATGGTCTCATGGTGTGCATGTTTTCTAATATGTTAATGTTAACCATGGTATTAATTTATTTTAATTTATTTAACAGGGTTAGGGTTAACCCTAACCCTACCCCTTGGCCCTATGCTAATGAAATATGTTATGCTTATTACTGCATTAACTCATGTTAAATAATTGTTCCTTAATGTACTTATTATAAAGTGTTACCACCAATACCAGTTTGAAGTATATAATACCCATTAGTGCAGCAGCTCGGAGGCTGCTTGGTTTTAGTGGCGTTACTCTTTTCTACAGTTTATGTCAGAATAAGTACAGTCTGCACTTCCTTCCACCTGTCATTGGCGTTAATGGGAGCTGAGCTTTTAGAAGTGGCATTAATTTCCTGTTGACATTGCACTGTTTATTCTCTCCCAGTCATCCGTTCACTTGTTTCATATGATTCAAAATACATAATGTGGGTGTAGGTGCGGCATTTTGAGGTACAATCAATACAGATTGTTCTCGTGTCCATTTCCCATGATGCATTGCTCTCCCCAGATACTTGTCAGACCTGAACCCCAACTCAACCATTTCTTCCTGGAGTTTAAATGATACCAAAACCATTTCCGACGCATCATGAAAACTGAACCTTTGGGAAGATACCCAATAGGGGAAGGACAGATAGAGCACTTTCATTGTTTTGTTTTTTCATGAATTCAGAATGGTCATGTCTGCAATCGTCAAGTCTTTTCAGGGTAATAGTAGATTATTTAGCGCAATATTAATCCATACCAGGAAGAAAGATAATTTCATTTATTAATTACACGTTATCACCAACTACTCTTCGTCATGCACGTTGATATAAAAAATGTGATAGCGCCAATACAAAACACTTTGACAGATGTTTATATTGTGTACACTTGCCGTGGACAGATAAGACAATATTAGCATGCAGACAATATACTCACTAGAGACAAGCCCATACTAATCCTGTACAGAAACAGCTGAGCCGGGCTGCAGATGAGCCAGAGATCTGGTTGGAAGCACTTTAATAAGATAGTAAATATCTTGAGATCTTGATGACCCAGTCCTTAGGTTTGTATGCGATTACAAGGGCTGCTGTAAATCTCATTTAGTCACTAACCTCTGCCCTATACGCTCTATATAACTTGTAACGCAAAGCTCTCTTTTTTTACTGTATGCTTCATTGAAGTCGCAATGTGTAAGAGTGCGCCCCCCCCCCCCCAGTTAGTAGACGGGACTCTCAGTATTCCAATAGCTCAATAACAGTGTTCTGTCCACTCTCACTGGCTGGGCAACTGTGAAGCGAAGTAGCGTAGCTCGGCTGGCTGTGTGGCGTGGGTGTGAGGGGTTCTGGGATTATCGCTGGTACGATTATTGTAAACAAAGCGAGAGGTACAGGCTGGCCTGCATTTCTTACTGTAGAATACATCGGTTGTAGGATGTGGTTTCATTGATAATATTATTGAAATCACCACCGATGTGTCCAGGTACTCGGAGCCGTTAGAAACGCTACACACCGCGACTTCAACCCATCGCTGTAGGATTGGAAGCCGATGTTTGCGTCCTCTCAAAGTGTCTTTATCTCTCTGCGGTGTCCCTCCCCAGACTCTTCAGCAGTCTAGGGGAGCTCCATACCATCTCCCAGAGAAGCTACGCCACCGCCTACGCCATCCGGCCCGGCGGCCGCTACCCCGCCGCCCGCCGCGCCCTGAGCCCGGGCTCCCCGGACAGGGCCGACCCCCTCGGGCGCCTCCCCGGCTTCGGCCTGCCCACCTCGCCGACCACGCCCCCCCACACCATCCTGAAGACCTCCAGCCTCAGCCTGCCGCACGAGCCCAAGGAGGTCCGCTTCGTCATGAGGAGCTCCAGCGCCCGCTCCCGCTCGCCGTCCCCGTCGCCCAGCCCCTCCCCCGGGCTGGGCTCCCCGCTGCTGGCCCTGCGCCCCTTCCACCAGAAGCCCCTGCACCTGTGGAACAAGTACGACGTGGGGGACTGGCTGGAGAGCATCAACCTGGGGGAGCACAGGGCGGGTTTCCAGGAGCACGAGATCGAGGGCTCCCACCTTCCGGCGCTCACCAAAGATGACTTTAGTGAGCTGGGGGTGACCCGTGTCGGACACCGCATGAACATCGAGCGGGCGCTGAAGCAGCTGCTGGAGAGCTGACCCCTGCCCTGAGGCCAGGAGACGTGGGGGGGGGGGGGGATAGAGACGGATAGAGACAAGAAAAAGAGAGGCACAGAAAGATGCACCAGGATGAAGGAAAGAGCCCCCTTCTTTTACTCTTCGCTCCGTTTTGACACCTTCTCATTGAGCTACTTATTCATGGAGACCCTGCACTGAATCGTACCTCCCTCTTCATCCATGCCCCCCCCCCCATATCCCCAACGCAAGCAGCTCTAGGATTCAAGTCCTTCATACCTTACATCGGAGGTCTGCATGAGCTCCAACTACAAACATTTCAAAAAAGGCAACATTTCAAAACCCTTTGTTATTCACACCCTCGTGTTCTCAAAGAAACCCCAACTCTAAACCCCTTTCTACCTCCCCCCCCCCGTCGAGTCTAGGGGCCCCCAGAGGCCCAACACACCGGACCACCACCACCACGCTTCGAGTAAAAGAAGGGGAGCAATCTAGTGTCTGAACAGAGAGTTCAGTTGCCTTTCAAAAGATATTTCTACTGATATGAATGACAGCTGAAGACACTGGCCTTTGCTCAGACAAAGCGTGTCGCCTCTACCTGCGGTCGTTTTCAAACCGGCGACTTTGGAGCTTCTTCTATAGGAGACCACAGGGGATCCACCTTGGGTTTCAGGATCCAGACTGTGCTATCTATTAACTATATTCGGAGAATGTTTAACCAACACTAGTGGCTTTTTACCTAATCAAACACTTGTTTTGTTTTTGTTTTTTTCCAAAGGGAATATTATAGATCTACATATAAATAATGTGATATACATATATATGTATATCCAAATAGCTTTGAAAAGAAAAAACACAATGTTACAAAGAGGAAATATGATAAATAAAACTGCACCTGTGTTTTGTTTCTAGTATAGAGGGCCAAGAGAAGATTTATTTCGCCAATACTTTACTAATTTCTACTAATTATATACATATATATATAAATATATATATATATTTGAAATAAAATAGTATATAGATATATTCAAAAGATTTTTTGTCAAGGTAAACAAAAAAAGGAATATACATGACAATGGTCATACACGATCATATATATATATATATATACATGATCAAATCTGATCTGTACTCATGGTCACAGTAGCATGGCAAGTTGCATCATGATTTGGTGAGAGCGTTCTTTGTGTTCCTTTTATTTTCTTACGGTCTTCCTTCGTACGCAAGGGCATCCCAAAATGTGAGGCCACGCCCATGGCTGGTTCCCCTCCCTGTTGCCTGGGTTACAGCTCTTAAAGTGGTGTGCTTTTTCTTTCCTTCCTTTCTTATTTTTTAATCCATGAGGGTTTTTCCCGCAGTGCATAGCCAGGGAGACCCACCAGGCACCACTCAGGGACGGAGTGTGGAGGTGATGCTAGGGAGAGAGAGGGCTTGGTCATGGGGTGGACACCTGGTGGCTGACCTCATTGGCCTCTGTTTACAATCGTATTCGGGAAGTATAGGTTTAAATCCCCAAGTCTGACAGGTTGGAGTCCGGCCAACCAGCCCCCTGGGTGCTCCTTTGTAGTGCTTTGTGAGAACAAGGAACACAATGGTGACCTCCTTCTTACAGTGCTGTATACGGCAGTTATGGAGGGACAAAACGAGTTAATATCTTATCACAGGTACAGGTGTACAGGCAGTGCTACGATTTGGCAGCAAAACGGTCAAGCCTTGGCAAGAAATGGTGCGTTTTTTATAAAGATATGTTCTATTTTGCCTAATTAATTTCTCCCCCCCCCCTCCCTGCATCAGCTTAATCATCAAAAATGAGAGAACAGATCCCGCAGTGGTTTGAATCGGCTTACAGTCTGTGCCTTGGCAGAACAGCATTGCAGGTCATTTAACTGGCATGCATCGGGCTCTGAGGACGGGGAGTCTTCTGCCTGAACAAGGTCTGAACAACACACACACAAAATCTGCAATTGTAATCAAAACGAGTAGCCCCTGCAGCCAGTGAGAACCAGTGAGTTTTATTCATGCAACAATGATTTGAGCTGGGAGATCCACCAAGACCACTAACAACCACTCTAGATCAGCGCCGTCTGACCAGTAGGCCAAGAGGCATGGCAAGGACGTTGGATCTTTCCCAAAAGCGCTTTTGGTTAATTTTAATTTCTACCACTTAGGCCGGAGGGGGGAGCGAGGTAGAGAGGGATTTGGTTCTTTGTAATGTTGTGTAATGTTGTAGGAATAGCACTCACTGCCTCACTGTGACCTCGCTGATGAGCTCCTTCCTTTTCTTTTGTATTCCAGTGCTATGATCTTAAGACTGAGTTGGAGTTGATTGGTTTCTGTGTTTGTTTTTATTGATTTTGTTTGGATTGTCATTTTTCCTCTTTGATTGATTTATTGCCCCCCTACACTGTGGGTAGATTTTGTAGCTTGTGGAACATGATACTTTTATCACTTCTTTGAATTTTAGAGTGAACCAGACAGGAAAAGAAAATACTAATGTACTGTCTATTGCAACATACTTATACTTGTAAATATGAACAAAATACAAATATTTGCTTTTTATATTAATCAGAAGCAATGTATATATGATAGATTTCATATACATTTTTCGAAAAACAAAAAATATATAGATCTATATATGAATGTTTGGCATATATGCATAGTTAATCACCTTCTGAACAAAGGTGTGCAGATTTTATTCTTTCTATGAACTCTTGAACTTTTGAACTCTGAACTATGAACTAGGGGATGATTTGCACAAAACAAGGTGCTAGCATACAAGCCACTCATCGCCAAAGCGCTCACCTGCATCTGGAATCCCAGAATCTAATAGTATGCGTTCTCTTCACCTTTCATACGCTTTACATTTGTGTTTGTGCGTGACGGTGTGAGCGTGTGTGTGTATGCGTGCATACATGTAGATGCACATGTGTTTGTGCGTGTCCGTGTGAGCGTGTGTGTGTGTGTGTGTCTGTGTGTGTGAGAGAGAAAGAGAGCTTGAGAGACAGAGACTATAGTTTATTGATAGGGTTTAAATCTTTGAAATTAATCCACAATAGCCTTACTATATCCCAGAGAGACTCCCGGTAGAGGCTGTGTAAAACATAACACATAACTCAAACAACATTCATGAGCAGCAAGTAATTAGTAGTAGTAATAATTGCCCAGCTTTTTGTACTTCCCGCAAAGCAATTTCACCTTTAAAATGTGGAGTAGAATAATTAAAAAATGAATGAGCGAGAGGGAGAGAATCTTATGTATGGAGAGAGGATTTTGTGAATTTGTATATAGTAGGCTACTCTCCTTCACAATGTGACGCTTTTACACTTCTCCATACCCAGAATGCATCTGAGCTTTCACTCCACCACCTGGCTACCTGTCTACTCCTTTTTCGTTTTTCAGACCTTCGGTTTGTGAGTTTTAGATAGTTTTAGCCTGTGCTTCACAGGGTTATCTGAAGAGGACGCAACATAAACAAAAGAAAAAATGTGCCAAAAAATGACAACTGTATATTTCTTCTTTGCTTTACGACTACCTTAGTTATAATGTTCCTGAGCTATTAGACTCAATAATATGGTGCCATCTCCTGGAAATCTTGAGAACTACAGACATTTTTAGATCCATTACATGTACAGCACCTTTTCTGGTGTGAATGGTCATTTTTATGTTTTCTGAGAATCCCACTTTGAGATTTGTATCAAAATCTCAATCTAAGTCATGATTATTGCAGGGTCTTGCGAAGGGTGTGGTTTAACTGTGTTCAGGGTTGTTATACAGTTTGAAAACACAGACAAAGAAGAACACAATACACCTGTTGATGGCAGAAAGGCACGGAGGACACAGCCAAGAGGACTCCTGATTGTCTGTGTTCCTTCACCTCAGAGGCCGTTACGGAAACGTCACTCACTCTTAATGAGTTTACCAGAGGGTAACTTTTGAGTTTCTTTTTTAATCAACAAAGCACAAACTACATGGGGTACAGGGAGTGGCGTAATCTTTTTAACAACCCACTGGATTCTGATCTTATCATCGGCCGGTGTTCATTTTCCCATCGTTTATGGTCTCCTTTTTTGCACTGTGAAGTTTAGAACAGTGGACATGTCTCCGCAGCGCCTCAGCCCTCCCTCCCCCCGGTCCTTCTCCCTTGCTCGACGCAGCTCAACGGTCAAACTAATTTAAGAAGCTTCCACCAGACCATGAGGCCATCGAAAAGGCTCCATGTGTCTTTAGTCTCTCTAATCCGTAATCTGAAACCCTTCCTCATACGTGGAAATTAGTAAAAGATGCTATTAATATAATGGGAGGAAAACGTTCTCATTTCCATACAAAGCAAGAAAGGCTTGGGAAAGTGTTATGGTTGAAGGGGGGGCTGTAGCCAGTTCTGAGATATATCCACCACAGAGATATATGTTTGTTATCTTACGTAATAAATTTATAATTCAAAGTTTAACTCCGTCATTGTCTTGTTCTGCTAAGAAGTGTGTGAAATTGTGTGCATAAAGCAACAAATCCAAGCAAAACACCCCAAAAATCGATAGAAATACAGATAGATCTATACATAGCTAGATAAAGAACTACATGTACATAGCTGGATATGGCTTTTATTGCTGTTGTCTTTCTCTTGTGTGCCTGTTGCAGGCATGGTTGAGTGGGTTCGTAGCTAAACAACGTTCCCCTGATGAGGACCAGGGGTATTGAGAGCTCCCTGCCCGTGTAACTAACTGACTTTGCACATGCAAACATACAGGTATGTAACTAGATATAGCCCCTTTACACAGAGGACTCATCCTAGGAGAAACACAGGGGTCACTTGTAAGACTTATTGTGTCTGCTCCCTCTAAGTCCCAGGGTAAATATGAAATCTCTGTATGAAAAGGGTCTAAAACTGAACAACTAAACATTATATACACCTGTTTTTATTATATATGTTCAATCAAAAGTCATACTTTAACAACAGCACGACAGCAGCTAAAACACATGGATCCCTAGAATAATTGCACACATGACTCCAACATCAGGAGTAGTGGTCCCATCCCAGGCACGGTTTGCTGTGTGTGTGCAGCGCACTATTCACATCTCCAAACTTCACATTTCCATTACAGTACACAAATAATCAGATAAACATTGAATCGGTATTGTGATATATACAAATGCACTGGTCTTAATGTAAATATATCACATGTTACACAAAGAATATGAGGTCTACATGACGACGCCACAGCCTTGGTCAACATCTTTAAAGAAGAGCAGCACTAGGGTAAACACACAGCTTATGCTGAGCACTGCAGCTACAGGCCTGGGGGGGGGCACTAAGACACAAAGAATAGTCTTCACGGCAGTGTTGAGATAAAACAGTCACAGTTGTAAATGAAGATCCAGGTAAGGGATTTGAAAGCCTCTATGACAGTACTCCCTGCTGTGGTGGACGTTCTTGAGGCGTGCTCCATGCCTGGTGGTCGGGGTCGGTCCCAGAAGACTTCAGAGGACTACAGGTCGTGATCCTCTAAGGCCGGGTCGGGGCTGTCCGCCTTCACTGCCTCACAAGCTGGGTCTTCTTTTTTCTCCAGCTCAAAGTTCTGAAAGCCCATAATGACACACAGTAGTTACATTTAGATATGTTTATAGATTTATAAAAAGTATTATAGAGTGCCTCAGTTATAGACAAAAACGGTATACTTTGTAGCTCCCCACTCCCCTTTAATGATCTCCTCCATATGATTACTGTACTGACGGTTATTGCAGTTATTAGTTGTTATTGCTCTTCTGACAATTCACAGATGTACTTATTGTGAAACACTTTGGATAAAAGCTTCTGCTGAATGCCCTAAATGTATATGTAAATGATTTCAATGAGGTCGGACGGCATAACTAATGTAAACATGACCGTAGTGCTGGTTGATTTGGGATGAACTTGATCCTCGGGATCACAATATAACAACTAAGTACCTCAAGTTCCTGCATGACTTCATCCATGAAGTCGCTGGGATTCTGTTTGTAGTCCACGGCTCTCTTGATCATTTCTCTGAACATCTGTGGTCCAGACAAGACAAGGAGGGATTATATTTCATGTGACTACATTTAAAAAGTAGTAACATGTGATAAAATAACTCAATTTGAAGAGTAAAGGTGCAGTGATAATTGTAATAATTGATTCATAAGTATGTATTATTTTGTAGAATAAAATGCAATGAAAATAGGAATCTTAGAATGAGCCCTTTATCCCTACATAGGGAGTGGGTACTCTTTCACGGAGCCAACAGCTAAAAAACACTCAAGGACAACAACATCCCTTGGGACTTGCCCACTCAATGCTGTCCTAGCATTTTGTAAGTACCTACTGGCACCTTACAGGCCAGTAGAGGCCACCGTAACTTCTTCTAGTCAATGGACAGGGAGTGGTGAAGGGAGGGGTAGGGGGGGTATTCAGTAGGCTGCAATCTACAACCTTACCACTGGATGCCACCAAATCCTACACATTGCACCTTTAGGTAAGGTCCTGGAGGGAATGGGGTGTGTAGTTCTATGACACCAGAAACATCACCTTCACTACATTTGTTCCGTTGGCTGCAGACACAAAGTAGAAGGGGAGTCCCTGCTTCTTGCCGAAGTTAAAGCTTTTTTGGGTCACCTTCAGGTCAGCTGTGGACACAATGACAGATTAAGCCAGATTTTCTTCACCATAACCTTGCCGCTTCAACATGTCACTTCATCCTGAATCACCAAGTGGAACAAAGCTTCTCCGTTCTGACAGTAAGTGGGAAATGCTGACTCTGAGCGGTCAAAAAATATAAAGACTAATGTAACAAGATATTATTCAACAAAATGTCCATAATATGTTATATATTCAATTCTAAAATATTGCGTCCACGTACAATCGGCATGTTTAACAACTATGAAACTGCTAACCCACCGTCGATTTTGTTGGCTACCACACAACAAGGAATCTCCGGTCTGAACTCTCTCAGCTCCTTGTACCAGCTGGTGAGGTTCTTATACGTGATCTTTCTCTGGACATCAAAGACCTGGAAGAAGACCAAGGAAACAGAAACAACCCAAATGATATGGCACTTTGTGCAGCATGACACTTAGAAGGTAGGGTACTTGATGGGATACGGCAAATGAACAAGAGGGCATTTGTAGCGGTAGGGCACTCAACATGATAGGGTATGGTAGGACAAGACAAACTGCAGGGCATTTGGACAAGTAGGAGAATAAACATGTTGGGGCTTGGTGTGGTAGGGAGTACACAAAACAAGCTGGGGAATTTGGAGTGGTAGGACACTAATCAGGGCAAGGTACTTGGGGCAGTAGGGAACAAATAGCACTTGTCAGATGTGGTTCACCTATTCCACATCTTCTATGAGTTGCTCTCTGATTTGGTTTGTTAATACAGTATATATTCCATTACATTTTGTATTTGTTATGCACCGTGAATTGACAATTTCAGTTGTAATTTAAACCTATTAAGCCTATTAACCTAACATATATTAAGCATGTATAATACATTATAATATGAAAACTTTCTTTATTCTTTGTTATTTCCCACACACCCCTAGACTTTTAGTGGACCGCTGTAACTGCCTGCCTGGCAAAAAAATTGGAGGAAGATTTCCTACCATGATACAAGCGTGTGCTTTATGGTAATATGACGGATGCATGCTCAGGAACCTCTCCTGGCCGGCGGTGTCCCAGAAATCTCCAAGATAAAACCAAACCAGGGGACAACAACATTTAATGAGTCAACTGTAATACCAGCCTTCCATATTCGATTCTATTTAATCAATTTGATAATTTTTTTTACCGAAAGAGAAACTGAAACCTACCAACCACGACAGACTTGTCCTCTACAGTAGTCAGGTACTTGTAGAGAGTCAGAGCATACGTAGACACCTGTTGGGGGCGACTGGAGCAAGGTTAAGAAACCTATCCACTCAAGACGGGCTATGAGGTAGGATTTGATTATCATGCATAAGCCGTAATCACCTCGGTAGTGCTGAACCACAAATCAAGTCATGTCTACTTTTTTTAAACACACGGATATAACTTAAAGGATACTATTCGTCCATGAGAAACCTCTCCATCAGCCTAAATCAACGAGAAAAAGCAACAGGCAGTGACAAACATGAAATATGACACAAACATTACAACACACAATATGAATGCATTCATAAATGCATAGATCGTTATGGCCTCATGTGCGGATAAAGTCACTACCTACTTTGATTTGCCAACAGCACTGTCTCCTAAACAAATGATCTTCACTTGCTCGTCAGAATCATATTTGTCCTGGTCCAGTTCAGGGATGCTGCTGGCGTCCCCGGCCATGGTGCCCTCACTTCAATGAATGGACGTGCTGGCACAGAAATGGTCCAAGGTTTCAGTGTTCAGGATCCGGACTCGTTGTGCTGCCAACTTAGCTTCCCTCTGGTAAGCTAACGAGGAGTCACATCGGACTGTTTATGAGTGATACCGCTGAATTGACCTGTTCTTCGTCCATGTATGGCCAACTCTTTTGTTGGTGGACATTGTATGATCAGAGAAATGGTCATTCATCGTATTAAATCATACCGAAGACTCGTCAGTCCCTATAACGTTAACTTAACATTTGCATCGCACTCGCCCCATTCAAATGTAATAACTGTTAATAGTTGGCTAGCAAGGTTGATAATTTTGTGAATAGCCTTAAGACGACAACCAGCATTCAAATATCGGCAAATTTGTAATGTAAGTAATACAGAGGATAACGCGTCAAATCGATACTAGCTGTCTTGATTAGAATTAGGTTTGCATGTATGTTTCCTACGGCTTTGGTTTCTATGCAACGGAGACGCCCGAAGGACCACTCGGCCATACGTCACGTATAAGTTGGTCCTAAAAGGTGCCTGTCAAAAACAACAACTATGTACTGCAGTTTGAATGCCCTTTTGTGTTCCACAGCTTCAACTACACATGAATAATTATTGCATTTTCAGAAACATTCTTCCATTGGTAAGAAGATGTTGCTGTATGTGAACATACATATTAATTAATTAATTAATAAATAAATCAATCAATCATTTTCTCACAATTTTTTAACAAAAATAGAAAATTCCTTTGCTGCAGAAAATGCAGTGAGTGCTGTAGCGTAAAGTGAGGTAGAAAAATATTTTAATCAAGCCACATAGTTTAAGACGTAAAGAAATGTTGAAAGGCTTAAAGCAAGCGAAAACATTTCAACAGAGTTCAAAAGCCTAATTGGAGCAAACAATGTTAAAGGGTATTTCTAAAGTAATATTAGAACTTTTTAAGAGAACTTGAATGGTATAAATGAAGCATGACACTGAAGTGTACTTAGTATGTGTGAAGTACACTTAAAGTTGTTTCATGTTAGCACTTTTTTAGCACAAAATATACCGAAAATATAGAGATAGTACTACTTTATATCAACTTAACTTATTTGATTTTGTTCTTTGATTTGGCTCCACCTCCTTCTGTGCTCCCGCCCACATTTCCGAGAACCCCTTAAGTTTCCCGCGCCCCTGCTCTCTTCCCTTTGCTCTGGTTCCCTTGGGACGAGGTGTGTACATTTATTTTGTGATCAAATCTTTGACCATCTTATAGTTTATCATTCTTTATATTAGTTATTTTGATTATACAATGTTTGATTGAAGTCTTGGGTAAATATCCATGCATAGATCGCAGTGTTTTGGGGAACTTTGTATTTTGTTGCGATGTCCTAGCATGAGCCTCGTGTAGTCCTGCTAGTTCCCCCCCCCCTCTGTGCTCCGTGGAGGAGTTGGAGGATTGTCAAGGGCACTTACTAAGAGGAAGCTGTTTGTGCATGTTTATCTTTAGGTATGTCTTTTATTTCTTTGATTCAATAATTGTTGTTATAATGTTGTATGTATGCCCTTTGTTCTGGTTCCCTTGGGAAGAGAGAGCGAGCAACCAATAAATGGACGTCGGAGTTCCCGAGTCCGGACAGAGATCGTGACGTCTTTCATTGAAAACACAACCAGATTCAGCCGGTTACATATGACCGCAGCCCGGCTGCTCTTCGCAGTCTTCCAGCTCTCTGCTTGGGGTAAGCCACGGTCTGATTTTACACTGAAGTCAATGTTATTTCCCCCTGTAGACGTCAAATCCAGTGGAGGTGCTAAACCACATATAGTGTGTGCGTGTATTTACCCAGTCCCTCCAGTAAAATGCAGCGTTTTTTTGTGATTGTAGCGGCCAAAAATCCTTGATGTGCAGCACGTTTTCTTAAAAAATGCGATGAAATATGCGGCATATTTATGTAATTTTGTGCAATGAAATTGCGGGAACTTGCGAAAAAATGCAGCTTTTCGATGACCTTCACGTCGCGTAATTACGTCACTTCATAACGTTCCATGGCAACAGGGGGAAATGGCTGCTCTTGTTTAAAGTGAACGCAACATTTTTCAACTTTCTGCTAAGATATAGGTGACTTTTTTGCAACGAAAATGCGGGGATTATGAAATCATGCAAGCCCCGCATATTTTGCGCGGAAATCGGCAATTTATGCGGTGAAAGTGCGGCATGTTTGAAAAAATGCGGCCCCCGCATGAATATGCGGACTTTGGCTGATTATGCGTTGAATTATGAGATCGCATAATCAAGTTTTTCTGGAGGGACTGTTTACCACTCGTTGTCAAGACGTTTTCGGTTCAAGTTCATTTTGTCCGACATGTTTAACAAGGGGACAACGTGGCCTGTTAAATTTGATGGTCACCACTAGAGGTTGTTGTTACAGTTTAATTATTTATTTGATGTTGCGTTTTGCATTTTGTATTTTTCTCTTTTCTATTTCATAAATATATAAAAAAGGATGATGTTTGTTAAAAAAACAAGTTAAGAATATATTGCATTGAATTCATTGTAAAAGCAGTAATGTTAAAACCCAGTTAAAACAACTACGATCACATTACGTTAAATAGTATTCTGTAAAAAAAAACATTGTATTAAGTCACATCTTAAAATGCATTTCATGTAATTGTAAAATATTAAGATGTAATGTACTTGAGCAGTCTGCCACCTCTGCTTGGGACGTCATATCCAGTGGAGGTGGTAAACCAATTACAATTAGGGCATTTAGCAGACCCTTTTATCCAAAGCGACTTACATCGGTTAATGAATGTCAATGTCACACATTGACACCGACGGCAGAGTCAACCATGCAAGGCGACAGCCAGCTCATTACGAGCAGTTAGGGTTAAGTGTCTTGCTCAGGGACACATCAACACTCAGCTAGGAGGAGCTGGGATCGAACTAGCAACCTTTCGGTTACAAACCACATATTGTGTGTTTATTTACCACTCATTGCAGCTACCATATAAAGAACCACATCATCCAATCCAGCCTGTGTGTGGGTTCTTGGCGGCGCGGGTACACAGCAGTTACATTGGTGCCGTGACCCGGATGAAGCGCCCGTACTTCCAGCGGCCGGCACAGCAGCTCGTAGCCTTTGCCCTTCTGGGAGCCGTGGGTGGGGCCCTGGTTCAGGGGCACGGACTCAGAGAAGCGCCCCCAGCCGGGGACCTCGCAGTGGACGTGATAGGACATTCCTCAGCAGTAAGGCTGGGACAACGCGTCGACGTGAAAAATGCGCGTCGATTCGAAAAACACAAAACGAAGATGGCGGCGCCGGATGGAAGTAGTAACGCGAGTGGCTCCTCAGAATTTCAAAAGTGCAAGCCGCCACGCACTCGTTCATCGAAAGTATGGGCATTCTTCAATTCAAAAGGAAACAATTCTGTGGTATGTCGTCTTAGCAAAATGGAGATGGCTTTCCATTCTAGCACCACGGCAATGCACCAGCACCTGAAGAGGCGCCACCCGGGAGCAGCTGCAGATGACAGAGCATCGTAAGTTTTTTTCAACTCCCTACTTTGCACTCGATGTTGAAGTAGGCTATAATACGTTGTCGAAATCTAAAGTTCTAGGCTACAGTGTATGTTTTCTGTGTAATTAATTAATACATGTAATATAGTTGTGTATTCAACGTGTGAAATGGCGCTTGAGCAAGTCACGACATGTCAGTGAGCACAGTTACCAGGACTAGTGCTGGTTTTAAACAGTTTTTTAAACGAAATATTGGCGTGCGTAATAGTAACTGTGTTCACTGTCATGCCATGACTGTGCAAGTGACTTTTATGTTACACACATAGGATTTGATTAGCCTACTTTTTGATATTTAATCAAAGGGCATAGCCTAGGCTGAGGTGGATAAATAGAAAAATCGTAAATTGTGTTTCTTTGTTGTTGGTTTATTATTATATTTATTTTAATGTGTGTGTGTGTGTACTTTATGTTTTCAGGGATAAGAAGAATAGTGTGGAAAATTACTTTTCCACACTTTGGAAAAATACAACCCCCTGCACCCCCCAAGAGGCGGCCATACTTACTGAGAGCGTCTTATCAATGATTCTTAAAGACATGAGGCCGATTTCTGTGGTTGAGGGCGAGGGATTTAAAGAAATACTGACCACCTTTGAAGCAGGTTACACTCTGCCTTGTAGGCGCCATTTCACTACTCTGATCGAGAAGAAGTATGAAACTTCAGTAGAGAAACTTAAAATGGCCACATCCAAAATCTATCTTAGCACTGATGCATGGACCAGTCTGGTGACAGAAGCCTACTTAGGGGTAACTTGTCATTTTGTTGATGACAATTGGGAGCTCGTCTCCTTAAATTTGAAAACACTTCCAGTTGAAGAACGCCACACAGCAGAAAACATTGCCTTATGGCTGGAGAATGTGGCAGAAAAATTCAACATTTCGTTTGAGAATGTCCTTTCTATTGTCCATGACAATGCAAGTAACATTGTGGCAGCTCTCAGAATCTTGGAAGGGAGATTTGGGGTGGTATCCCATCGGTGTGCTGGGCATACTCTACAACTGGTAGTCAACAATGCAATGAAGAACCCTGTGATTGACAAGGCACTCTCAGCCGCACGGTGCCTTGTAAAACGCATAAAGAAAAGTGAGCCAGCTACCGCTAAGCTGAAGCTTAAACAAAAACAGATGGGCACAGTTGAACATAAACTGATACAGGATGTAGCAGTCCGTTGGAACAGTGCATACTACATGATTGAACGTGTTTAAGAGCAGCGATGGCCAGTGGTTGCGACGCTATCAGATCCAGAAATCACACAGCGCGGAAAGCACTATCTTGATCTGAAAACGATCGATGGACTCTTCTGGAGGAACTGGAAGATGTGCTCAAGCCCTATGAGCAAGCCACGGTTTTCCTTAGTGGTCAATCTTATGTCACAGCCTCTGTTCTCCCCCCCCCCCCCCCCGATGAACGGTCTCCTGAAATCCACCCGAAAAAAATCATTTGATTCTGCTGCCATGACCTTTTTCCAGACCAAAGCAGAAGAGGAGATATTGTCAAGGTGGCAGGTGTTTGTATTCAAAGAGGGTGGGAAAAATGTCTCTCATTGCTGCTGCACTTGATCCCCGTTTTCGGAAATTGAAGTTCCTTCCAGCAGATGATGCACTCAAACTGCATGTACAAATACAGACTGTTGCTCTTGATATCAGAAGGAAGCAGAAATTGTTACAGGCAGCTGTGAGGCAGGAAGCCTCAGCAAGCTCCCCACCAAAGAAGAGGTCCTGCTCTTTGTTGGACACTTTGTTGGGCACAGATTCTGAGGGGGAAGTCGAAAAAAACATGGACCAGGAGGATGGTGACGGGGACAGTCAGACAGTCAGGAAAGAGGTAGTGTCGTATTTTGGGGAAATTCCTGTCCCAAGGGATAATAACCCCCTTACATGGTGGAAGGATAACGCTATAAGGTTCCCTGCCCTGGCTGCAGTAGCCAAATCTTATTTGTCTATACCTGCCACATCAACGCCTTCTGAAAGGCTTTTCTCAGTTGCTGGGAACATTGTTTCTAAAAAAAGAAGGGCAAACCTGACTCCTGAGCATGTGGAAATGCTTACATTCCTCCACTCCAATATATGACTGTATTTTGTCTTGAATGACACACACACACAGTTATTTGCATGAATGAAGATGCTTTTTTCAGTAAGCTAGGCCTGTGTTCATAAGTTCAAAAAAACACGAATGTTTAATTCTGAATAATTACTTTTATTATTTTTGGTTGGAAAAGCACTTTTTTTATATTAGCTTAAAGCCCCCAAGTTTACAAAAGTTACTGTATTCTTTCAATAGCTCTACGAAAGGGTGGCTGGGTGACCTTTTTATTTTATATTGAATGCTAGACATCAGAATGCATTATTTTGCTCTTGTACACTCTAACTAGAATTTTATTTTTGAATTTTGAGTTTAAGACAATGGTGAGTGGCAGAGTGTTTTACTATATTTTGTTATTTTTATGTGAATAAGGAATTACAATATGCACTTTTTTTCCAGTAAGCTAAGCCTGTGTTTTCATAAATGTTCAATTCTGTTGGTTCTGGAAGGACGGAAGGCCTTTGTGTTTTCAAGGCCTCAAGGCTTCAAGGTTTTATTGAATGCTACCTCTGACCTTTAAGAATGCATTACTTTGCACTTTTATTTTGGAATTTTAAGGCAATAATCATGTATTGCAATGTTAAGGAATTATTGTTTTTTTCATTCAGATATGTAAATCAACATGTATAACTTGCTATTAGTCAATTAATGGGGAGATAATCGAGTCGGACTGAAAAAATGAATCGTTAGATTAGTCGATGCATCGAAAAAATAATCGCTAGATTAATCGTTTAAAAAATAATCGTTTATCCCAGCCCTACTCAGCAGACTCACGCTGTTCGCTACCAACTTATTATCCACGTCTTTGCTGTTGACCGGCGAATGGATGATGTACATAAAGGAGTCCACGAGGCAGCCGGCCGTGTTGGTGAGCGCCTGATGTTGCTCACTACACTAAACTGAGCCGAGGAAGAACTGGATGAGCTCAAAGCAGCATGCTTAAATTCAAGCTTTTACGAAACGCTCATGTTCTAGGCGCCGGCTCAGGAGCTGCAAGGACACTTTAGACGGAGACATTGGAGGGGTGGACCCCTACGTCTTGGGGGTCCCCGGGACCATGGATAGGGGGAGCATGGCCTCATTGGACAGCACACTGAGGAAGGACCTGCCCCCTTCCTCGAGACAGCCGGAGCTTCCCGAGGTGATCGCAATGTCGAACTACAGCCTGGACTTTGTCAAGTGCAACATGCAGTGTGTGCAGAGCGAAGATGTGCATTCGAGGTCAGAAGAGGACATGGTGCGTGCACTGGAGACTCTGGGACTGCAAGACGTTGATCTGAAGTCATGCGAAGTGTCACTGCAGTGGAAAGACAAGCTTGTTCACATCATTGAACAGTGAGTCAATCTTCTCCAGACACAAGATGGACTGCGGAGAGGCTAAAGAGTTTGTGCATCGCATCCACCTTGTCGACGACAAGCCGTTCCGTCTACACTGTAAACCCCAATAAGGTCATAGTACTCAAAACTTTTGTAGAAACTGATTACGTAATAACTTTTGTGGTAAGTAACTTAATTTTTTTGAGTGATTTTTTTTTTTTTAAAGATTTCAATCTAATCAAACTTAAACATTTAAAAAAAAATAATATTTTCTTTAAGTGCACCGTGCTTAAAGATATTTAACATATGCACATTTTTAGTTTCTCCATACTTAATTATTTTGATTCAATGGTACTTTATTAAATAGAAAATCTTTTATTCAGTCTTAAAATTGTTTCATATAAACATGTCAGACCATCAACAGCAGTAATTTTTTAAAACCCTGTTCTAGCTCAGAGGTGTCTAATCATGCGCCAAGTGACTCAAGTCACACTAGTTTCACCACCTACCCAATAGCTGTAAGTGTGTTAACCAGTGAAATTACCTGGTGAAGTATTAAGTTTGAATAAAAACCTACATAGACGCAGCACAATTTAACACCTCTGCTCTAGCTACAAATATAACTAACATCTTGTTAAACTCAATTTGTGTATGGTTGTGCAATTTTGTGTGTGTGGCTGTATGTGATTGTGTGTGAACTAGGGCTGTCAATAGATTAAAAAATTTTATCTGATTAATCACAGGGTAGCTGTGGATTAATCACGATTAATTGCCATTCATAAATATGCCCGGAATTTCTGAATTTCTCTGTATATTGTTGTAGGAACGGAAAGATAAATGACAGAAGGTGGATATATTGGCATTTAGCATGTTCTTTTATTCATGAAAGAATCCAGATGATGGTGTTATTAATAATGAAAAATAAAATCGAACTTAAACATACCACACCATATTTCAATTTTTGTTTTGTGCCAGTCTCTTTGCAATGCCTATGAGCATATAACATTTTTATTTTTATTTTTTTAATCAAACTTAAAGATAACAGTCATCCCAAACGTTATGGGCATCTTAGCCATTGCTATGTTTAGAATGGTTAAACATTGGTTGAACATTTTCCCTTTTTTAAATTAACAAACTACCACACCTTCGTACAATAAAATGTGTCTCTGGGCTATTCTTCTTTTAGCCAGTTGCTGAGGCACACTAACTGGCTGACATTTTCTGAAAGTAAGGCTGACCGTTTCTTTTGCACGATGTGGCCTGCCACTGAGAAGAGTCTTTCACATGGAACTGTGGATGCAGGAGTCGCTAGATATTTGCGAGCCAGCAGGGCCAGCTTGTCATGGGCTCCTGAATGAGCAGACCACCACTGCAATGGACAGTCCTCCATACTAATGCAGGGCTCTGCCCTGTACCTGTGTATGTCTCTGCCAGGCTGCACCTCCTCATCAGAATCTGAATCTGAGCACATTTGTAGGAGCAGGCTCATTTTCTTCTTGGGTGGCCCATCTTCAGAAGTCTGTGGAGACCTTCTTGGTGATTGTTCATGCAGCATGCCTCCCAGTGTGGTCCACACCTCTTCTCTTTCACTCTTGGGCAGGGTCTTCAAGTCTTTAAAGCGTGGATCCAGGGCCGTTGCAAGCTTGAGCCATGTGTTGTTGGTCTTTTCTTGGCGGGAGGCTAGGTCTTCTTTGAATGCCGTCTTAAATCGCACCACATATGCAGGGTCCTCATCAGAGACCTCCATTACACGACGCAAGTGGCAGAGGGCAGGCAGTACAACAGAGCAGGATACATAGGCCTCCCCACCCAGGATCTCAGTTACATACCTGCAGTTGAATGAAACACACACACACACATCATTAAGTGATTACAACAGAAGTTGGTAGTTTACAAAAAGGTAACATATAATTTAAATTTAATTAATTACATTTTATTTCAAACTATAGGCCTATTAATAATTAATATGTGGATTACTTTCCGACAGGGCTCCAGAAGAGTCTCAAGTCTTTGCACCTTGTCCCATTCTGGTGGTGTCAGCATAATGAGTTTGTGCTGCTGTTGGTCCAGGGTTGCTTTTATTGCTGCTTGATTGCGGTTCAGACGCTTGACCATATCCACCGTCGAATTCCAACGTGTTGGAACGTCCTGGACCAGCGGCTCCTGCTTCTGTCCAAGGGCAGCTTGTTGTGCTTGAAGCTCCGCGGTGTTTGCCGGACTGTGTTTGAAGTGGCCCACAATTTTGCGAGACTTGGACAATGCACGCACAAATCCGCTGTCAGAGAGGCTCACCGTGATGCTTCTCTGTAGGATGTGAGCTATGCAAGGCATGTGCTCAAATGTCAAAAGTCTAGCCGCAGCGATCATATTGCGTGCGCTGTCGGTCCCTATAGTTGTGACTTTTCCTTCTATTTCCCACTTGCGCGCTACTGTTAGGAACTGCTCTGCACATGCTTCTGCAAAGTGACGCTCTTCTGTTTTCATTGTAGTTAGCGCAAACGACTTCAGTTCCCATTTTTTAGTGATATGATGTGCAGTTACACCCAGGTAATTGTTGTTACTCACAGAGGTCCAGTGGTCTCCTGTCAGGGCGACATAGTCAGCTACAGCCAAATCCTCTTCTTTCTTTTTCTTTTCCGTTTTGTAGAGGTCGTGGATTTTAGTCATTACTGTGCCTATTGACGGTGGCTTGTAGAATGCGTTGCGTGAAGCAACTTGTAACACTTCCGCGAGGCCCTTGTCCTCGACAATATTAATCAGCCGACAGTCTTTTGCAATCCATTTGGCAATTTTTTGGGTCAAGTTCTCAGAAATAGACTTACTTAATGCACGGCCTTCGGTGAGCGTTGTCTGAACTAAGCCCCCTGGTCTTGCCCCAGAACTTGAAGAGCCGACAAACGCATGCTTAGCGTTGATATGGTACTTTAGGCTGGAAGTGCTTCGGTGAAACGAAAACAACTTCTTGCAGAGTGTGCAAATCACTGCTTGTTTGTTAAGTGTTCCATCTTTGTTTTTTTTAAATTCAAACTTTCCATCCAAAGGGCCAACAACTTCTTTCGGTTCAGTATCCATCTTGTGTCTCAGTCAAAACTCTAGAGCGGCAAATAGCGGCGGCAAGTGCTGGAGCGGGAAATATTGGGCGGGTCATTTTGCGCATGCGTTAATGCGTTAAATAAATTAATGCGTTAATTCCACAAATTAATCACCCTGCGTTAACGCGTTAATTTTGATAGCCCTAGTGTGAACATATGTATCTACATATCAAACGGGAACAAGATAATAAGGAACTGAGCATCTTAAAGTGCTTAATATAAAAAGTATGGCCTGATTTCTTAAAACAGCATTAGTAACAGCCTTGACCATCAAAGTGCAAATCAAATTAAAAAAATATAAATAAAAAATAAACTAATCAAGACATCAATCTATCCTGTTTGTAAAAACCTATAAAAAAGGCACATTTCACATCATTTTAGGATTCAGAGCACCAAGTTGGTGTACAACTGGTAAGTGTAAACAACAGCAACTACGGTAGATTTGGTGGGCAAGACATAATCCGCCAACTGTAAACAGTTTCAAATGCTTTGACTAACATGGTTTTCGGAAACAGTTACCATACTGGGAAACCCACAAACACGTCAGACAAGAAAATACATGTGTATTTTCTTGTAAACACAACTTAAGTTAGCCTACTCTTTAATTAACATGTCATTTTTGAGACTCAGTAGGCAGGGTTTAAGTGGTTTACCATCATCAAGACCCATTAGGATTTTCTGAATGAATTTAAAAGTGTGAATGTGTTTCTTGGGATAGTCCAAATGCAATGCATACATCAACCCAAACCACAATGCAAATGCATCAGCCAAGTTAGAGATCTCACTCATCACAACATCGTCTTCCACAACAATAGAAATGCTTGCAGGACTGAAATGAACTGGACCTGCAGTGTCCTCTGTGACTGCTGTGACGAGCAACAGGAGTGTCAATGATGCCTGGCTCAACTGACTCCACCTAAAAGAGACACAGGGTGCAACTGTAAGGTTAACTTGAAGGAGCTCAACAACTCCATGTACACTCACTGGCCACTTCATCAGGTGCACAATGCAATCCAATACAACAGCTGTCCTTTAAATTCTACGTTTATGAATTTTATACATTTTCAGTTTTTGTAGACATTGTTAGAAATGTGATAATTCTACTTTGTATTTATTACTGAGGTTGTCCTACGTGGTGATGGCATAGTGGGGTGAATTATATTGAATGGTGTTCCTAATATTTTGCCCCTTGTATGTTAATGCAGTGGACAAAATATTAGGAAACCCATTCAATATAAAGCACCCTAATACATCATTTTCAGCCACCATGACCTCAATAATAAACACAGTAGAATTTTCAGCTTTCGGACAATGTCAACAAAAACTGAAAATATATAAACTTCATAGATGAAGAATTTATATCAGAGCTGCTGTAATTGATTGAATTAGATTGCACAGGTGTACCTAATGAAAAGGCCAGTGAGTGTATATTACAGGTGATTACTCAACAGGTAAGTACAGTATATAGTAGGTATATTTCAAGTAACTATTCTACAGGCCAACAACCCACAGGTAGGAATACAGGTAAGTATTTTAAAGCTGTCTATTCTACAGCCCATCATAAAAGAAGTGTATCAGCAGGTATTTTACATTTTAATATCATACAGGTTATTTAATAGTTAAGTGTACCCAGGTAGGTATTTTACAGCTTAGTATTCAACAGGCTATTAATATACAGGTAGGTATTAGATAGTGGGTGCTGTATTGTGATATGTAATGTACAGCATCTCATAAAAGGTGTTTTTAAGTAATTTTACAGAGCGAGAGTGTGTGTGTGTGTGTTTCCATGAAAAGTTGGTACAAATGTCTGGACAAACACCAACAAAGTCAGGACGTGTTGAAATGTCAGGACAAAATCATGGTCCTGACTTTTCTGACCATGCTACAGTGATCTGCAGTCTTAAATAATGCATCTAGTGAAAGAATCTCACTTGTCCTAAATTGTCATGATTTCCAGAAATATTTTGTGTAAGTGTGTGAAGGCCAACTATCGGGGACATTTAGAACTTTCGAACACTTTGCGGTCACGTGACTTTATGTCCTGACATTTCATGATTGCCTGATCACACACTCCTACCTTCGAAGCGATAGCTGGCTGACAACAAATTTGCATTGTATTAATACTATACATGTAAGACTGCTACAACATTGCAGTCCTGGCAATGTGAAAATCATGCTGCGTGATTGATTCGGACAAATACACGATTTAAACCCGTATGTAACTGTTGCCATGCAGTTCTGACAGGCACGGTTCGAACATCGCCATAACCAAAATTGATTGGAGTAGTAGTGAGTGGAGAAGTCTATATTTATGAATGCTGGTATTTAGTGAAGTTATGTTTCTTTAGACCCCGGTACCGTGGCAACTCTTCAAAGGACAATTCGGTGGACCACCATCATTCTGTTTGATTCCCACGCATAGACGTCTTGCATTTTCACATTTGCGCGAGGCTGATTTTAGGGGTAATTCCTCCCCCACCACAATCATACCACAATGAGGGAAAATGTTTGCGGGAAAATTGACTTGCCTTACATTTCCCGCGAAGAAGACAAGACTACCGCCCTTGACCGGGCTGAAATCGTCAAACAAAAAATGTTGACGGTCCAAATGTTAAAAATCGACTTTGACTCTGGAACGAATAATCGAATATTCTGACCCATCCCTAATTAATATAAGGTTAAATTAAGTTTTATTTAAAAGCGCACCAAGGTGATATTAGTCATTGATGGGCTTTTGAGATTAGGAGGTATATAAAAGGGGAATGTTGAACGTCAAACCAAATTAATTGTTGCGGATATAATGTGTAGGCCTATAACGTGTATTCCCTTTTTCTTTTTTTCTTCTTTGTTCGGTGGTAAGTTGGACACAATCAGCTAAAACAATTTTCAGAAAATATAAATAGATTAGGTTAGATCTTATATCTTATGTAATTGGTAGAGCAGCCATTACAGCGCAAGAATTTCAATAACTTTGATGTTCAAATGTTACCTGGGAGGAAGAACTGAATGGATCGTGAAAGATGAATTGACTTACATTAGACCTTGGGAATACAAAAATGGGCAATATGTATTCTATCAGGCATTTAAGGAATTTTGTGTTTGTCTCACTGAACATTTTTCTATATATAATCTCCCTGTTAGGATTGATGCATCAAAGGAAGACGGATCATTGGGACGGCTGGTCAATGATGACCATAAATCGCCCAATGGTAGGATGAGAATAATCCTTGTTGGAGGCAAACCTCATCTGTTTATTTGCGATGTACAATATAGCCTCAGGGTCAGAGATCAGATATAACTATGGGGATTGCTACTGGCCATGGCATGCATTGGTAAGTAAATGTTAATTATATAAATACAGCAATTGTATTTATACACAAATATGACTTTCTCGATTTATATCAATCTTTAGGGATCAGCCTTAGAGCTACCCTTCTGGAGAGCCACCATCCTGCTAGTTTTCACTCTAATTCTAACACCAGTGAGAGTTTGAAGGATGGTGGTTCTCCACAAGGAGGGCGTGGCAGGGCCTAATGTTGAGATTGAACTCACTGAAGTGAGTGTTTGAAGTGTTAATGTTAAAGTGAGTAGGTTGATGGGCTGTCATCAAAAACCTAAAGACAGCCACTTTCACAGTATAAAACTGACTAGATTTCTGCATGCTGGTGGACTTTGCAATAAATTAACCACATTCTCATGAAAAGCTGCCAAGCCCTTGGCCTCAACCCTGCGTCCAGCAAGTCTGTCGAGACCCATGAATCCCTAATCGGTATGATCTCCTAATAAGTAGGACTATATAGGAGTACACACATTATTTCAATACTCCCCCATAGGGCTGCACGATAAATCGTTATAAAATCGCGATCTCGATTCACCCCGTGTCGATTTAAGTTTTAAATTAATCGATTAATTCGATTCTCTTTTATTTATGAGCCGAGTCCAAATGACAAACGCGACTTTCTTCTGTGAGTTTAAAACATAGGTCCATGGTTTAAAAGCACTCCCAAGTAGTAGTTCGGAAAGATAGTGTAACTGCGAGTGCGACAAGAGATAAACAGTGAAGACAAAATGGATTTTGATGATGAGGACCCAGCTACTAGTGGCGAGAATAAGCCAACCCCTCAGACACAAACTGAACTCGTTCCAAAAAAAGGCTCGCATTCGGTGGTGTGGAAGTATTTCGGCTTTAAGCAAAACGAGGGTCAGTGTAAAGGGATTTGCAAGGCATGCTTTGTGATCGTTGCAGCACCGCAAAGTAACACCACAAATCTATACCAGCACCTCAATCGTCACCACAAAGTGCAATATGATGAAGCTGTACAAGGCAAGAAAAAGTCTGAAAGTCGTCCAACATTAACAACACAGACATCCATTACTGACACCTTGCACAAGGCAACCCCATACCCACATAACTCCAGTAGGAGTAAGGAAGTAACGGACGCAATTGCTTACCATCTAGCAAAGGATATGGTTATGGATATGGTGAAGATTAATCTTAATCTGGTGGGGGCAAAATACATCTGTATATCTACCGTTGTCTGTGTTGGTGAAGAAATACCTATGCATTCCAGCTACCAGCTCACCTTCTGAGCGGCTGTTCAGTACAGCGGGCAACATTGTGACATGCCACCATGCATCACTAACGCCAGAGCATGTGGACAGACTTGTGTTTTTGGCCAGGAATCTTTAAGTGCCATGTCCAGGGTCACATATAGGGTCATATGAGAGGCATATGTTCCAAAGAAAAGATTTGTGTTTTATTTATGCTTATTTATGTTTAAAGTTAAAGTTGGTTCAGTATACTCGTTTTTGATACTGCACCTTTTTGTTGTCATGGTTCATGTGTGCAATAAAAAAAATAAATGAAAAGAAAATGTTTTTATTATTTGTGAGAAAAAAATCGTGGCAGAAAATTGTGATATCGATTCTAAGCCAAAAAATCGTGATTCACATTTTTCCCTGAATCGTGCAGGCCTACTCCCCCATGTTATTCTTAGATCCCAGTAACATACTGTCCAACATTAGGGCTGTTTGATACTACCATGGGGAGCTGGAAAGGACCTCCAAATATGGCTACTGTGGTTGCCTCAAACACTGACTTAAACATTCCTTAGTGAAAAATGACCTCACAAATAAAAAATGTACTGACTTTGTCCAGAGGAGTGTGTGACTTCTGTCAGAATTAAAATTTTACCCTGATGTCCCAACATTGTTTAACCGAGGATAGTGTTAGTGTGTGAGATATGTATGTTTATGTCCTGAAATTGTTTTGCAATGAAATGTCTATGGCATGGAGTCCTAGTTATTCACGTTGGTCTGACTTCAAGTGTAAAAGTGTATTTATTATTGAACTGAGTATTTGCTGTTTGAATAGTTGGTGTGTACTGCCTTAAATGGATTCATCTTTTTCTAAATAGATTGCAAGCTCCCCTCTTCTTCCAGCCAACAAAAAGGTTGGAGAGGAGCATCGTACATCTTTTTGTGAAGTGGTTAGCACACCACACACCATCGAAGTACATTTAAGGATTGATTTGAGAATAGTGGTTCTGTGGTTTGAATGCCATCTTAATTTTGATGCCTCTAGCTTGTGTTTGATGCTGAGATTTAATACAGGCTTCATCAGTGTGTGTGGGATCACATGGTGGAAGTGATCTGGATTTTGTGAAGGAATACTGTGGTGGAAATTAACCTTACATTTTATGGTAAGCTATGATTATTATTAGGCCTACATATCATATAGATACTTTAATGGTGGAGAACAGCTGATCACCTTTTAGCCTAGATGTTATGGGCCATGTGACACATCAGTGAGAGGGTCCAGTCTATCCCATTTTGATGTACTCACTGAGGACAATGCTTTCATTCACACGTGTGCATCATCTCTGTTTGTATAAGGATAATATATGTTCTAAGGTCACATTGGGATTCAGAAGACAGGAGAGTATACTGACATCCACACAGTGTGACCCAGAAAAACATTCTATGCACATCAATATCTGCTGAAAGTCCAACTTTGTATTGAGTAAAGGATGGGGGATATAAGGAGCTGTACGGGATTCATTCGGGAGTGCTTTGCAAACTACTCGGCTTTGTTGTTGCCTTTTTAACGATAAAGTCTTTTTGTCAAATTCTCTCCGGACCCCTCTCGATTTTTCAATCTCTCAGTTAGTTAAAGAATTAGATAAGTTGTTATTATTAATGCCACCACAATACAAGATTTTATAAAGAGGAGCAACCTTCTATTGAATAATGTTGATGAAAAGATGATACAATTCAATCACTTGGTCCACAATGATCAACTGTGTAAAGCTGGTGTCTATTGAACTAAATAATCATATTTTCCTCACAAAAAGCTGCCAAGCCCTTGGCCTCAACCCTGCGTCCAGCACGTCTGTCGAGACCCATGGATCCCTGATTGGTGAACCTCCAGCAAATGTACAGGTATGATCTCCTAAAAAAGTAGGACTATATAGGAGTACACACATTATTTCACTACTCCCCCATGTTATTCTTAGATCCTAGACACATTATGTCCAACATTGTGGCCGTTTGATACTTGATATTTGTATTTATATTTTGTTTGTGATGTATTCTGTATTGTTATTGTATGTGTTTCTAACATGAATATAAATGCAAACAGGTTACAAGGTTCAAAAGCTATGTTAAAATAATTTTATGTTTAACATTCACTAATGAACATCTTCAGTTAAAGATTGAAACTTGGTCCATATTTAGGGTAAGGAAATGTACTTCCTTATCTATTCACAGGGTCCCAGAAAAGACTTGAGGAAAGTCCTGATTCCACCCTACAAACCGCCATGAGCCACACAAAACCAAGTAATAAATACATTCAGAGTAACAGTGACAGTTGATTCAGAAATGGAAAAAGGTCAATTGTATATTATGGCTTTGAATGATCATGGTCAATTGAAGCATCTATACAATTCCAGTGAAAACATTCTTGTTTGTTGTATATTCCTTACCAGGTGCAAATGTCAACTTGAGGAGGAAGTGGGAGACTGCTGAAGTCCAAGCAATTGAAAGACATTTAATGGACTACATAAGGGGATGTAAAGTTCCTGGAAAGAGGCATTGCACGTCTTGTCTTTTGAGTGAACCCGTCACACTGAAATGTCGGAATTGGTCTAGCATAAAGTATTACGTCAACAACCGTGTTGTTGCCCTGAAAAGAAAAATGAGCCAGTAGGTCCGAGCAGAGCAAGGCTGTTCTTGCCATTCTGCTTTTGCTCAACGCAACATGTTATGTTCTAAATTAAATATGTGTATGTATATGTATACATAATTGACTTGAAAACCACTATATACATAACATGAAATGAAACCTTGAATAAAACATTCATTGGAATTAACTTGTTTGCGACATGGTTTGATTAAGTTGTACCCATAGTACCCATATTTAATTTTTGTCCTGATATGTTAGTTTGGATAGGAAAAAATTGTGTGTCTATGCTTGTCCCAAAAAGTAATATAAATCTGACAGTGTCTGACAAGTAAAATATAAACGGATGGCTATTATAAGGATTTAAAAAAAAAAGAAAACTGTTTTTAACTTGTCTCTACGACCTTCAGAAAGGCACATCCCCATATGTAGGTGGTTGGTCATGTGTCCCATCTTGTCACAGAAACAAGTTGTGTGTGTTATTTCATGAGAGGTTAAGCCAAAAGGTCAAATGATTAGCCTTCTCAAGGTCTGGGTAAAGTTAGGCCAGTGCTTTGTGAGAGATTAAGGTTTGGGATTACATGAGGTTAGGGCTTTTACATATATGTATATGCTTATATGCACAAACTATATCCATGTGCACAGTACAGCCCATTTACCATTACAATGACACCTACACACAAGTTTTACTAAGGGATAAAGGGATATAGTTAAGTGGCTGCTAGAGATACTAATAGTTCTGTGAATATACTGAATACTTACATTCCAAGTCTTGAAGAACTGTGGGTCTTCCTCACGCAGGTATACCGGGAGGGCACGAAGGGCTACCGTCTGCTTCATATTGACATCGCGCACTTGCTGGAAGAACAAGCAAAAATGAATACAACAGATTTCCTTCTTCTTTCAGTATGGATGTGCTGACCAAATTTCATGGCATTTGGCCAAGTGCAAAGTGTTAGACAGACAATGACACCCTAAGGCCCTGCTGTCCATAGGGACCTGAAGCTCAAAGTTCATCTTTGACTCACCTGGAGATCATACATGGGGATAACTAGATATAGTTATCCCCATTATCCCCTTCTGCCTATACAAGGCCACCAGTCCAGGTGTATGTTGGTCAAGCACAGCATAGAACTGGTTCCGTAGGTTGACGTTTGTGATGCGTTGGAACTCAGCACAAAGCTACAAAACCAAAAACACAAAATAATAATTATATAATAAGACTAATACTCGATTTGCAACAAAAACACATCATGTTCCGTTAAAATACATTGTTGAGCAACATGGTCACATGCAAAGTCATAGTTCTTACCCACAGTGAATAGTGGCATTTGCTGTTCCATTTGAATGTGATACATATTCAAAATGTGGCCTAGAAATATGTGTGAAGAGTGGCAGAAAAGAGAAAGACCGTGTGTTTTACCTGTGATTCAATCCGAAGAGCCGGCCATTTCCCGAAGAAGTCAGGTCAGACACAATATTTGGAGTAAGTTCCATGATGTTGATGATTCATGATTCCTCTGATGTCCGGCTCCATCTCCGTCGTTGCAATACGAAGGACATCATGTAGATGGCTATTTGTAAGCCTGGATCTCAGCTTGGATTTGTTGATGGCCTTGGTGGAGAAGGTCTTCTCACAAGTATATGTGCTCCCGAATAAAGAGACCATTCTGATGGCATGCTGGCGCAGTGCAGGGTATGTTGCTGGGGAAAGTCCTTTGTAGAACTCGATGAGATTCCTGTCACGATATGCTGCTCTGGCCCCAGAGCTCTCCTGTAGGTCGATGAGCTCAAACTGCATTTCTGCAGGCTCTTCCGCAGGGACACGAGAAAGGATTTTGGAAGAGGTTGATTGACTTCTCGTGGTTCCTGAAGTCGGAGAAGCGGTGCTCGAATTCCTCTCCTAGTTTTTTTATTCGGTTTTGGTTGCGGTCTGAACGCAGGTGACGCAGAACGTGGCGCCGATCTGTGTCTGTTTCATCTACGAGCGCCTTGCAGGCGGGAAAATGGGTTAGATCTCCCTGTTTGAGCTGTCCCTGCAGCAGTTCAATTTTTCTCTGGAAAGCTTTGACGTTGTCAAATAGTGTGGAAATAAGCTTCCCATGGTCCTGCAGCTTCAAATTGAGATTGCTGAGACAAGTGTTGACATCAACAAGGAGCGCTAGGTCACAGAGCCATTTTGTGTCACTTAGCTGTGTCAAATCCTGTCCTTTTGACTCCATGAACTCTCTTATTTCCTTCCTCAAGTTAAAGAAACGCTTCAATTTGGCACCTCTGCTCAGCCACCTGACAATAGAGAAGTATATAACGTCACCAAAATGTGCCTCCGATTGCTCCAAACATGTCTTGAATTGGCGGTGATTCAGACCTCTGGACTTCAGGAAATGAACTGTCTTCACAACAATCTCCATGACATGTTCTATTTCAAGCGTTTGAGCAGCGAGGGCTTCTTGGTGTATTATACAGTGATATTTGATCAGTTTCTCACCTCCGCTGTTGGCCACTTTCTCGAGAGCAGCGACACGGCACCTGCCTTTCTTCCAGCCATTGCCGGTGCTCCATCTGTTGTGACACCGACCATAGATGGCAGCAGTTGACCTGACTTATCAAAAGTCTCTCTGTCTGTCTGTCCGTGTGTCTGTCTGTCTCTCTGTCTGTCTGTCCGTGTGTCTGTCTGTCTCTGTCTGTCTGTCTGTCCGTGTGTCTGTGTCTGTCTGTCTGTCCGTGTGTCTGTCTGTCTGAAGCGCCTCAACACGTCCACCCTGAGGAAGAGCTGGGAGGTCCAGCTGAAGGACGTCCTCATCAACTATGGCTTCCCTGAAGGTGATCGGTTCCCGTTCCCCCGCCCACGCGGCCTCCAGCAGGGACCCCGCGATACGATACGATATGAAAAGCCATTGTGTAAATACTGATATTCTGTAAACATTGTGAGCAGCATTTCAATCTTTTTGTTTGGTTTCGTGGTGGTTTTGGTTCTACAGGTCCTCAATGCAAATGGACTATTGTTGAGTACACTGTAGCGCCCTTTATAGGAAGTACTGATTTGAGTCGATCTGACAACATTGCTTAATCAAGCATTGCTTAATCAAAGTATCCCGATTCTCCTATGAAAGGATTCCTATTTCCCCAGCAGTGTCCCTGCTTGCTCTGCTCTGAGTCAAACCCCTTCACCCACAGACATCGTAGCTCCATTCATGGTGGTCATCGTTCATCGTATGATGTGTGTCTAACCTGAGGACCATGTGTGTGTTTATCAGTGTCTGATGAGCCAGGTGTTCAACGTGGAGGGGTCAGACAACGGTCTGGACCTGGTGGTGGTCAGCCTGTTGACCTTTGGCTCCTACCCCAACGTGTGCTTCAGTGGATCCTGACCCGGGATGGAGGCGACGCCCTCATCCACAAGACCTCCGTCAGCTGTCCCTTCAGCAGGACGCCACGCCCTCATCCACAAGACCTCCGTCAGCTGTCCCTTCAGCAGGACGCCACGCCCTCATCCACAAGACCTCCGTCAGCTGTCCCTTCAGCAGGACGCCACGCCCTCATCCACAAGACCTCCGTCAGCTGTCCCTTCAGCAGGACGCCACGCCCTCATCCACAAGACCTCCGTCAGCTGTCCCTTCAGCAGGACGCCACGCCCTCATCCACAAGACCTCCGTCAGCTGTCCCTTCAGCAGGACGCCACGCCCTCATCCACAAGACCTCCGTCAGCTGTCCCTTCAGCAGGACGCCACGCCCTCATCCACAAGACCTCCGTCAGCTGTCCCTTCAGCAGGACGCCACGCCCTCATCCACAAGACCTCCGTCAGCTGTCCCTTCAGCAGGACGCCACGCCCTCATCCACAAGACCTCCGTCAGCTGTCCCTTCAGCAGGACGCGACCTTCCCCTCGCCGTCTTCGTCTTCGGGGAGAAGGTCAGCCGATAGTTGGGCTCTCAAAATGACCAAATGTCAAAATGTATTGTATATTATCAGAAAAAATGTGAGCAAAATTGCGGAGATCGGTAATCTGGGAAATTACAAAAATCACAGCACAATATCGTTCCCCAAATGTATCAATATTAATAACATAAAAATGTTTTGATTGTGATTGACAAGGTGTGTGTGTGTGTGTGTGTTTGTGTGTGTTCTACTGCTGAACTGTGTGTGTGTGTGTGTGTGTGTGTGTGTGTGCGTGCGTGCGTGCGTGTGTGCGTGCGTGCGTGCAGCTGAGGTAGTTGGAGGCGGGGATCCGAGGAATCAGTCATGTGACCGTAGACGAGATCCAAGAGAGAGACATCAAAGCGAATCTGGATCCAGTGGAGCTTACTGTGATCGTAAAGTTTAGATTTAGATGTATCATATATTTTATACGGTGTGTATTTAGTGTTAACACTCTTCATTATGTCTTGGTATCAATAAAGTTAGGTCAATGTGGCTCCAGGTGTCGTAGTCATTGACGTATATACAATTATCATTTTAATCCACAAAAAACATGTGTAGTCCGGGCCATATAAAGACTGGGACCAGAAAATAATGACTTTCTCTCCATTGAAACCCCTTCCTATTTTCGATCTCATAGGCCTCTGGTCCTCTACCGCCCCCCTCTGTGTCATCAGGTAGGGCGGAGCCAGACTTTGTGTACATCGGAGGTTTAGCCCTGAGGGGGTCTAGGGGTCCTCCCCCATTCTAGTCCATTTTAGGGTGACCTGCTGGACATTGGGAAATCCTTAATCCCATAGCCTACATTTTCAGTTGCAGGGCCTGCTCAAGACTATACTGTTTAATGGAAAGAAACAATAACCACTTAAATACTGACTTCTTGAGATTTTATGTAAACTACAATGGCACAATTGAGACTAACTTTTAGTAGATTCAAAGTAGGATTGCAGAGATGGATTGTTTGTTTGCTTGTTTGCTTTTTTGTATTTTAGAAGTGGTATGCCCACTGTGCTTAGCCAACAATAGGCCCATGATTTTGTAGCTAAGTATTATCCATGCTGTTGCATGTCCGTTCCACTAGATGGCAATGAAGAAGCTTAAAAAAAGATCCGGGGCTTTTGAAGTGAGATTCGGGGCTTCAGTCCCTAAAGCCACCCTGTCATCAGGGTGGCCTACATTGTATTTGTATTTTTATTCTTAAGCGTACCAGTGGCATAGTCATGAATTGTTTTGATTACAGGGGACGTTTATATTGCTAAAAGTAGAAGAAAATTATAGTTATCAAAGAGCGCGTGTTCCAACTGGCCTGGTGTGCAATGCTGCCTTGTGCCAAACCTGCCTTACTACAATCGTTTAGTAACACCGCTAACGAAGTGCTGTGCAATGACTTGTTTTATCACGTAGGCTACATCAATACTTTTATAAATAAGCGATCACAATAAAATATGTTTTATTTTGTGGCATTACCAAACAATTTCATACCGTGACTCATTTTGTGGTTGTACCTTTGGCATAGACGCACCAAATAATTTGGGCAGTAAAATGTGTTTTGGCAATACGTTATCGAGTTAAACATTTCTCCATGTATATTGTTGATGTAGTATTCCCCTTTCAGTCTTTGAACATAGATCAGATGAAACAGACAAGGCATGCATGTACTATACTCTTTTGTTGTTTTGGTGAATTGTTCAACCACCCCTGCTGAAGGATCAGAAGACCCCATGGGGAGGACAGAAACCCCCCACGTTTGGACCCCACTGCATTGACAGCAGGGATGAGGGAACATAACGCACGCTCCGCATTCTAGAACCCTAATATAGTGTGGTTCTGTTTCTGATTTAATTAAGAAAGTGACGTGAACGTATTTCTACAGTGGACAGTCTAAACAGAATTGATTCTCAGCCTTTACAGACACTTTTCTTTTTCCATTTTTGAGTGCTGGAGTTCTTGTGTTTACTGTTAATGGCCAATTCCCTTTTGGGCTAAACCCCCTTATGCGTAAAAAAATAAATAAAAAAAAAGATGTAATATGTCCATATAAATATGCTTTTTGGTTAATGGTTATAAATCAGGGTGTAATCGGCCTATCATCCCGCCATCTGGTTGTGCACGACATAAAAGACAACATTACCCCCCCGCCCCCCACCTAAAGCATATATTATGTAGCTTATATTAAACTGTTTACATGTATGTTTGAACTGCTGTTATAGCTGTCAGGTATGACAGAAAAAATAGGGAATGCACTCTCACCTTTGTGAGAGATTCATAACCTGTGGTTTAATCTCCTCCAGCTATAACTCCCCTCGAACACACACACACACACACACACACACACACACACACACACGGAATTGGAACACGTCCGTGGAAGGAGGTACAGTGGCGCCCCCAAGTGGTGGTCAGGAGGGGCCCAGCCACCATGATAATGTCTGCTTACGTGAGTTGAGGCTCGAAAAGGGAGTGGTTGTCGGTGAGCCTCCAGCGACAGTGGGGGGTAGAATTGATCATTCATGACCTCACCCAGCTTCTGTCGCGGTCCTCTGTGCTGAAGTCTCTCCCCAGCCACTGGGGGGGGAAGGCTGCTCAGTCCACATATCAAATCATTGCAAAAACGTGCAGACCCATCTGGCACCAGTACGGCCGGGCTGGGCCAGGTACCTCCATCACGCCCCATAGCCAGCATCTTCTTTATTTCTTCTCTTTATTGCCAAGCGGCAGGACCCCCACCCTGAAGACCCCCCAGACCCCCAGCCTGATAGACCCCCAGACGGTCCATGTTTCGTTTCAACAGAGACTGTTCGTCTTAATTGGAGCACTGAGCCTGTACTTAAACTAGGATGATCAAATATGAGTTGGACACTAGACGGCGTATGTTGTTTATGCACAAAAACAAAAAGGTTTTGTTGTTGCTCATTCATGACAATTCACATCGTACAATATCCAACCAGTCAAAGTAGGCTTGAATAATGAATAAATCATGTATGAAAAATTAATTAATTAATCACATATTCTAGCCTTCGACCTATCAAATAGTAATCTATCTATTTACGTAGCCTATTCTACCATCATGAAAACACCAAATAGGATATTAAAAAGGAGCGTTCAATACTATATTTCTGGATGAAAAGAAAACCTAAAAGTTTGGATGATATCAGCATTACATAAAATATGATCAGTGGTTTCAAATGTGATAAGGATGTGGCAAGGATTACAATGGGGGGGCAGAGAGACGCATTGTCATCCTTGTCGTGGCATTTGAGAACAAGGCAATTGCCTTGTCACCCGCCTTCATAGTGCTCTTAAATACCACCCCCTGATCTAATTGTTGACTACACATTTTCTCGGTTTCACTGCTCGTCAATGAAACGTAAACGGTCGTTGACTCGTGAAGATACCGTAGTTCCCAACGGTAACTGAAATACAATGGTTTGCTTTTGAGCCTTTGGGAGATGGAGAGGCCGACTCTTGTCTTCAATTAATATAGATTGTATTATCATGTAACTTGTAGGC
This sequence comes from Pollachius pollachius, assembly GCF_949987615.1. NCBI lineage: Eukaryota > Metazoa > Chordata > Actinopteri > Gadiformes > Gadidae > Pollachius > Pollachius pollachius. The sequence continues at coordinate 599,471 of NC_136942.1, read as the reverse complement.
CTAAATTTACTGATACCAGATCTACCTGTATTGATATTGCACTGTTTGAGGGTCAGGCTGATTAGCAGTAGCAACTCTAGGCAGACTTTTATCTTGTGTTAAAGTTGATCTCGGAACTAAGCCAAATACTCGTTCATTCAGAAAAACATATTTTTCTGACTTTTTTTCTCATTCTCAACACCTCGCCTCTGGTTTGTTGCTTCTCCCAGTAAAGCAGCTGATCATCTCGACGCTGCTGGCAACACAGCTGCCCCAAACTACAGTCGTGCTCCGCGAAGTAGGATACGCCGTCCTGCTCTCTTCTCTCACGTTGCCTGACTACGTTTTCACAAAGGTAAGAAAAAATATATGTTTTGTTGAGAATGCATTTCAAATCAGTTGTGTTTGGTGAGAAACTTGGTGGACACGGGAGCTTTGAGGTTTGAAAGCGAGTCCGCGGCGCTTAGCTTTGATCGGATGTTCGTCTGATCCGTGTTCTAGTCGATGCTCCATCGGCTGTCATATTTTGATCTTGTTTAGTGAAACTGCATGCAACGGCATTGGCCCTAACAATGAATTTTTTATATTCGGATACACCTGCGTTATAAGTCTGTCCTCTGCCTCCTTGTTTGTTGACACCTGTAGGAATGATGTAAAAGTTATTTTTGAGTTAGTACCACCACGTCTTCGAAGTAGTTGTACAGAGAGATAGATGTAATCACTTGGTTTATAATAATTATTTCATGAAAACATAACACACACTCACACACACACACACACACACACACACACACACACACACACACACACACACACACACACACACACACACACACACCCCTGACTCCTCCCATTTGAATGGTGGGAGTTTCCCTCCACACCACTCCGAGATATCCCCTGCCTCCTTCATTTCTCTGTGTCTGCTACGTTTACAGTCATTAACTGTGCTTGCTGTGATTAATGGGGGCTGATCCCATCTAGGGGTAGGGGGGCTGTTTGGTACATGGTGTTATCTGACAGTTTGTATGTGGTCTTCACATAGAACTATGCCTGTCTTTGTTTGAGTTTCAACCAGAACCAAATTCACATTACAACTCCATTCCTTGAGAAGTGATACCTCTACCTCTACTTCACATTCAGTTGTAGATGCCTGCTTTCTCCAGTTTGGGCGTACTTGCTTTTAACTATACTTTCAAAAACATACGTCTGTTTTTTTTCAGATGCTAAGAATGTTTGAGGTGAACAGAGGCCAAAGAGAAGAGTGTGGTTGGTAATCAGTAAAATAAGACCTTTGTATATGATTTTAATACCACCTTTTTAAAAAAACACATCTAGAAAGTACTTTAACATACACAATAACATTTACAAGCAGGAAAACAAGACGCAGCAATGTTGTCATTTCTAATCTAATCTAATCAATTTAAGAAGGACGTGAAAATCCATTATAATCAATAGACAAGATAGTAGAAAAGATCAGACAATGGAATTTGCTTGTTCATGTACAAGCACATTGTGTTAAGCACAATGCAGTTAAGCAACAGTGGTTAACCATATATTTAGATCAGAGTTTCAGTTATCTCTAGTCACCCATTAATTTGTTCCTTTGTGTCAAGGTAAAATCAATAGTCTAAAACTATATCCATGATGACTGATTGCTTGAAACTTATTTTGTTGTGTTTGGTTTTGACATGCTGTTCCATTGGCACTTTCACTATTTTTTTTAAGTTGTTTTACTATAAATCACAATATGATATAGTTTCGTGACCCCTGCCATAGAGCATATTATTGGCTTGAAATTGCATACCACAAACTATCTTGTACTTCTATCTAGTTGGAATTGTAATGCAACAGGCAATGTTGTGCATGTAAACTGGCGTACAATGTGGCTGATAAGAGGGCCGTTCCAATGGGATCAGGGTGTTTGTCTGGGAGGGAAGGTATGTGTGGATGTGTGATTGTGCAAGACAGCTTGCAGCACACCCGTCGGGTTATGTCGAGCAGACTGAGAGCATTGAAGACTAAGGAGCAGTGAGGAGACTAAGGAGAAGACTAATGATCATTCGAAGGAAACAGCCATTTTAGCTACAGTGCACTGAGGTCTGGTTGCTGTTACTGTAAACACCATGCCATTGAGTTGTAGAGGAGGGAGAGAGAGAGGGGGGGGAGAGAGAGAGGGAGAGAGAGAGAGAGAGGGGGGAGAGAGAGAGAGGGAGAGAGAGAGGGGGAGAGCGGGGGGGAGAGGGAGGGGGGAGAGAGGGAGAAAGAGAGAGGGAGAGAGAGAGAAAGAGAGGGGGAGGGAGAGAGGGAGAGGGGGAGGGAGAGAGAGGAAGGGAGAGGGAGAGAGAGAAGGAGGGAGAGGGAGAGAGAGAGAGAGGGAGAGAGAGAGGGAGAGAGAGAGAGAGGTGTTTTCCAAGCCCTGTGTGTGTGAGAGAGGTCAGAGGAAGGAACGAGTGGGGCCAGAGTGTGTGTGTGAGGGCAAACAACAGCCATGGATGGGAAGCGGACAGAAACTGTTAAGTCATCAACTATGGCTAATGTTTAATTTTACCAGTTGAATGGTTTGCCATGTTGGGAAGAAGGGAAGAGTTTAAGCTTATGGACTTGGTCTTATCATCAATATCGACACAACCAAGCCTTTTTGCAATGTAAAAAAAAAAAGTATCACTCACGCATAGTCGATCAATGACGTCATCCATTAACCACAATATAGCTTTTTGATGATGAGGCAAAGTTGTGGTGTGTTGGTGTTGACTCTAGGCTAAAGTCTCCCACCAACCAATGCATTGCTGCCTTCTCCATTGGTTCCTGGACTCTTGGCAAAAGAAAATCGTTCATCCTTTAAAGAAGTGTTGGCAGAGGAGAGTCTTATTGTTACAGTGACTGATAGTGATCATAACAGACCCAGCCTCTGTTGGTACAGATGGAGGGAGAAAAAAAAAGATCACTTCCTGTTTCCCTGGCAAAAGTGATGCGTGTGTGCAATCGCGTGTGTCTCTCTCTGTCTCTGTGTCTGTGTTTGATCCCGTGCCACAGAAAAAAGGGAACATTGTGCTGCCTAAGCAACGGGACTGTTATGCAGAGTGGACATCACGGGGGATCTTTTCAATGAGTCTAGCGCCGCAAGGAGCACCCAAGTTCACAAGCTTTCGCTGTCACGCAGCAACATCACGGACGCCCTGACCCAATGCATTATTTCATCAAAAGAAGATAGCCCAATCCATTAACAGTACTCTCTGTAATGAAACCTACGCTTGAAAGTCATTGTTCCCTAAACTATGCCAGTCGAAGGAACACGATCTTAATTAAGTATTGAATTCAGTATTCTGAATAATGAGACCAATAAGAGCCGAGGAGTACCCAGTACCGGTCTCCAGACGACCTGAGATGACGCGAGCGCTTATGTTCTCGGTTATCAAGATTTTTAAAATATGAATTGACCATAGAAATCAAAAGGAAATTCGTACTATTTTGGCAGTCGCCACCATGATAATCACAGTTAAGGTCAATGTAGGAGACATGTGGGTGGGCTTTACAAAGACAGGAAGTCAAAGGTTGTAATTTCCTGTTTGACTCTTGCTCTCCCCTGGGTCATTTCCGCTGGCCTGGCCACAATGGGTGCTGCACATTTCCTTGCTGCTCATCTGCCCATGTGGGTGTTCATCCAAGTCTGTTATAGGGGGAGAGAACTGCATACTTGTGAATTTGTACCCATCCAAAGAGCCAAGGTGAGGCAAACACAGAATTGGTGTTGTCCACACAGAACAGAGGTGGGCGCTGATGGGAGGTGGGGGGCCTGTTTGAGATTTGTCCTAAAACACTGCAAGGTGCCTAGACTCATGTTGATGCCCCTTTTTGGTTTTAACTGTTCACTTAAATAGAATTGAACAACAAAAAGAAGATTCACTGCAGGTTGAATCTAACCAGTACGTCTTCAATATTTGTATTAAATTGGGATTAAAATGCAAATTTACACCAATAAAAAACAACAAGCGTGTACACATATTATTCCCACAGGCAGGGCCGTCGGACTGCGGGTATAAGGTGCACAGTTGTGTGGGGGCCCAAGGCAGAGGGGGGCCCATGGGAATATATATATATTTTTTTAAAAGATTGTCTTTAGAATTTTCTACCATCCCCAAGTGGTAGGAGCCCCCCACCAGCCCCCCGTCAACAAGGGGCTGGTGGGGGATTCCGGGGGGGGCCCATCAGTGCCTCCTGTATACAGGGCCCAGAATTTGGTGCTACGGCCCTGCCCACAGGGGCTTCTCCTAAAGTTAATGTTATTCCAACTACGAATGGTACCAGACGGCAGTACCGCGTCATTCCAGAGGAGGGCGGCCTATAACAAGGAAAATAATATTAAATATTCATGTCAATTCGCGCCCGTCTCTTGTCAAATCAATGTCGTACCTCGTTCATCGCATTTTAAATGTAGTTTGACCCTTACTTTTTAGGTGTGCTGGATATTGCATTGTTCCCTTTAGATTTAAGGCGTTTTAAAATAAATTATTTTTATAAACATTTTAAAACATTTTAAATATTTATTTTGTTTCATATGCTGCATTCCCTCGTCCCCCTTATGATTAATCTGAACCAAAATGTTGCACTATATGAATTGTTTTCATGTGGAATTTCGCATTCATCTTTTTGACCTCTAAAGGTCACGCATATTTTATTGAATATGTTTCGTGATCAATATGCAGGCATTGTATCGACCCACCAATATTTTATAGCATTTTCTTTTTAAACCTGGTACTCAATGCAGCCTGGCTGGCTATGACCTTTCCTCCCCTCAGCTTGGGGAAAGGTTGCATTCCCCTGGGTGTCTTGGTCCGTCCTCTGGCTCATCTTTTCCTGGACCCTCCTCTTTCTTGTCGGCCTTATTTCCCACCCACCCCGGCAGGGTCCAGTAAAGATTCATATAACCCATTCCTTATCTGATCTGAATATGTGGATCAGTCTTCCCTGACTCTTGAACGGTATCACACAAAGTAGGCTGCGGTCAACCTCTTGGTTCACTCTCTGGAACTCTAACTGTAAGGTCTGGCACTGCCTTTCCTGGACCGCCTGGTTTCTTCTGGCGTGCGCTAGCTCCTGATGTTTCCCAAACAAGTTGAATAACCTCTTTCCTAATATCTCTCTTTCCAACAGCGCTTTTATTCCTTTAGCGCTCTTCCCTCCTGAAGCCTTGTTCGGCCTCTGGCGTGCTGTGTCTGTTTTCTTCCTGAAATGTAATTGCCTTGTTATTAAGATTTCAGTTTATTGTGCGCTTGTTTTTATTGCAGTGCAGTGGCTTCCCACCCTACCCTATTGCACTCTTGGCCATTCCCATCACGCATCCCTTCTCAACCTTTATTTACTAGAAAGGGTTAATGCCCTCTGAATATGGGCTTAAGAAGAGATGGAGAGAGCAGGACACAGCAGGAGAGAGTAGGACACAGTAGGAGAGAGTAGGACACAGTAGGAGAGAGTAGGACACAGTAGGAGAGAGTAGGAGAGAGTAGGACACAGCAGGAGAGAGTAGGACACAGCAGGAGAGTAGGACACAGTAGGAGAGAGTAGGACACAGTAGGAGAGAGTAGGAGAGAGCAGGAGAGAGTAGGACACAGTAGGAGAGAGTAGGACACAGTAGGAGAGAGTAGGACACAGTAGGAGAGAGTAGGAGAGAGCAGGAGAGAGTAGGACACAGTAGGAGAGAGTAGGAGAGAGCAGGAGAGGGGTGAAGGGAAATGGGATCTGTGACATATAATGCCTGGTAGATCACTTGACCTCCCTTGAGAATTGGTATTTCTACACACACACACAAACACACACACACACACACACACACACACACACACACACACACACACACACACACACACACACACACACACACACACACACACACACACACACACACACTTTCTGAGGAGGAACAGATTAGGGGTCAGAGGTGAATGAAGAAGGACCAGCAGGGAATAAAAAGAGCCTTGAGGAAGCATCTCACTTCCTGCCTGGTTCACCTCCTTTCATCTCTTCTGCTGATTATTTTCCCAGTCGTGACCTCCCGTCTTCCCTTTTACATATTTTATTGTGTTCATTGCATAATCAATTGCTGCAGACATCTTATTTCTTCCTATAAATGTCAGACCTTATCAAACAGCGTTAATCACTGGGAGGTTTCTGGAACGAAACTCGCGTTGAGTTGCCTGTTTGGGTCACATGACTAAAATCCAAACATCCATGATGGTAGGGGAGGGGGGAAGGCTGTAGTTCATGAGTCATGGAATTGTATGTTTATTATATAAATATTAAAGTTTTAACCTTCAATTATTTCAGCTTGTATGTACACAGATATTAAACAAAACAGACCCAACACTTTGTCAAGTCTGTAGTCCCTGGCCCACATCCTATGCTTCATACACTCACTGAATTGAGTCACTGTGCGGACATTCAGAGAACCTTCTGAATGATGTTTACGCACAATGCCTTAATCAATTGAGGTTTTTACAGAGGAAAGCGTGTGTTTTTTTTGCCTGCTGTGTAACTCCCTTCATCAATGGGTACGTGCACACACAAACACAAAAACACACAAATACACACTCCATGGTTATTTTATTGTGGTAGTCGCCATGAATTTGTACAATGTGACTACCATCAGCTTACAATTTAACTTTAAGTTGAAGCCAACTGCATTAATATTTCAATTCACTTAATGGACTATAAAAAGGTGTGTGTCTCACACGGCCACTCACTCCCTCACTCACTCCATTACCTGAGCAGAGGGTCCTTGTGTGTGTACATTCCTGAAGCCAGATTAGTGTTCAGAGTTCATCTGGGTGCATGCAGTCCATGGGTGCCTCACCAGCGCTGTAGTGGGTTGCATAATGTTGGGAGCAGTGACATTACAATAAGCCTGTTGTCGGCTGTGTAGATGGATACTATGGCCATATGAATGAGTGCCACTGAACACACAGCATCGTATATAAACCCTGTGTGTACATATTTTTGATTTGTCTGCAAGTGTCTGCTTTGATTGATTGTTACAATCAGCACTGGTTAGCACAAGGCTTTACAACACATTTTACTTTAGTACACACACACACACACACACACACACACACACACACACACACACATTAGTGGTCCAACTTGAGGCGGGCAGGCGGCCTCACACACTTGTCCCTCCCCATTCATTGCATGACATCACCCAGCCAGGGTTGCCTTGGTAACCGGCTATTCATCTTAGCGTGGTCTGGCATAGGCGGTGTCACACACACTTACCCTGACAACGGTGCGTAGGAGAAAGTGTGTGTGTGTGTGTGTGTGTGTGTGTGTGTGTGTGTGTGTGTGTGTGTGGAGGGATGGGGCACTGAAGCAAGACTTCTATTTATTGCTGAGTGAAGAGAAATATTTTCTTTCCATAATCGTTTGGTCACACTATCTCCCCTGAGACGAGAGATGGGACAGATGGAATAAGGTGTGTGTGTGTGTGTGTGTGTGTGTGTGCGCAGTAGGAGAAGAGGGAGATTAGAGGGAGGATAACAGGGGGGCAGCTATTCAACAGGCTGTTGTTTATAGTGTGTGTGGAAAAAAAAAAAGTGCTCCGGCCCGAGCTTGAGTCTATAATCAACCCTCCATGATCTTTCTTCACCCAACGTCAGACATCCACGCATCATCTCCATCCATCCAATTGTTTCCGTGTGACCCGTTCAATGTTATTAAAACGTTGTATGATAATGAGCCACCACTTTAGCCGCTGAACCACTTGCCGCCGACCGCCCATCCCCCTACCCAACCCCATCTAAATGCGAACACCCTCCCGGGGACAGGGACGGAGAAAGAACCGGAGATAAAGAGGGGGAGAGTCGGAGAGAGAAAGAGGGAGAATCAGAGAGAGAGAGTGTCAGAGAGAGTCAGAGAGAGTCGGCGGGTTATTCATTCATCGTCAGGAGTTTTGCGCAACGAGACGACACTGCTTTGTTTAGTGATTTGCAGAACAAGGGTCGCATTTCAGATTATGTGTCTTGGAGGGACGTCTTGCACCGGCTCGGACCGGACACAATCCGTCGGACTTAGAGTGAAGCAGCGTCCGGAATCTCAGGACTCCCAATTAGTCAGCTGCAACCTTTTGCCCACAAGCGCCTTTTGTCACCCCAAATATTTAGCGCGGCAGGCATAGAGACATTATCGCAGTACCGAAACCTCTCGTTAGATAGGTAGACTACGGCGGTTCCAGAAGAACTGAGGACGGCTTATTCCTAGGTCTCTCCTCCAGTCTCCATTGCAGCTTTGGAGATAAGGATTGGAATTGGGAGGGGGTGTGCGCTACTACTCGGTTGACAGAAGAGACACACCGAAACACACACACACACACACACACACACTGTGACACACACCTCACACAGACCAGGGATTCTGTAGCTCGGTGTCCACATTTGGGGATCTACTTATTTCTAAGAATATTCTTCGACGGCGCCAGTAACAGATGGATATGGATACGTCCGCTGAGCAGCACCCATGAGCCCGCGGGACACGTAGAGACTTTGCGGCACCGTCCTGACCGAGAGTTTCAGCTGAAGTGACAACGAGGGAGAGAGGACAACCTCACCGCAGCAATCATGTATGTTGGTGGAATATATTTGTCGTCATCTGTTTCTAGCACGTTCAAGTTTGCTTTACATATGAGACTATCTAGGGTATAAGGATTTGCTATGTGGGCTAATTTACAATGTAGAAAAATCACCCTGTGGAAAATAATCGTGGCTGCCTAAAAAAGTTGCAGGGATAAATTCACAAAAAAGGGACGAAATAATGTTTTAATTTAGGTCAGGATGCTTTTTCTTGAAATATATCCGAAAAAACAACAACACTATTTGTCGCGTGTGTACGTGTTGGCCTATCCGTGTGTGTGTGTGTGTGTGTGTGTGTGTGCGCGCTTGCGTGTGTGGGAGAACGCACACATGGCTATCTCCTCATAAAGGGTGTATGTGTGTACAGTGCAGGGCAGGCCCGTGCAGTCAGTGATTCTGACTCTTTCTAATCACGCACGTCAGAGCTAAACAGTCATGTACTCTATATTAGCAATAGACGGTGGACTTGAGTCATACATTTGAGAGATCCAGTTGACAGACTTCTAGAAAACGGTAGCAAGTCCAAACAGAGCAGTGATGCAGGCGCTATCTCTCCATCTGTCTTTTGTCTCATGGGCCAAACCCATCCGGTGCGTCTCGGGCCCAAAGGAAGCTGAACTTTGCTACATTCTTCACGGAATATGACTGGACATTATTACCATGCATTCTCTGTGCAGAGGAAATTACCTACTCCACGCCCCAGAATCCTTCTCTATATACCTCCACCCTCTCCGCCAGATCTCTATTTATAAGTCCTGCTTCACCATGACTCAATGGGTTCCTGTAATGGACTTTCAATGGACCCCTGGACCCCAGTCCCCAAACCCTGGCTGTTCCTAGCCAGGTTTTGCCCAGATCAATAATTTTCGGAGGTTGGGACACCACTGGCAGCACGTGGCACTCTGAACATTAACTGATGTGATGTTGGACATGTTGCTCTGTTGTGTGTGTGTGTGTGTGTGTGTGTGTGTGTGTGTGTGTGTGTGTGTGTGTGTGTGTGTGTGTGTGTTAGACGCTTTTCCATTTTAATCGAAGCTGTGGGGAAGATGTGTTGTTCTTCCGGAGGTCGTTGCCTATAAATTAAAGCGTAGGTTAGCTGTGGTGGCTTCAGCTGATTAACAGAACAGCGTCCGGTTGCTATATCTATTCTGATTAGTAACAGATCTGAGTGGGTCTTGCAGAACAACAAAGATTGACAGCATTTCTGACATTGCTTGAAAACAAAGTGTGTGTTATGTGACTCACTTACTCACTCACTCACACAAACCAACACAGACACGGCTGAACACGCGCACACACACAAACACACAACTCATACAACAATAGTTCCTTTTTAACCTGTCCTGCATCCGAGTGTGGGAAGACAGGTACCCTCACAAACACATGCATACAAACCCACATGCACAAATACGCAGGTGACACACACACAGACACAAACACACACACACAGACACACACACCAGGTCTGCGTGTGAACAGTAGCTGCTTTGTGCCTGCTCAGGGCTGAGCAGATGGGAGCAGAGCGCTCCGTCAGAGGAGTTAATTCAGCTAATGATCAGGTAGACGCCGTGTGTCTCACGGAGACAGCTTCCCCGTTCCCACCGAGCTGATCCATCGCTTCTGGACTCTCGTCTATCGATTCCACCCATTCCTCCGGGAGTGGGTCCACCGCAGCCATCGGCCGATGATGAAACATTCAATTTGTGTCAGATGCCTGCATTCTTAGGGGACTGGATAGAGGATTGTTGTAGATTGTTCTTTTTATTTGTTTTATAGCTTAGCTTTTTGTGTGTGTGTGTGTGTGTGTGTGTGTGCGTGTGTGTGTGTGTGTGTGTGTGTGTGTGTGCGTGTGTGTGTGTGTGTGTGTGTGTGTGTGCATGAGCTAGATGTAAAGGTATCGCTCCCCATACATAGAACATGCCGCATGCTCTCTCTGAAGTTAATCACTTCCTGTTGTTGACTGCACTTCCTTTAAAAGACTACACACACACACACACACACACACACACACACACACACACACACACACACACACACACACACACACACACACACACACACACACACACAGAGTTTACAAGGCCATAAGGAGAGTTGAGGAGTTTAGCTTTAGGGTGCTTTGGATGTTTTTAATCTGTGTTATACTCATTGCTCTACTCAGTTTACTCCAGGGATACCCCTATGATATTAAGTTGTACCAGACAGTGGGGCCTTCAACAGTGTCAAAAACATATGCATACCGTCATAGATCTCACTGCACGTATACTAATATATATACCGCCTCCAAGATGATCGAGCCTCTCTCTCCCCACACAACAAATGTGAACTACTGACTTTGAACTAGAGCCTGCTAAGTCACACCTGTGGACATTTAGTGTTAAACTGCACTCGTATGCTGTTTTCGTTAACCGTCTGTCTGGTGATGGGTTTGTAACATTGACAAATACATTTCTTTGTAAAATAGTTGAATGTGATCTCAACAACTCCCCTCCTTCAAGACCAAAGCATTTGTATTTACTTTTATACAAAACAAATAGCTTCTCCCCTATCTTGACCATGTTCATCTATGCTCAGTGCCAACCGAAGTGCTGCATGGCTTCATGTTGGATGTAAGAAGCAGTGAGTGAAGAGAGCAGCCATCATGGTGGCCAGTAAGACACCAGCAAATGGTCAGGTTCAATCACTGTTATTAACACGGCAGGAAGACGACTAGTTTGGACTGTGACATGACTTGAGATTTGGTGTGTTTACAACAGAGAGCTGTTATTAGTATGGACGGCTGCACTGGAACACACACACACACACACACACACACACACACACACACACACACACACACACACACACACACACACACACACACACACACACACACATACACACAGACACAGACACAGACACACATACACACACACACTGTCGCTGGCCTCCACTTGCTCCCAGGTAAACAAAGTGTGTGTGTGTGGAGACTGGTTGCGCAGGTAAGCTATGTCCAAACACAAACAGAAGTGGCCTAACGGGACAAAGTACAAAATGCTTAGCAGTGCAAGTTAAACCCGCACTGGTCTCTCCCAACGAGGACAACTGCCGCTGCTAAAGCTGAATATGTTTCTTTTCCCCGTCCCTCAGACTCCAGGTAAATTGCATTGTAATCCTCACCAGCATGTGTTGGTACATTTGTATGTCCTCCATGCCTAGCCTAGTGCTCTTCTCTTACCATGGTGGTGGAAAACCTGTTTAGAGCAGTGGTCTGTGTGGTTGGCACCCGGCCCAGCATGGCAGTGGGAAATGTCTGTCTTATCGTTGCAGTCAGAGCAGTCTTCACTCAAACGTGTTCATTAACTCATCTATTTATGTCAGCACGGGGAGAGCGAGTGAGAGCTGGTTTTATCACCAACAACGCTGCCTCTTATTATTTACTGATTATTCATGATTGCAAACCAGGGAAGGGCTCAAACCTTTACCTGGAGCTAAATGTGTTTACAATTCTAAACACACAGCAACTGTGAGGTCTGGAATATGAAGCTACAACTCCAGTGAGAGTCCTGTTAAGATTACTATACTGGAATTCAACATCTGTCTCTCTGTGTCGCCCTCTTTCTGTGTCTCCCTCTTTCTCTGTGTGTATCCTTGTACCTGTCTGTCTTTGTGTGTGTGTGTGTGTGTGTGTGTGTGTGTGTGTGTGTGTGTGTGTGTGTGTGTGTGTGTGTGTGTGTGTGTGTGTGTGTGTGTGTGTGTGTGTGTGTGTGTGTGTGTGGGTCACTTTTTGTGCGCACATGTGTCCCTGATTACATTTTAAAGGAGGGCAGGATAGTACAGTATCTCTGTCGATCCCCAATATCCACAGCCTTGTAGAAAACCCTATGCCCTTATATCTGAAATGACCAGTTGTTGTCCTATTCGTCTTCAGAATTCAGTAAATGTACAGTTCATGCTTTGGGCTTAAAGATCATTTTGATGCAACATAAGGGACACCTCAAACATTTCCCCAAATATGCACGCCATAAAAGGTCAAAGGGGATGTCAAAACTAGTCTTAAAAATGTTTAACATCGAGTAGCAAAAAAACATTTGTTTAAGAATGTAACATACTAAATCATTTGTCTTTAATAACAGCAGTTTATGTACAATCCAGCCTGACCACCTATCATCTCTCCCACCATGGCTTACAATAACAATGTCTGGCCTGATAGCATAAGGGCAGAAATGTTATTGTGAGGCTTAAGGCTTGTATCTCATCATAAACATCTCAAATGTAGGACCTTAACTTAAACATCTATGTTGTAATGGCTTGAGATGACTCTTTCCAACCTAACCTACACATCTCAAAAGCATGTGAATAAACCAGTCAGTGAGAGGACTGGGAGGAGGACTGGTGTACCTCCATTACACCACGTCTTTCTCAGCCTAGTTTCTGCTCCGCAAATCTCCCTTTTCATAATTTGTTTAACTTGGGTCCGAAAAATGGGTCACAAGATCTAATTAATATTTCCTCCAGAATTATTAGAATCATACGCAGACCCAAGGGGAGAGACTAAAATGCAGCAGTCAGAAATAGACTAGGCTTTTAATGAGATCCATCACCATGGACCAAACCTTATTTAGCGAGGTCCCAGAACGACGATCTAAAACGGTGGATTGGAGCTGCTGCTTAAGATAGTGCTGTTGTCATGTCTCTTTAAATATTAGGATATTGCTCTGGTCTGTAAATATCACGGATCAGTTTTACCCAAGATATCGCTTACTAGACTACATTATAATGGTCAGAAATAAAGACCTGTTTGTTTCTTCTCCAAATAGACTGCTTCCGGCTCTCACTAATTATAGTGTTGTCATGTTCACAGGTTCTTTCCAACATGACAGTGTGGAGTGTTCGGTGTGAGGCCGAGGAGCTGGTATTAGATGAGTTATGTCGAATGTCCAGCTGCGTTTCCACTGATTAAGGCTCTAATGGATTAGGGCTGTTGTCATGGCTAGGTGATGACACGTGTGTGTGTGTGTGTGTGTGTGTGTGTGTGTGTGTGTGTGTGTGTGTGTGTGTGTGTGTGTGTGTGTGTGTGTGTGTGTGTGTGTGTGTGTGTGTGTGTGTGTGCGCGCACCATGCTGGGTCTTGACACTCACATGACGCATTAGTGATGCTGTTGTACCTCAAGAACTTATTTTAGCCTCAAAGACAATAATTATTGATACTCCCGGACTACTCTCTTCAGCCAGAAGTACAGACGGTGTGTATTCCGGTTCATATTCGAAGGTCAACCCCAAAAAGAAACCATGTTGTTTTAAAGGTGCACATGAAACATGGCTGTAGCAGAGGCGGTACAGCCTCTCTCCCGACACATTCGTGGGCTTTGGGCTAAGGACACAAAAATCCTCTTAGATTGATTTAATCTCACTGCCTAATGAAGGGCTATGGATATTATATATTTTGACATTTAGCAAAAACAAAAGTCTAGAAAACACTTTTCTTTGTACTGAGAAGGTGATGTGTCTCGTATGTACATTAACTTGGTTAATTCATGGAAGAATATCATTAGGGCGAGATCAAAAGTTTTTTATTGTTGCTGTTATTACTATTTATTACTGCAGGCGGTTAATAAGGTGTTCTATGTGTATGAACTGTAACTGTATTGTTATGTTATTATGTTGTATGTATTGGACACGCTTCAGACACATCTGAAACCAGTTAGCCTACACTAACTAGCTAACTAAGCTAGTGGGGCTCAAGTGACAGTTAAGCTGCTTATTGGCCAGCAGGAGATTACCCTAGGAAGCAGGGGTCACACAGACACAGACACACACACACACACACACACACACACACACACACACACACACACACACACACACACACACACACACACACACACACACACACACACACACACCTTTGTACCCTCACCCTGAGCATCATGTATAACACGGTCCTGTATTATACAATGAGGAATCCAATAATAAAAACAACGATATGAGTCCAGAATGTACAGTAGGCTGACCATACTGTCTAGGGTGTAATCAGTTCAAACGCGGCCCACTGGGCCAGGGGAGTGAGTTCTTGGCTGGCTGGCAGCTACTACAGCCCTCCATATGTCTGGGGCTCCTTCCTAATCCACTCAGTGAAAACAACACATCATCCTCCTCCCCTGGTAGCGTCTACACGCATGTCCCGAGAAGCTAGCTCTCTCCAGCCCTCCATAGTTCAGCGTGTGTGTGTGTGTGTGTGTGTGTGTGTGTGTGTGTGTGTGTGTGTGTGTGTGTGTGTGTGTGTGTGTGTGTGTGTGTGTGTGTGTGTGTGTGTGTGTGTGTGTGTGTGTGTGCGCGCGCATGCGCGCGCAAAAACATGGCTGCTCCAATAAAAGTCTGCCTAATGTGGGACTCAGTTTTTCAAATAAAAGGAACCATATTAGCCATAAAGGTAATCTGTGAGTGGTGTGTTTTAGAATGCTCCATGTAAGCCTAAAAAAGTATTCAACTTTTATTCACTGCCCAGTACCAAATCTGCCAGTCTGCTCAGGCATTCTAAGTGCTAAAAGTTTCATGGATTTTGCTATTATGAGATTCCTCTTTTATTCTGCATGTTTGTATCCAACCACTTATTTTTGTGTGTGAGTGTAGGTGGATGTGGGGGTGGGAATGAGTGAGAGGGCCTAAGATACTCGATGTTAGTAGAGAGCAGGTACAAGAAGATTGTATACATGATGAAAATACTACTACTGTGATGTAGAGGAATGGGTGCTGAGCAGGAGGAGGAGAAAGGGAGGTAAGCGACTACGGGAGGACAGGGGTTACGATAACCGCAGCAGAGTAGAGATTTGCGTTGAACCAAGATTTTTGCCGACAGTGCTGGGCTTTGATTCTACAGTGTTGTAAAATTGATTCATCCTTAATAGACCTTTTTTATGAATCAACCAAGACGAACCTGTACTGGCATTTTTTCTCGAACTTTTTAAGGGCCTCATCAATCTTGAACTTTTGAAAATTGTCCAACCATGACGCTCCCTTTGGACTGAAGAGGTAAAGAGAGGGCGCTGACCCCAGCGGGAGGCCCAATGGGAATGCAACGACTTTGAAGTTTTAAGGCGGAAAACGGAAGTTGTTGATTGATGCTGTGTCAGTTTCTGTGTGTTTGTGTGTCTGTGTGTGTGTGCATGGTGTCTTGTCTCTGTACTTTGTTCCCTTTAAGGGAATGTATGCAAATAGTGTCGAAAGAGCTGTGTATGGAACCTAGAAAGAATAATATATGGTATATTGTTGGAATCTACTTGTGAATCACAAGTTTCTCTTTTAACCCTTCTAGACCAAGTTGGTTTTGTTTTACTGCTTGTAACAGTTCCCTACACTTTATATTACTATACAATATGTATAATGTTTCCTGCACATTATGCAACCATATAATATTTAGGAAACCAGTGTGTTTGTGTAGGAGGGTCTTAAGTACATTTAGCCCTAGAATTTGCTTACTTATCTGTAGGCAGGAGTTCATGGGTTCAAGTCGCAGCCAGAGCAAGACATCAGCGTTTCAAGACAAAGGTAAATGCGTGACTGTTCAGCACCGGATTGGTGAAGGACAAGTTTTGTATTATTCACATGCACTCACACATTTTAGTGTCCCAGCCAGATAAAGCCAGCCCTTTGTCAAGCTCCATGCGGTGGTCCTTGTTTCCAATGAAAGCTGCCATTCTGTCCTGCCCCTGGTCTCCACAGATAACAGGACACGATTGGTGCTATCAGCTGCAGCCATTCACACTGCAGCACTGAGAGCAGTGCTGCATACGAGCAGAGGAGGGCGTTGGGAGTGTTGAGAAGCCCCGGAGAGGAAGGCCATATGGATTGGCCTTTGAAAATCGTCATGCAGGCAATAATGGAATAAAAGGGTCACTTCCTTAGATGACTAAAGCCAAAAAAGTAAAACTCCACGCCGTAAAGGAATACAATCGGGTTATATTGGTAAAGCAACTTTCCTATAACACACACCCACTACTTCTGGAGTTTTAAGTATCTTCAAACGGAGAGGTAGATTGGAATGGTGTATTGCCAAACACATCACAATCATAATATCTATGAAATGACTCCCAACATATTGACAGTCACTATCATAATATCTATGAAAGCGCTTGTGAGAATATCCATAGCGTACTGTGCAGGCCTTTCAGTAGGAGGCAGAATGGTGTGCTGGCGCTCTCCAAGCGCTGGCTAAATGGATTAGAGCCGTTACTCATGTCTCACCCTCCTCCAGTCTCCCTCGGCTTCTCTCCACCTCGGGGGGGGGGCTTTCTAAGGGCGTCTCCCTGTGTGCGTGTGTCAATCTTGCATTTGTTTTGATTTTGTTCTTTGCAAAAATCCTGTTCAGATTACCCTTTTCCTAATCCATTCAAACTGAGTGACAACATGGACTTAAGATCAGTGCAGCCACATGGGAGATGTAGTCTTCCCTTTCACAGGGACACAATTCATCGGATGAATTTTCACAAACTTGTGTGATAGCGGGTCGTCCCTTTATGCCTTCTTTTACTCCTCATGTAGACTACATGGATCAGTGTGTTCAAACATATGCCAAATGGATTTAATCTACGAGGAACGTTTTTGCCACTATCAGTTTTTGATATTAACGTAAAGAAAAACATCACGTTTGTAACCTCTTTGCCCAAAGAACGAGGCTAGCCCGGGAAATGATACAAGGCTTGCATGGGTTACAACTTTACACAACATATTATATATATACATACATTATTTTATTATCATATCGATTTTTTTATTGTAATTTTTTAACTGTTGCAATGACGAGGAGCCAAAAATAAAAGATTCTCCTTTACCAACTTTTTTTTTAGGTTAGATGAGGATGCAAAGTAGCCCCAGTGATGAAGAGTGTCAGCGTAGCACTAGCAGCCCCAGTGATGAAGAGTGTCGGCGTAGCACTAGTAGCTATGCCACGGCCTCCCAGGTCACCTGGTGGTGAGCCACCAGGTCACCTGGTAGTGAGCCACCAGGTCACCTGGTAGTGAGCCACCAGGTCACCTGGTAGTGAGCCACCAGGTCACCTGGTAGTGAGCCACCAAGCTGGCCAAGGTGACCGTTGGTTTGAGTCTGGCCTGTGAGATACCATTGGAGGTTAGCCTAGGTGACCAGCTATTTGAGTCTAGCTCAGCTGGGTACCGGTGAGTTCAACAATCGTATTCATCACTGCGAGTTACTCATTTAATCTTTGGGGTTGATGTGTGTTTTGTAGTTAACGTATGGCGTTAAACAGTTTACACATTTAACACGTGAATTCACTTTGAACTCATGCATAACTGGTTGGGGCAAAATGTAAACTTTTATTTCCTTAATGCATGTTTTGAATGATGTTCATACGGTTATGTGTATTCCTAGCCTAGGTTTTCTTGTCCGTTCTATGCTGGTCTCTGTATCAGTTTGTCATTAGTGCTTTAATGTATGTTGTATGTTGCTGTTCACAAACCAGTTAGTGTCGCCACATATTGAAATGAAGAGCATAATGTCAATTTTTTCACGGACACTCTTATAAGCACTGTTTGAATAGAACATGGGAATTAATTGACCTTTGTCCACAATCAACGCAACACAAAGGCGTGGAAGGCCCACACCCAAATAACAGCTAATGCATACAAGTGCCTTTCTATACTAGGGGCAGTTCATCATGCTTCGGGTATTTTTCATTTAAAAACATAACATTGTAATACTGTTTTACATCTGTTTTACTAACACCTTATTGGTCATGTCTGTCTTAAAGAGATTTGTAATCTCAATGAGACTTGTCTGTCAAATAAGATGAAAAGACTCTCTTTACACCTTTTTAAAGGAGCTACACCTCTGGAACTGGAAACCGTTTAAGTATAGATGTATGTCAGGTCGATGTTTCTGGAATTTTCTTACACTAATTGTTTTAATTTAAGGCTTTTTTGCATACCCACCTGACAACAATGGTGTCCTGTCCATTTTATTTATACATCTACGACTCCCATCCCCCCACTCTCTACCTCCCAGCCCATCTATGTAAAGTAGAAGGAAGAATGCAGAGTGGGCTGTTCCACCCTCTGCTCATCCCGTCTTGCTCTCCTTTACGCCTGTGTTTGCTACAACTCCAGAAAGACCATCAATTTTATGATAGTACTCATCCTGTACTGAGATAGGCATTCTGTCCTTTTTTACATCCTATGCTGGTGATGAGACAGACTTTCCTCTGAGGAATTGGATCTTCTTACATAGTTCTATTACATTCGTGTATCAAAGCATTTGGACATTTCTTGGTAGCATATCAAAGCCAGTTAAACTCCTCACCTGCATTCCACAGATGCCGTACCACAACTTGTATTTTAACAGTGCCCTTCATCTTTCACTTGCTGAAGATGACCAGTTCTACAGGTATAGTGGTCTGTGCTTCACAGTAAGGATTAAAAAGGGGATTGCATGTATTCAAATAAGTTGGTGTTTTCTACTAAATAGAGTGCCAGACAGAAAGGGAGGAGATCGAACAAGACATCAAAGAAAGTTTAAACTGAAAGGGAAAGGAGGACGCCAGTGGGAGCCCGTTGGGGCCCATTGTCTTAGTTTGTTTTACTTGAAACGGTTTTATTTCCTGTCCTGTCTCCTTCTAATTCCCTTTCCCTTTAGAAATATTCTCTGGTCTCCGACCCCCCGTCTCTCTCTGTCTGTCTCTGTCTCTATGGCGCTTACTCATTATTTGGCATCTCAACAATCATTCCACATTGCTCCTCTGAACTAATAGCTAAATTAAAGGAATTGTTCTTCAAATCCCCATGTGCAGTACAACCTACTGACAGCCTTATCCAGTCCTAATACAATTCCGAGGAGGAAATCCTTTGAATGAATCTGAATCATTTTCCCTCCTGCTGACCTTAACGCGCGCGCGTGTGCGTGTGCGTGTGCGTGTGCGCGTGCGCGTGCGCGTGCGCGCGCGCGCGTGTGCGTGTGCGTGTGTTGGACATTATGGGGAAACTACTTGTGGTGCTTGTTATCACCAGGGCTGACTCACATCGGGGTTACGAGAGAGTTTGTGTGTGTGTGTGTGTGTGTGTGTGTGTGTGTGTGTGTGTGTTCACGCAGAGTCTGAAACAATATGTTGCAAGGGGGCCTGGGGCGAGGGAGGGGCAGGAAAGGGCCGTGATGTCAGCGAGGAAGAGGAGAGAAGAGGAGGGGGGCGGCGGGTGGGTTAGGGCCTTCATATCCTCCTTCTCTCCTCTCCTTCATATCCTCCTTCTCTCCTCTCCTTCATATCCTCCTTCTCTCCTCTCCTTCATATCCTCCTTCTCTCCTCTCCTTCATATCCTCCTTCTCTCCTCTCCTTCATATCCTCCTTCTCTCCTCTCCTTCATATCCTCCTTCTCTCCTCTCCTTCATATCCTCCTTCTCTCCTCTCCTTCATATCCTCCTTCTCTCCTCTCCTTCATATCCTCCTTCTCGCCTCTCCTTCATGTCCTCCGTCCTCCTTCTCCTAATTTCCTCTCGCTCAGCCTGTGGGTCCTAGACAGAGAGGGAGACAGAGAGGGAGACAGAGAGGGAGACAGAGGGAGAGACAGAGGGAGAGACAGAGGGAGAGAGAGAGGGAGAGAGAGAGGGAGACCGAGAGGGAGACCGAGAGGGAGACAGAGGGAGAGACAGAGGGGGAGACAGAGAGAGAGAGAGAGAGAGAGAGAGAGAGAGAGAGAGGGGGAGACGGAGAGGGAGAGAGAGAGGGAGACAGAGGGAGACAGAGGGAGACAGAGGGAGACAGAGAGGGTGAGAGAGGGAGAGAGGGAGACAGAGAGGGTGACGGAGGGGGAGACGGAGGGAGTGAGTGGGAGAGAGACAGAGGGAGTGAGTGGGAGAGAGACAGAGGGAGAGAGAGAGAGGGGGAGAGAGAGGGAGAGGGGGGGTGAGTGGGAGACAGGGTTAGGCTAGTGGTCATAGACAGCCCTCACAAATAAACAAGTGAGGTCGTTGCAAAGGGAGGGTGGAAGAGGACCGACGTGGGGAAGAGGACCGAGGAGGAAGGACAGATCTTCGCGACCGCAGGACAAGGAACTGAGAGGGAGTGGGCACGAGAGAGAGAGAGAGGAAGTGGTGCGCCACAGAGACGTAAAGTAAACTATACAGAGTCTTGGGAGAAACGGCTGATTTCCCAGAATTCCTCCTGTCCCTCTGCCCGGCTAACATCCTCTGTGAAGAGGGACTTAAACAAATCACGGGTGTTGTTGTTGTTGCGCTGTGGACTTGTCACTGTCCGGACCGACCATGTACAGTGGATATGGAGGTATTTATCTTTTTCAGCTTTTGCTTACATCTGCCGTAACCAGTTTAGCAGTGCGGGGGGAATAGCAAAGTAAATCAGGTGTGTTTATTTTGTGTGTGTGTGTGTGTGTGTGTTTGTGTGGGAGTTCCCCTATGCAGCTGCAAGTTGAGACTAATGCGATAAAGTTTCGCCAATTTGAATCATTGGGAAAGTGGTTTCTTAATGATCCTGGTTTTGAGCTCATTTTAAGTGTGAAGGCTTTGATATGTCATTTTAAGTCATTTTACCATATCCATCAATCAACAGATTAATAATATTCTTTAACAAATTACTTAATTACTTTTTATTAATAAAATAATAACTTGACATTTTGTGTAGAAGTCAAGTCTTTTCAAAATCTCTCCTGAAGAGCATTTAGCGCCATTGCATACTTGATTACCCTACCTATCGCTAATGTTTTCTTGAATATAAAGTAGTTTCATCGTCAAAAAGTATATTCTTGGCTGTGTGATGCATCATGGATAGTGACAGCGGTACAGCTTGGTAGAATGAACCCTTTACAGTGAAATGGGAGCTATCCATGGCTCTGAGGTATGAGGCCATAGGCTGGAGTGGGCTCTTCCTGACCCCCCCTCCACTTCCTCATCCTCAGGCCAGCGCCGGGAGAGGGATGGGCCCCGAAGTTAACCTCTTATATCCTGTGAAGGATTATATATAAACACAAATGATATGCAACGCACAACCAACAAACACAAAGATTTAATATCTTGACATTGCGTAGTGCACAGAGTATATTCTGTACAAGGCCTTAGTACTCAGTGCTATGCCATTGTGTCAATGAAGCACAGTAATATACTGCATTGAAGACAGTGCCTTGCTGTGGGCCGGGGGACCCCACCCTGTAGCCGGGGACTGCTGTCCAGATCTATATTAATAATGCAATGTCAGGCTATGGGTGTTAGTAATGGTGATGGTTTAATGCAGAGGATATTTGATTATATTGATTCAACATGCATCACATTAGGTTCCATCTTATCAATGTTTAATATGTCCTTTCTATTTCTCTTTATGGCTGCTATGGGATGTCTAATCGCCCCCATATGACTGACGGTGGAATGAGGTTGTGTGGTGTAGTGTTGGTGTAGTCAGTAGTAAGTCTGTTACGTTCTCCCTGCTAATCTGCGTCCAGGGTTGATACTCCTGCTATGTGTGGATTTTGGCCAAATTGACTCACATACTTTTCTTGGGTTGCAGATGAACCATTTTCACTAGAGCACGTTAGTTTTGTAATGCTCACTACCGTTTATGTGATTCCAGTGTAGTACTCTTTCCGATCCTGTTTGCACCACACAATGGCTAAGCAGAGAACTACAACAACACATGTAACTGGGTGACACACAGTGTGTGTGTGTGTGTGTGTGTGTGTGTGTGTGTGTGTGTGTGTGTGTGTGTGTGCCTCACTTTATGCAGGGCTTTGTGTTCTAGAACGGTCCTAGGATGACCAGCGAGCAGTTGCACAATAGACAGGGTTGACCCCACTTGCCACACACACACATGGCCCAGGATCCTATGGATGGTTAGGTGAGTGACACACCATTAATGTGGTTAAAACCTGGATGACATCAGGGGACGGCCTGATCTGAATCCTTTGTGGTAAACACCAGCAAGTGGACGTATTAACGGGACGGTCGGACTCTGCCAACACAGCGTACCAACGCAAGGACGAGGAAGGAGAGGGCAGCTGGTTTGCCAGGGGTAGTGGGCGACGTGGATAGGGCCGGGGTAGAAAGGAAACCAATGTTAGAGGAGTAGTTGGTGAGAGACAGAGAGAAAGAGAGGGAAAGGAAGTGGAAACGGAGAGAGATATGCGGATTTGTAGACTTTGCGTGACCTGTCTGTCCCACCACAGGACAGACACACATCCCAGCGAGGAGTCCTTAGCAGGTCTGTGTGTGTGTGTGTGTGTGTGTGTGTGTGTGTGTGTGTGTGTGTGTGTGTGTGTCTCACTGTATTGGTAGAATTAGATTGTGGCATTTGGTTCTTTACAAATAACAGAAACAATTAGATGATTCAGCTCTCCAGCCAGTCCGTGGTGACGTTGATAACATTGTGCATTTGCTGTGATTTTCACAATTCTCAATTCAACAGACCATTTGTGAATTTGAAATTGTTGTGTTTAGTGTTTAGATAGGTTTCGATAACAAACCTTGCTAACTCTCTTTTGTTATTTTTTTCGCTGAGCTTATAACATTGTTTAACATCTCAAGACCATTTTTCTTTCCATTTCCTGCCAGGAAACATATTTCCTGTCAGGAGAACCAATAGCATGTGACTTCCTGGTGGATTCAAGGGTTTCCTGTGGTGTGTGTGGAATGGATGTGGGAGTGGTGCTGGAGGTGGGGTCAGCAGTGGTTTTGAAGTGCTAACTATTTAAAGAAGGCCAGCTGTTTTGGGCCCAGACGAATGCTTGGTTATAGCTGTTATCAGGGCGACTGTTAAACCAGAACCTACAAACTGCTCAAGGGTTCTTTTTGGCTATGGTGGTTATTTTGTGGTTCTTTTTATTAGATGCAGCTGAATACGCAGCCCACTATAACCACATTACTAAACGATGTGCTGTAAAAGCATTACTAAACCTTAAGTTGTCTTTGACTTTTAGGCAACGTAATTACATCATTCCCATCACTTACAAAATGTTTGCTTTAGGACTCAGTTGCTGATGATATGGAATAATATTTCTGTCCCTTAGTAATCTGCGTTGGTATATAATCTACATCATCCCGTTGGTACGGTACGTGGTCACATGCAGTAGGGTAAAGTATTTCAAATAGAATAGATAGTTTTCTGAGTCGTTATTCTTTAACTCTGACCATCATAAGACCTCAACACTGTAGGGCTCCGACTAGCAATTATGTTTTTCAGGTGGGTTGATGAATAAAAAGTCAATATTATTTCACTGACTATATTTAGTATGAACATAGTCAGCGGTATTAAACTTGTGTGTGTGTGTGTGTGTGTGTGAGAAAGACACAGAGTGTGACTCTAATGGAAAGTCAATAATTCATGCTAGTGCAAACTCAGCCTTCCGCTGCACTATTGTTCCGTGACGAACCACCATCTATTTAATTTTCTCTCCTGAGCTCCCGAGCTATTGACGCTCTTGATGTGAGTGTAAAACAAATCGATGTCCCGTTAAAAGAATCTGAAGAAAGGCTGTCCTTTATAATATTAAAAGTCTTAATCCCGGAGCCAAGTATCACATAAGTGCTCACTCTTTTTGTGAAATTTGTATGTGATTCAAGATCACCACCGCCCAGCCCTAGACTGGCTGTGGTGCCGTTAACTGAAGCTGGTCACATGCTTTGTTTCAGAGGTTCCCCTTGCCCTTCAGAGTGCTTGGGCCGTTGGTGTGATATAATGTGGGTACGGGAGGCCCTTTGAGACTCTCACTGTGATTTAAGCCCTCTAGCGAAAACCAACTTGACTACTTTTCTTGACTATTGTGGACAACACTTGATATTAGCCGTATATCTACCATTGTTATACAAATTAGTTAATAAAAAAACAACAAAGAGCATCTAGGCAGGTCATTAGTTCTGAAAGGGAAATGTGGAAGAACATGTTGATCCACAGCCTACTGTTTGAACCAGCTGGCATTCACCAATACCGGTCAGCAGGCGATGCTTAGGAAAAGTACTGCTGACAGCAGGGGGTTTGCTGGTAAAAATAGAAAGCATGTGTCACCTTGTGGAGCATTTGTCACCAAGATGTAATAAAGTAACTACACATAAAGGAAAAACAAATAAGCCAGTCAGGGGTGGATGAGTACTGTGTTCATAGTCTGAGAGAGAGAGGGGAGAGAGACCCAGAGTGTGGATATGATTGTCTCAAACTGTTTTCTCTTGGCTGCTTCCCCAGAAATTAGGGTCCATTTAATAGGGTCTTTGTGTGTATGGGTCATCTCTTTAACACACACATACTCATACGCACACGTGGGCGCACGTGCACACACACGCACGCACACAACTTCATTGCTGGTGATTGAGATGAATTATGCTATTAATATTCACAGTTGCAGTGGGGACAGTTTAAAAAAAAAAAACATTCCTATTTAACGGCCGTGATATATTCAAGTCTTGTTCCTAAGAAAGATACTTTCTTTGGTGTGGTTCCGATTTCCCAACCAATTAGTATTCAATGTGCGCTGGTGGCGGGGGCATCATTCCGTGGTAGTCCAATGCTCTCAATCCTTTGAAGTACTTCATGTGAGATCTGAGTCAAAACGGTCTCCCTGTCTACAGTCTAGTCAAAGTGGTTTGGTTGGTCGTGTGTGGTTGTTGTCGTCCAGCGGTCAGTCCTTCACACATCTGGGTAAAGACTTCCACGTGTGATGTGGCAGAGGGTTTCCAACTGGCTCAGTGTAATGGGATGTAAGGCCTCTGCCTCTTCGTTCTTAAAGTGAGGTTCATGTTTAAAAGGGGTAAGTAAACCCCCGTTTTCGCAGAACTACCACATCCAGGTTTCAAAGTTTGCTATCCAAGGTGTTGACAGTCGTAAAGGTTTTAGAAAAACTCACATTGGGTTCCATAGGAGACAGTGTGTGTGTGTGTGTGTGTGGGGGGGGGGCATTACAAACTGGCACTCCCTATTGGGCAGGGGGAGCCGCCAATAGGAAGAGACCACTCTGGAGAAGCTTTTGAGTCGGAAATAGCGAACTTCTTGAATTGACGTTGAATTTCCCCCGCTGAACAACGTTAAATATTTGACCAAGATATCCCACTGTGAGACACAAACTAAGCTGTTTTTCAACTGAAAAACGGGATTTGGTTTTTACCCGCTATTTCGGTCCATTGTGTGTGTGTTACCTGGACTGACGTTTGTGTGCTGTGTGTTACCGTGTGTCCTACAGGAGGTCCGTCCCGCGCAGTGTCCACCATGTCCCTCTCGGCACGCCCGTCCAGACGGGCTCTCAACAGGTCCATCACTAGGAGCCAGAGCTTCGCCGGAGTCAACACCTACGACAAGGCCTACAGGTAAACACACACACACACACACACACACACACACACACACACACACACACACACACACACACACACACACACACACACACACACACACACACTTACCTCAAGGCCTACAGGTAAACACACACACACACACACACACACACACACACACACACACACACACACACACACACATGATGGAGCTTTCGCCCTCTGACCTTGTGAATAGTCCACGACCTCTTTCCTGTAAAGCGATGACTGCGAGCGGGAACCCTCATGGAAACAGCTTTGACCTGGAGACGGTTGCCATCCACCCTAACAGGAGCGCTTCCTGTTGTTATCTCCAGGAACCTGTCCGTGTTCACCGCCCCGGGTCTCTCCAGGAAGGCCAGCCGGGCCAGCAGAATGTTCACCATGACCACTAAGACCAACGCGCCGCCCAAAGTACCCCAGCCAGAGAGACTGGACGAGGTCTACGAGTCCCTGAAGAAAGGCCTGCAGTGAGGCACACACACACACACACACACACACACACACACACACACACACACACACACACACACACACACACACACACACACACACACACACACACACACACACACACTGACGAACAGACACACACACACACACACTGACAAACAGACAGACACACACACACACACACACACACACACTGACGAACACACACACACACAGACACACACACACACGCACACACACACTGACGAACAGACACACACACACACACTGACGAACAGACACACACACACACACACACACACACACTGACGAACAGACACACAGACACACACACACACACTGACGAACAGACACACACACACACTGACACACACACACACACACACACACACACACACACACACACACACACACACACACACACACACACACACCGAGAGTGAGAGCTCTTAAAGGAAGGTGTGTTTGTGTCAGGTCCTACCTCCAGGTCCACCAGGTAGAGCTGGACAGCCTCAGCCGTCAGATGAAGGAATCCAAGAGGAACTCTCGACTGGTACGTCACGCAGTTTGCTTTCTAACAATCGCTCTACCTGTAGTTTGACTCCATTTTCAGGTCACTATAGTCCTTCCTCACCAGAACTGATAGACTGGTTGGTCATTGGGCAATATGTTTAGGATTTGCAATCACACGCAAGACCTGACTACTGACTACTGTATTTCGTTTTTCATGTAAATGTTAAATTACAATGAAAGCATCCTTGATCCTTGTTGATGGGAAGATTTCACACAAATGTATGAACTGCCACAACTCCTGCAATAAGAACACTATATACATTTATTGTACAAAAAATGAACTGTTCTTGATGCGTATTACTTAATTATCCAAGCAATTGTAATTATACTGCTGAATATATCCAAGCGTAACCAATGTCCCAATGGGAGATGTCCCAAATGGGTATTACAATGGCGTTGGTTGGTTTTAGACCTGTTTTAGAGCATATAGAAACCTGTGACAGTTGTGTTGGATAAAAGCCATGTACTAGTGTCCTGTGTGAGAGATGCTGATGACTGTCTTCTCTCTGGATTCAGGGCTTCCTTTATGAACTGGACAAGGTGAGTGGCAAGGCCGAGTCACACAAAAATGTCAGGGCAAATGATGAGCAAATAATAGATTCTGTTGAGAAATAATGTTGATCATTCTGAAGCTAGTTTGCATATTAATTTTTGAATCTCTTTCCGCTCCGACAGCAAGTAAAGGTGAACGAGAGGTTCATCAGAAGACTGGAGTTCCACCTCAGTAAGGTACGCCTCTTCCTCTGGGTTCCATCAAGGACAGCCCAGTGCAGTCCTCGACTGGCACAACGGAATGGAAGTTGATAAACTACTACTTGTGGAGCCCGTGATCTACCGTCAACGTTATGATGTGTCAGATTATCAATAGCAGGACAAGTACTGCGTTTGAAGAAGGTCCAAAACAAAAAAGCTATATCCAATATAGATTGGATAGGTTTTGCTTCCTGATTTTAATTTAGAAAGATAATGCTGACAGAAATCTGCCAATCCACCTCTTCTTCTAAGGACCCCTGCTTCTTCCTTGAACAACACCAACAACACCATATTTTCTCCACGATTATTCCATGTCTGTGTAGTGTATGTATGGCTGAATAAAGGGTGTACTGTCAGCACAAACCACTCTGGTAATGTCACCGGCTGTGTGCAAACCCATGATGGCTGAAAAAAGATTTCTTCAATGTTTACAATGTATGCGGCTGGGGCAACGCATCACAGGAGAGAGTGAGCATAGGAACTACTTTGATTTCCTATTTAGTTTCAGTTTGAAAATGTTCCACACAAAGCAAATTGTAAACAAATATGAGCTGGCTCAAAGCTTTAATGAGCCAAGGAAAGCAGTCACAACCCAAGGTGTTGTGACTGAATCCAGATGCTTCTGCCGTGGAAGTTGAGCAGTAACCAAGGTCTGTAGTCTTTCAACTCTGCGTCCTTTCTTGGATTTCTAATTCCCCCCTCGCCCCACCGCGCCCTCTCTGACCACCGCAGTTTGTGTATTTGTTACATAATAGATGCCATGTGCATCTTTTTTGTTATGGTCATAGTTCGTTGCATACAATTGCATGTACATGCATGACTCAGTATCGTTGGTGTCATTAAATAACTTTGCCAGGGGGGAAATAAGTAGTCAAGCATGCATGAAAGCTCAGCAAAATGTGTGTGTGTGTGTGTGTGTGTGTGTGTGTGTGTGTGTGTGTGTGTGTGTGTGTGTGTGTGTGTGTGTGTGTGTGTGTGTGTGTGTGTGTGTGTGTGTGTGTGGCTTCTGCATTGCAGGTTTTCTACTTTTTCCTACTTTCATCTGTACTGAAGATGCATTTTATGTCCCATCAATCTTTATCTCACCTTTAACTTAATTGAGAATGAACATAGCTCATACACATGCTCCGGGGTGTGTATGAATGATACCATTCCTTTAGATGTTCCTTGTCCCCTGGCACAACCTTCCAAGATTAGTTTCTACATAAAAAAATAAATAATAAAAGACGGAGGCAGTGAGCTGAGCGAACGGCCTCTCAGACTCCCACAGCGGACCCACAGCTGGCAGCGGGAGAGATGACTATAAATACTCTCCTGCGCTGTCGCTGCCTGAAATTACAGAGCCCCTTGTGAACCGCACAGCAGAAGCAGGGGCCCCGAGGAGCCTCTCGAGCTCGGGGCCCGGCCTCCAACACCGCTCTGTCTGCAGGGCAGACCCGGCCTCTTTTATGGGGGAGCGAATTCCTCAGCCTTAAGTTCTTTTTAATTTGTAAAGTCAACCGGAGGATCAATAGATTTATTATTTTGAATGCGGCGCATTCATACACCCCACGCCACATAAAGAACAGGGTTATGTTTTCTAAGTGGTGTTCAGGGTTATGATTTGGCCGCTTGGCGATCAATTCGGTTGTGCCGACTGTTCAGAAGTTCGACCTGTATGACCTCCAAACGAACGGATGTTCATGTTTTCTTTCCTGCGCTCCTTCCCTCTCCTCGGCCGGGCTGAAGATAGAGGAGCTGTACGAGGCATACTGCCGGCAGCGCAGGCTCCGTGACGGCGCGGAGAAGATGGTGAAGGCCTACACCGCCTCGTCCAGCAGCAAGGAGGCGCGGGAGAGCCTGTCGGAGGCCAACAAGAGCTACAAGGAGTACACCGAGGTAAGAGGGGAAGATCCTGATCATCATCATCATCATCATCATCATCATCATGATTGTGTATGTGAGGACCTCTGAAACTAGGCCCTTAGTTAATTCTATATTTATATGATCTATATATTGCTGTTTAAGTTGTACAGTACTGTTTATCTAGTCATTTGCCAGAATGGTTTGGGGTGTGAATGTTTCCCATGTTGCTGGGCAGTTGTAGAGCTGTAAACCGATCGGATGTATTTGTTCTTGTATTTTTATGTGGAAATTATTGGCAGCCAATCACATTCCGTAAATCGTTTAGCATATTACAATGGGATGTTTAGACGGATGTGTATGCTGATGAGGGGGTTGTTTTCATTTTGCATTTGAACACGGCTTTGTCTCTGTCTGTCTGTTTCTGTGTGTCCGTGTGTCCGTCCATACATCTGCCTTCATCCACCCCTGCTGTAGAACATGTGTGTGCTGGAGAGCGAGTTGGAGAGCCAGCTTGGGGAGTTCCACATTCGGATGAAAGGTAACAATTATTCCAGTTCTTTCTTTTTACGAAAAGGCCCGGCAGGCGTCTCATCTCCCGGCTCTGACCCCTAGTCTTCTACACGCTTCCTTTATGTTTGAGACCCGTCGTCTTGTTGGCATGTGTTTATGTTGGGTTGTCGTTGCCCGCGGCGATGCAGAGCAGTAAACCCCCCCCCCCCCCCCCCCCCGGAGCAAACGGTCCGTGTGACGCTCTGCGCTCCTCTGTCTGGCAGGTCTGGCTGGATTTGCCAGGTTATGCGCCGGAGACCAGTATGAGGTAAGCCTCATCGTGTGTGTGTGTGTGTGTGTGTGTGTCTGTGTGTGTGTCTGTGTGTGTGTGTGTGTGTGTGTGTGTCATTTCAATATGTATATTACTGTCTCACTTTATCGCTTACACAATTTGCAGGAGTGATTGACGCATGTCACCCTTAGGCTAATTTACTCGTGTGCAGACGCGCACGCCCGTACACACACCTCCTAAGTCCTCAACACAATCACTTACTCACTTCCACATATATTATTCAAATTGGTATTTTTCCCATTAAAAATGGCAAATGCCATTTTCATACCCATAAGATCCATTAACAGATTGT
Organism: Pollachius pollachius; assembly: GCF_949987615.1. Lineage (NCBI taxonomy): Eukaryota > Metazoa > Chordata > Actinopteri > Gadiformes > Gadidae > Pollachius > Pollachius pollachius. The sequence goes on along the minus strand of NC_136942.1, from coordinate 568,838 downwards.
TGTGAGCGTTGGTGCACACATATATTTATAAAAATAAGCATATAAAATTTTTTTGTATTTTTATAAGCACTGATATAAATATATACGATAGAAACCAGAAGGGGAAAAACAGTCAGTATTCATTGAAATTAAAGTTTGTTTGTGTGTGTGTGTGTGTGTGTGTGTGCAGATCTTGATGCGGTACGGGCGACAGCGGTGGAAGCTGAGAGGGAGGATAGAGATCAACAGTAAACAGGATTGGGACAGCGAGGAGATGGTCTTTTTACCCCTCATCACAGAGTTCCTCTCAATCAAGGTCAGCACCCCCCCCCCATCCTAAACTATGTTTACTAGAACTCTTTACACTCTTGATCAACCCTGTGAATGTGGAATACATTAACATTTATTTTGACCTAAAATGGCGCTGTGCATGAAAGGTCACCTGTCTACAGAAACTAATTTATCTTTGGTTCCTGTATGATTTCTCCTGGTGATATTTTACCACATTCGGTCAAGACAATTCTAAAACATTCCAGTACAACGCGACAGGGTATTTATGTGCTCTGAGCGTGTATGTTTGACTTTCGACATTTACAAAGCACAATTGATTCCTCAAATTCTTTGTGCATTACATGTGTTTTGTTCAGGTTGTCACATAAGGTCCGTGTTATGTTTGAAAATATCGTATCGTATGTACATAAAGACTTGTCTTTATTTAAAAAAATCTCTATACATTTTTCATGCATACAAAAAACAAAGATGTCAAGTGTTTCTGAATTAAAACCAAATCAACTCTCAGAGTTGACCCAATGACCTGCGGGCTGTTCATCACCTAGGTAACGGAGTTGAAGAGCTTGGCCAATCACGTGGTCGTAGGGACCGTGTCGTGCGAGACCAAGGACCTTTATGCTGCTCTGCCCCAGACGGTCGCCGTGGACATCAACGACCTTGGGACCATTAAACTCAGTCTGGAGGTCACATGGAAGTCAGTGCTGTCATGTGTTCATCTATTCATTCATTCATTCATTCGTTCGTTTGTTTGTTCCATTTGTCTTTGATTGCAAGCTTCTCATCAGTCTGCAATACATTAATTCCAAGGAAAGCTAACTGCTAACCGTTGAACTTTGCGCAGTCCGTTCGATAAGGACGACCAGTCGTCAGCCGCCAGCACTGTCAATAAAGCTCCGACCGTCAACAAGAGGTTCTCCACCATCTTCAACCAGAGCCCCCCCGACACACCGTCACTGCGGGAACAAGCGTTCTATGTAAGTGATCCACACACATGCACACTCTCACAAACCAAAATAAATGGAGAAAGAAGATCCCAAGCAATATTCTATGAAGCTGAATCTAAAATATATATATATATATATATATATATGTATGTATGTATGTATGTATGTATGTATGTATGTATGTATGTATGTATATGTATGTATTCTGCGCAGTGTTTTAATCAACAAAGTGTCATCAGTTTTTGTAGTTGAATACTCAGTTTAGATATGTTCTTGCCCTGTGTGGTTATTTGGCCATCTTGCTAAGATGGCAAAAGCATTCTGCATGAAGAAAACCGTAATAGTTACTACAAAACTGCAGCAGTAGTGCTATCATTAAGGGAGTGTGGTGCTTCAACTGCACAATCTACACTGCTCAAAAAACTGTTACCTTCACCTGGACGGACTCATAATAAAAATAATTAGCATTTATATACAGCTTATCAACATTACACAGGGTAGGTTAACATCACTGCTGTTGTCGCTGCTGGAGACCAGATGTAGGCTACTAGATGGGTGCTGTATGACTACATGGCCAGTAGTCATACAGCACCTCACTCTCCCATCTGACTCCTTTAAAAAATAATAATAATCTAATCAGAACAAGGGCCGCTCTGGCCTACTGGTGCGGCGGTCCGGCCCTCGTCTGTACCCCTCCCATCTCCAATTCACCCCCCACCTGCCCGCGCTCCACCAGTCCCTGCCGCGCCATCTGACCAGCGGCCGGCAGAGCTGGGCGCTGCTCGACGTCTTCCGGGACACGCGTAGCCACCACCGTTGCCATAGCGACGACATCACCCTCTCACAGCCCCCCACGGCAGTAAGTGGTGTGGTGAGAAGGACCCCCCCCGTAGAGAAGAGCCCCCAGAACCCTGCCTCCTCACACTGTCCTTTCTGTCAGTGAATGTCCTCCAGGTGTGGTGGACCAGTAGACCAGTAGAGAACCCCTCAGAACCCCCCAGCATCTACCCTGAGAGTCTGTACGTGGTCGGCATACATTGTGCGGAAAAATACGCTTTGCGAGGTCAAAGGTTAGCCGGCGTGATTGCGAAGAAAACACAGAGACTCCCTCTCTCTCTCGACTGGTGACGCCTCTCTCCCATAGAACATGCTCCGGCGCCAGGATGACCTGGAGAACGGCACGGCCTGGTCCAACTCCTCCGAGTCGTCGGACGACTCCTCCAGCCCCCGGCTGTCGGCCGGGGGCCTGCGACAATCCTCCCCTGACAAGGTACCCCCAGGAACCCCCCCCACCTCCAGATCAGCCCTCCACGTCCCCGGCCTCTCTCTGTTATGTGTGCTTTGGGACGGTTTCTACAGCTCTCTCTCTCTCTCTCTCTCCCTCTAGCCAGCGGTAACCACTCCAGATCGCCAACCGGCAGCGACAGGAAGTAGCAGCCCGCAGATAGACATCACGTTCTGTCCTAAAAGCTCCGCCTCCTCAACACCTAACTCCGCCCACAAAGTGGTGGGTGGGGGGACGGACAGCAAAGATGAGCTCCAGAGGTGTGGTTAGCTTCTGTTGCTACGAATAAGAAACACACAAAACAAATCAATTCCTTACTGCTCTTCTGTCGGTACATTTCCTCAGCATTGCGGAGCCCTCTCTACTCTTACATCTGCCTGTGATCGCTTCCTGCAGGCACGCCGAGGGCAGGACGCCCGTCTTACCCGCCAACGGCGGCGGGGACGAGGACTCTGGGAAGCCGTCGCCGGCGGCGACCACAGCGAGCGCGGCGGCGGCCAACGGAGGCACGCCGAGGCCCTTCATGCGCTCGCTGAGCCACATCAGCGAGAGCAGCGCGGACGGCTCGCTGGGGGCCGAGGCCCCCCCCCTGACGTCGCCCCTCTCCATCACCGACGTCCAGATGGAGCTCCCGGACCCACTGCCCCCTCCTGCCCTGGGGAGCCAGGAGGACTCGCCGACGCAGGACGGAACCTTCCTTGCGCACAGGGTGCTGGTGGACCCCGAGGAGAGGCCTGGGGGGGGGCCCCCTGCAGGGGAGGGGGGGGTGGAAGAGCCCCTGGAGGCCGTGGTCTCGGCGCTGGACGACTACAGGGGACAGTTCCCCGAGCTGCAGCAGCTGGAGCGTGAGCTCCAGCTGCTGCAGCTCACGCTCAAGGTGAGGCAGGGTGTGTGTGTGTGTGTGTGTGTGTGTGTGTGTGTGTGTGTGTGTGTGTGTGAGAGAGTGAGAGAGTGTGTGTGTGTGTGTGTGAGTGTGTGTGTGTGTGTGTGTGTGTGTGTGTGTGTGAGAGAGAGTGAGAGAGTGTGTGTGTGTGTGTGTGTGAGTGTGTGTGTGTGTGTGTGTGTGAGAGAGTGAGAGAGTGTGTGTGTGTGTGTGTGTGTGAGTGAGAGAGTGTGTGTGTGTGTGTGTGTGAGAGAGAGTGTGTGTGTGTGTGTGTGTGTGTGTGTGTGTGTGAGTGTGAGAGAGTGTGTGTGTGTGTGTGTGAGTGTGTGGCTCCTGCGTTGTAAGTGGTTGTCTAGCTGAATGCAATCATACATCATTTTGTGCTTAGGGTTGCTGCTTCATGTCTGATCATGTGTGTGTGCTTGGGCGTGCGTGTGTGTCCGCTACAGGGCGGTAAGCACAGCCGGTCTCCCAGCATCGTCAGCCTCACTGTGGAAACCGCTCTGGGGAGTTTCGACTTCCTGAATGGCTCGGACGCTGATGAGGAAGAGGACGGTGCGGGAAGAAAGAGTCAAAACGGCAGGTCAGTGTTCAAGAGTGGCATTTCCTTTTTGGTTGTTGCGTTAAACACATCCAGAATTCGTATTCCTTAATCTGTAATCTATTCTAGAGAATACCAACATGCCTGACGCCCAGATTAGGCAAATAGATAGCAAGTTTCTAACAGGTTAATACAATAAGCACCGATCATACTGTAAGAAATGCACCAACATAATGACGTGCTGCCATCTAGTGGTGTGACCTCATATTGTCATTGCATAAAAAAGGAAGTAAAAGCAAGTCGCCTTAGTTTATACAGTAAGAAATTAATACAAATAGAAATTCAAAAAAGTTTCACCAAAAATAATGTAAAGCTTGAATAATTCAATTTGGGGCTGGGGGGAGGGGGTTCAGAACAACACAACATCAAGCACCTAAAGCTGTAGTGTGTTTCATTTAGGGGAATCAATAGAACCGACTTGGAATTGATGGAACAGAGTATTCATGAGTTTGCTTTAATTATTGTATAATACCATGAAAATTACAAATCATTATGTTTTTGTTAATTTAGAATGAGCCCTTTATTTCTACATTCCCCAGCGTGTTGCAGTGCCATGTTTCTACTGTCGTCCACAACAGACAAAGAGCTCTGGAGAATATAATTTTAGATTTCTTTTATCATAATTGCCATCTTACTTGTAAGCCATGATCTTTAGTTTTCAGACTAAATAAATATTATTTATTGATGTATCAAGAAGATGATCACGGCCACTCAATGCTGTCGTTAAAGATCACAGCATTTTGGAAGTACCTATTCGCACCTCAGAGGCCAGAACAGGCCAGTACAGGCCAGGACAGGCCAGGACAGGCCAGGACAGGCCAGTACAGGCCAGTACAGGCCAGGACAGGCCAGGACAGGCCAGGACAGGCCAGGACAGGCCAGGACAGGCCAGGACAGGCCAGGACAGGCCAGGACAGGCCAGGACAGGCCAGTACAGGCCAGGACAGGCCAGGACAGGCCAGTACAGGCCAGTACAGGCCAGTACAGGCCCCCATAGCTTCTAATACGTCATTGAAAAGGGAGAGGTTAGAGGGGGAGATTCACCTGGTTGCAACCTCACCGCTAGATGCCTCTAAACCCTACACACTGTATATTTTTTGAAGCACAGGTTCCACCCCACAAAAGGTTATCGTATGGTGCCTTTCTTTAACAATGTTTCTCATATCTAGTGCCGAACATGAAAGGGACTGGGTGGCCTCTCCTGCCTTTCTCACCACTGGCTGTGCTGCGCTAGACCGCGCCCTAGTGGTTCACCTGAACAACTGCAGCTCTCAGCTCCTGGTAAGATCCGTCATCCTATTTACATCAATGAGGTTTAATGTTAAGGCTACAAAGCACTTAATATTATAAATATTAAACATGTAGTTTATGTTTAAATGTTTGTTGTGAATATAATTTTGAAGAAAGTTAATAAAATCTCGGGAGCAACTGATCATCATTGTTGTTTGAAAATTTCCTATTTCCTTCCCGTAATTTCCCGCACTCTGATTTCATCCCAAAAGTCCTGTTCAATCCAAAGTGAAGTCCAAAAAATTAATCTTTATCATTGTTTTGCCTTGATCAAATCTATTCATTGAACCTTTAAGTAGGTGTCTGTTATAGATTTCTTTCGAGTCACCAGGTTTTGAAGCGCACAGAGCTTGATCTGTTGTTAATGTTGCTGGGGTCTCTTCGACAGCGGCTGGGAATGTTTGGTCCCCTACGCTGCGGTGAGATGTACGCCTTGGACCGACTGCTGCTGGAAGCCCGCATCTTGGAAATGGTGCGGCGTGCCGCCAAGGAATCCCCTGGAGCGCTGACCCGACCTGAAGAAGGTAACTAGTAGCCATCTCTAGACCAACTACGCAGCCCTTCAACTAAAACCGTGCTCCAGAGTTCCCACTTAAAGGTCCCATGACCTGCCACCAGGAGTGGTGGGATTAGCCGTCACACACATCTAGGTGGACACGCCCACTTGTGATGTCATAAGGGGCAGATTTCCAAAACGGCTTGTAACGGCTAATCACACTCACACCTGGTGCATGTCATGAGACCTTTAAGACATTTACAACGAGATCATGCCGCAAATATCATATTTCTGCCATCTAGTTTAACCACCGTTCAAATCATTTTTCTCTTAAAAAAAAATCTTCCTCCATCAGTTATCCCGCAGTTGGAGCAGTGCCAAGGGGCCTTGTTGGTATGGCAACAGTGTGTTGGGCGAGGTCATTTATACCATGTGACCACGGAGTCCCTCCTCACCGCTCTTGGACTGCTGTGCTCCTTCAAGCTACCTGAGAAGATGGCCGACGCCGCAGACTTGGGTACACATGTTAATAGTGCAAATAGTTTCTGTTTGTTGTGTTACCTGGTTATATGTGTATCGGCTCACACTGCGTGTGTTTCTACATTACACGTGTGTTCATATGTATGGATGTCTGTGAATGCGGGTCTCCAGTCTTCCAGCGTCTAGTGGAGCGGATACTCGAACGGCGTTTACCACGGAGGAGTACCGACAAAGATGTCGTCCTCGTGACCATCTTCCAGTTGTGGAGTTACCTGGAGGTGGAAGGCATTAAAGACCTGAACGCGCACGTCAGTGAACTGGCTGAGGAGGGTGGGTGGAGCTGTCGCGTGCACATGCACGCATGTACACGTTAAGACACGCATAGTACATTCCAACATAAGAAATCAGAATCAGAATCTCTTCGTCATTGCACACGTCATTGAAATGCAATCCAGACAGTGTCATTCACAACAACATTTTAAATATATAAGAAAGGTTACAAAATAGATTAAAACCAAAAAAGATAAAAAATACAAATAATAAAAAATTCAGATGAATAAAGATAAATAAGAATAGCAGCTGAGGTCAACGGTATTGTACAGTAGTGTTTTCCAGCTTTTTAATAGTGCAAATTGTTACATTCAGAAATACATACATTCTGAAATAAGTAGTTGAGTGTGAATGTTTAAATCTTATCTACTGGACACCGGGTACACGTATGCCAGTGGTATCTGTGAGGACGTCGACTCACGGTGACTTCTACAACGTGATCCCTCAGCCAATATACAGTACCTTACTTTATCCTCCTGCTTCCTGCCTCACAGTCCGATTGGTCCAGAGCCTCTCGTCAGGTGACCAGGAAGTGTTGGTGCGCGCTCTGCGCCGCCCCCAGGACTGCAGCCTGAAGAGGGACGGGCTCCATGCGGTTGCTAGGTTACTGCGAGACCACAGAGGCAAGGTGTCCGCCTCGGCCAGCTCGCTGTTCAGGAGCCTCGCCGAGCAGACCAGGTCCCGGGAGAGGGTGAGCCGTGTGTGTGTGCGGGTTTGTGTGTGTGTTAGGAAACTTCTATGGGTTTCTGAAAATGTGCAACTTGTTTTCATGTGCGAGGCGCTATACGCTTTCTGTAATTACACGCAAATATTTTTATCGAATAGAATTTCCTGGAAAACAATTATTTGACATTTCCGTGCGATGGAATTGTTGTTGCTATAAAGCTATGGTAGTATCAGATCACAATTGCCAAACAAAAGTCTGTGAACTGTTCATAACAGTACAGGATTATATCTCTGTAAAGAATTTGCCTATTCATTTCCCTTCCCCACTTCTCCCTCAACCAGGTCAATCAGCCCTCTGGCCCATACACGGTCATGTTGTGTGTTTGCATGCATTTGTTTCCTATGTGCGTCCTCTTTTTACACTGTGTGTTCGCCCCCCCCCCAGGCCTTGGTGATCTGCCTGGAGCTCTTGGAGGACACGGACGTGGAGACGCGGGTGTGTGGCTGCAAGGCTCTGGCGTGCTTGAAGGTAGGTACTGTGAAAAATACACAAGCAGTCACAGACTGACCAGAAGCAAACAGCCACAGATGGCCTGGCTTAAAGCGCCCCCTCTGAAGTGGGACCTCTGGCCTGAGACATTTAGTAAAGAACATGTTTTAATCCAACAAGTCAAAGGAGTCTGAGTCACTCAGCGATCCCTCAGACGGATGTCCTTCCAGCCCAGCCTCATCATACTCACTCAAGATTGGCATCGCCTCCCATTGTATTGGACATTATATTGAGTGGTACAAAGGATTATGGGACAATCTCACGCCGCATCTGTGCGGGGGCTTGGGGTGCTTAGAAAGTGGTGAGACAAAGGTAGAACTTTGGTTAACTCTATGCAAAGGTTAGAGTACATTTTCTCCCTTTTGCATAAAGAGTTAGGTTGGCCAATCACCCTTCATTGTGAACTCGGGCCAGACTCGTGTTGAGTTTCATTTCCTGATATTCAGCCCATAGATCGGCGACTGATTTTAAACTCCCTTGAGCAGAAAAGAACAAACGCGTTTTAAGAACAAACCAAAGCCAAAGAAAATACAATAAATGCAATATTATTTGGTACAAAAGAGAAAACCAACAACTTAGAAAATTTGTTTTCTTATAAGTAGTGGAGGAGAGGCCAACAAGTTAATTGGCTTCTAAACATCAGCCTTATTCTTAGGCCTAATATTCACGAGCTATTTCGGTGCCAAGCCAGGTCGTTGTTTTGCATTCATAAAAGATGCAAGTTTCTCCTAAATGACTCGAAAGTAAAGTAAAAGAGTTAAGTGTGTGTGTTTTGTTCTCTGCATTCCAGGCCAAAGAAGGCATTGAGCAGCTGGTGTATTTGTGTCGCACAGACAAGGAGGAAGTTCGAGACGCTGCCAAACAAGCCCTTCTTGTGCTGGGTATACTAACAATATTATTATTATTATTAATGATGATTCATCTTTCTATTTAATATCGGAGTGCCGAAGTCTAAAAACCTAATCAATGATTTGTTCTTTCTTTTATGTATTCATATTGCCATCCATTGGTTGTCATTTATATGTCCTGTATTGGACGTATATTGGGTTCATTTGTAATCTCATTAAATCGCCTCATTTCCGCTGTATACCATTTGACTTTGTGATATACAGAAGGACCATGAGTCTCTGTGTCTCTCTGTCTGAATATCACAACATTCCTCCATTCATTTGTTGTTGTTTTCCTTCCATTGTGTGTTTGTCTTTGATCGCTGTGTGGCGCAGGCGAGGAGGGCAGGATGGCCTTTAGGCACGTGGAGACATCCCAGGAAGGACTCCCCAGCCTGTTCACGCCCGGAAGCATGGCCAGCACAGCGTTCTGAAGACAGCCTTCTCTCTCCCTCACACACATACTCTGTACATCTAGTGGTAGGGACACACAGACACACACACTTCTGAGCTGTGGATAGGGTCTGCAGAGTGAACTGCCTTAAACAGAAGAGGGTGGAGATGAACCGAGGGAGAGCTGCAGGGAGGGCGGATTGATTGATGGATAACGAGGGGGGAAGGGAATGCTTAACAAGCATATATGCTTTTATATTGAGCTCCTAAGTTTGATTATATGTATTAAAGCAACCGTATCAATGCTTCCCTGGGTTGGAAGAGGGGGTTGGGTTTCATTGCACTTTTGGTATTCTGATTTCACGTTGGATTCAAGATCCAAATAGCGTTCGGACAGAGCTGTGTGTAACTTTATTTTTTATTTCGAATGAATCCTTTGTTAATATGCAGTAACTCCCTCAAACATAGTTTATTACAGCCCAGTTTGTTATGAATAGTGACATGGTTCATAATTAACTTGGATGATGGCGTATTATAAATACTTCATTATTGCCACATGGTAAACTTGTAGTTGGTAGATGTAGTCAAACTTACCAGTGCCTGCTGTCATTACGTTTATTATCTTTGAGTTTGAGATTTGAAATGCTTATTAGCACAAAGCTAGCAATAAACTATTTGTATTTCTTTTATTAGAACTGCTGTATTGAACCAGTGAAACTTTTCTTGGGCTACAACATTGTATGCTAAAACATAAGGGGGATAACCTGACTTATGAATTACCTAACAGGTATACGGGGGAAACCCTGGTAGTAATAAGTGCATTGATCCCCTTATCTCCCTTGCCTACCTCTGAATACTACAATAGGACACTAGAATATGTTTTCAATGTAAAGCTCCTTTAGGACAAGGAAACAGGAATGGATTCTATTGAGTGTCTGGCTCAAGAAAAATACAAATGTACAGACTAATGGATGGACCAACAGACTAACACATGACCTCGACAGAGAACTAATCTTGGGACACTCCAGGTGTGTCTGGTCTCTGTAACCACTAGACGAGCCCACAAAGAAAATGATTCCAACCACTACCTGCAGGAAGAAGCCAATATGCTGGAAACATGAGATGGTGCATTCATTGGTCTGTGTATGTGTCAATTCCTTCATAGCATTTACATCCTTCAGGAAAGGGAACTGCCCGATCAACCACGGGAAAACCAGCGCCTCGGCTTAATCGATTAGTTTGAGATCAAATACAGTTTGTGTTTGACTGCATAATATTGGGAGGTGATCTGCTTGTTAAATTATTCCCATTTGATGAGAGAGCTCATATCTATATATATATATATATATATATATATATATATATATATATATATATATATATATATATATATATATATATATATGATGAGAGTTAGGAGCCATTGGGTGAAGCGATTCGGTGCCATTGTGTGAATGATATACATGAGAATTGCTCAGGCTGTTCTCCCTTGAAATATAAATATATAACTATGCTTCACTGGAATTGTACATGTTATGTGATTGTATTGTAAATTTGTTTATTTTATAGCATACTCTTAATTTGTACATTTATTTGTATTTCTTCTTTTATAAAAGCATTACTATGCCTGGTGATGCATCAACTGTATATTATCTACTGTAATGGTTATTGGGTTCTACTTCAAAGCACTTCAGCTATTGTTTATTTCTATTTGGGTTATTGTTACAGAAACCCGGCTATAGAAGATGACTCCAAATTCAACAAGTCTTCCACAGAGAGCTTAATGTACAATGTGAACTAACCAAACAGAATCATAGTATTCGTGTTAATTTTCTGATTTGCTGAGTAGCTTGCATTAAAGAGCATGCTGGGAGGATTTAGTTTTCTCTGATGAAAAGAAGAGCATGTAATGAGTAACCCATGAATTGGTACCTTGCATCTGCCCCATTTCTTGGTGCATGTGTATAAACGTCAGCACAAGAGTTCATAGAATCAACAATAGGGCAACTGCTGTAAACTACTCTGGATTTTAGAAAGGCCCAGAGGGAAATCATATACTTTTCAATTGGAATGATAATTTACCAGGAAACCTTTTTTGTTTTTAACCTGCATGTCTTTTTCCATCTTCCCAACCCATGACTACTGATGTATAGGGTCTAAATGTCTGAGCAGTCTTTGGTAGGGTTTTATTTTCCCTCTCGTGTTAACCAAGTGCTTGGATCAAACATTGGATTAATCGACCCCTGTCCTTTCCCCCTGAGGAACCAAATAAGTTGGGCAAGCCCTCGGGAAATGCAATCAGCTTAAAATCAAAAGACCACTATTGAAACAAGACTCAATCGGGAAACTGCTTTCCTAGTAAGGATTAAACCATGGTTGAAATCCTGTTAATTACAAGCAATAATTACTCAATACTGTGCTTTTTGTTTTGATCATGATCAAAGTTGTTTAATGGTAAAATGTATAAAAGAAAACATGTGGTTGGGGGCAATCTGTGCTAAAACATTGATGTATTTAAAATGTGCCAGTTCAGTTCTGCATGAAAAGGGAGCACAGAAAATAGGCTGTAGGCTATTGCTAAATCATTGAAGACTATCTTCTTCAATGGTCGCACTTCTATTTGCAACTGTATACCCCCGATAATGAACCTAGGACAGCAATAATCTACAGATATACCTCTAGATTAGAATACTTCAGTGTGTAAGTGCCTCGAGTGGTGATGGAATCCTGTGAGCCTTTGTGGGAGATTAAGATTTATAAAAATAAAAAAAAAAGATGAACCATAGGAAAAAAGGTGAAGCAGAACATAGATTTTATATATTTTTTTCAATAAGGCTGATAGACTGCAGCATTGGAAGCAAAGTATTTTTTCTATAAAATATTGCCTGGCAGTTGTATTGCCTGATGTCAAATGTATATAAGTAATTAAAATATGTCTAAAGTGATTGTGTTGCTTGTTCAGTGTCTGGTGTCCATTCTTGAGCGTATAGACTTAAAACATAAAAAAAATAAAAATATCCAATTCAGTTTAGTAGCCTAGTCATGACTGAAAGCAGTGTAGAAATGAACACGTTTTCTTCATTACGTTAGTCCTAAAGCTGAACAACATTTAAAGTTAGGCCCTATATGTCCTCAAAATAGGCCTACAATGATCACTTCAAACTCGTTTAATTTCTAGAACGCTCCGGATAAAAGCAGCCCATATAACCAGCATTTGATACCTCCAGAGTAATAGTAACTAGAGTTATCGTAGTCGCAGGGGAAACCACAGCCACAACATTGACATAAACTGGTTCGATCCCGGTTGGTTTCAAGGTTTCTATGTATTCCAACGGGGCGCCCCTCCTGGCCAATCAGGGTGGCTGCACAAGATTCGACACCACCCCCCAGCGGTCGCACAGGCGCACTGAGCTCCCAACTGCCATTTTGTGGCAGAGCCTACTCTGCAAAAGCGGGAGAGGGATTAAAAGAAGCGTCGGAGAAGGTTGCATTTCTTATCTGCCCTGCCAACTTTGTAGCACAGTCTCTGCGCTTTCAGTGGAGTTCACCGGGAGGAGAAACAGACTTAAAAGAGGTAAAGTACTACTACTTTTCAGAGAAGGGGGAGTTTGCAGGATCTTTATTCGGCCTCTAGGTGTCACGATGGGGCTCCGGGTCTGGGCGGCTTGTCGGGGGGTGTTTGTCTCCCTCTATCGTTATTGAAATCCCCGTCAAAATGCGTTTAAATAACAGAAGTTTCACCGATAGAGTTCGATCCCTGTCTATTTGCAGCGGTATCCGCTGTAGTAGTGTTGAAACGGTAGATGAATAACTGTAATAATGTGAATTAAGTGTTTAGGCCGGGCGTCCATTTTCTCGCGCCTCTCTTTGTTTCCTGTCTTTTACTGCCGAGACGAGATGGAAACTGGCGGGCTGCGTTAGCATAGCGGGCTAACGCGCGCCTTGTCGGGTTGAAAAGGTGGAAGCAGAACTACGTAAAGCTTTGAATACATTGATCCACATACTCCAATAAATACAACATAACACTGCACTACACCATTATGTGGCAAAGTCGACTTTAAATGGAAGAACTGGGGTTAATATTTAAAAAAACACGGTTAGCAATAGCAAGGCGGTTTCCCTCCTAGCCCCGAGGCTACGGCCTAACCTTCCCGCGTCCGTGTTATAACAAGCCTACGCTTTTTCATCCAAGTTTTGTACAAGGCGAATCCCATTGCAAGTCAAAAGCACAATGTTACCGGTGTGCTAATCTATACCGCGCCATCGGATGCATTCAAACAGCAGAACGCGGTGGCGCCGCATGTAGCATCACATTAGCTCCGCGGCTAACATATGGCGCACGAGGAAAAGATCAGGCCACCGCGGGAGGATGACGAGGCATTTATAGCCCAGGGACCGCTGCAACCTCCGCGTGTTGCTGTCCGCCGTCTTCACCTGGCGCCCCGCAAACAAGGTCCTTCTGGGGGAACATGCTCTCCCCTCATTCCACCACGGTGGGAATCCAAGTTGTTGTTACGCCGTTTGCCCGCTTGTCTCTATCTAAAGCCACCTAGAACGGCATACACAGTGATGTATAACAGCAGAGAGCTCCCTCTACGATTCGGCTAGGAGAGGTACAAAAATACGACTATATGTGCAATGTGTGAAGGCGACCACTTGTGTATATATTGGATGAATGGTCGGTCGCTGTCGAACTTAGTCCATTGCTGTGTCTAAAATAAATTATTAGAGGCCCCTTCCTAATTAATCACCATTGACTCTTGATACAAGAAGGCGGCCTTAGAGAATTAGCGGCCCTATATGAACATTTTCAGCTAATTAAATCCAGATCAGTTCCTTGTTTAAAAAAAAATCTTAGGGCAACTTCGCTTAATAGTTGAACACACGTCTGCACACAGCATAATCACATTTACATTTATATTTTTAGGTTAACAGCTTAATAATTGTTATGTGGCCTCATCACTAGTTCACGGTAATGTACTGACAATGTGTGGCTGATTCGGTGCCCTGAATAATCCCTACTTCCCCTGGCAGGCTGACAGTGAGAAAGGGGAGAGAGGCTAGCTGAAATATCAGGCTGAGATGAGAGAGGTTATTGAGCAACGAGATTCTCTTTGCCAGGAAGCTGCAGAGGTTCTGTCAGGAGATGTTCACTAAGATGAGAGTATTCAATTGTTTGAGGATCTTCCAGGTAACTCACAAAAGACTGAGCACCTGTACTACACCTTGTATTTATGTTTCGTCAGCTACATGTGAGTTGCAGTATTACCAGGTGATTGCGTACCCTCCACCCTCTAAAGTCTTCCACATGGCTACCCATCAGAGCCTACCCAGCATGGACCAGGGGACGGCAGAGGATGTCGGGGGTGTGGACGACCCCACCAAAGACTACCCCTCCATCCAGAGTGTCCACAGCCAGGAGGACATGGTAGCAGACCTGCTCCAGCAGGCAGCCGAGGCTGGCGGCGTGGTGGATGGACAGACGGGGATCGTTCTGGATCAAGGTGAGGGATCTCTGCCTACATATTGATTCAGCAGCACAACGAGGCCACAACTCTTACATTGCAAGGTTACACTTGTTGTCTATTCAGACCGGTGGCTTCATCCTTGTTTACCTTTGATTGATCTTCTCTGGAAAATAACTTTTACGTTAGTTCTATGGCATGGCCTCGTTGTAAACAATGTGTTTTACGTTAGTTCTATGGCGTGGCCTCGTTGTAGACAAAGTGTTGTTCTTTTACGTTAGTTCTATGGCGTGGCCTCGTTGTAGACAAAGTGTTGTTCTGTGTCCAGGCGGCGGGATGGAGGCTGTCCAGGCCCAGCAGCTGATGGAGGCTGGGGTAGCGGTGGAGGGGGGCGGAGGCGTGGAGATGATGGTGATGGAGTCACTGGATCCAGCCCTGCTGCACATGAAGACGGAGGTAAACCACAGCAGTGATTCAGTGCCCAGTTTCAAATCCCTCCTAAAAACTCAATTCTTTTCTCTTGCATTTAACTCTTGATTTGTACAGCCCTTTGGTCAACTGATGTTGTATTAAAGCGATCTAAAAATAAACTTGACATGTGTGTGTTTTATTTATTTTTGCACATAATGTTAGCCATGGATCCGGGCTAATCAACTTGCTTTGCTTTTAGGTGATGGAAGCGGCAGTAGGTGGAGGAGTAGCTGGTGGGGCCCATCAGGCCACCGTGACTACAGTTGACCAGACACAGATCATCACCCTGCAGGTCAGCATTAACTGGAATCATCAGTGTGGCGGTCCGATGAAGGCATGTAGTTGGTTCCTGACCAGGGGTCCGGTCTTGTGTAGGTGGTGAACATGGAGGAGCAAGCTGCTCTGGGCCTGGGTGAGCTGCAGCTGGTGCAGGTGCCCGTCTCTGCCTCCACGGTAGAGGCCCTGCAGCAGGGGACCTTTGTGGACGCCACTGCCATGCCCAAGGACGGAGACCCTGTTATCTGCCACACCCTGCCCCTGCCAGAAGGCTTCCAGGTAGGGAAACGTTACTTGCATTCAATTGATCTGCATTGCACCAACATGAGTCACGTCGTGTTGGCAATCTGGACGTACAGTTTAAGAGGCCCCTTTTGGGCAGGACATTAATGACACATTTTTGTAATCTCATTCTGTCATGTTTACAACCAGGTGGTGAAAGTGGGCGCCAATGGAGAGGTGGAGACGGTGGAGCAGGAGGAAGAGGGGACGGAGACCCATCCTTTGGAAGAGGAGGAGGAAGAACAGGAGGTGACGCAGGTCTTAGAAGGGGAGGAGGAGCCCGCTCAGGTCCCAAACGATGACTCGGCCTGGTCTAAAGACCCCGACTACCAGCCCCCCGCAGCCATTAAGAAGTCCAAGAAGGTAATGGTAAAACATCACCTTTTACTGGCTTCACTTCAAAAGATCCAAACTCTGATCATGGTGTGTATTAGAATATTGAGTGCCTGCGGGTTTGTTGTCCTTCTTCTAGGGTAAGAAGAGTCGTCTGCGCTACGCGGAGGGCGACAAGGACATGGACGTCAGTGTTTATGACTTTGAGGAGGAGCAGCAGGAAGGGCTTCTGTCTGAAGTCAACGCTGAGAAGGTGGTGGGCAACATTAAGCCGCCTAAACCCACCAAGATCAAGAAGAAGGGTAAGGGACTTATGGTCTACTCAATTGCATCTCTAGCACCCCCAGCTGGTGGCCAGTTTAAGTAGCAATTTATATATAACGTGGCTTGTCTTTTAAAATCCTACACAAAAAGTAACTATTGACCAAGCATGGAAGCATAAATCAGATGGTTGAAGTTGGTTCCAACGAGTGCACTGTTTTTGTCCCTGCAGGTGTGAAGAAGACGTTCCAGTGTGAGCTTTGCAGCTACACCTGTCCTCGTCGCTCTAACCTGGACCGCCACATGAAGAGCCACACTGACGAAAGGCCGCACAAATGTCACCTGTGTGGCAGAGCCTTCCGAACGGTCACCCTGCTCCGCAACCACCTCAACACACACACTGGTAGGCCCTCTTCACACCTTAGGGTTAAACCCCCTCACACTCTGAAGTAGCACAAGGACTCACTGGTAGGCCCTCTTCACACCCTAGGGTTAGGGTTAAACCCCCTCACACTCTGAAGTAGCACAAGGACTAAGCCCAGAAAACCAAGAACAGCTAACCCTTTTTTGAAAAAAAAATTTGTTTCTCTTGCAGGAACCCGTCCTCACAAGTGCACAGACTGTGACATGGCCTTTGTGACCAGTGGAGAGCTGGTTCGCCATCGGCGCTACAAACACACCCACGAGAAGCCCTTCAAGTGCTCAATGTGTGACTATGCCAGTGTTGAGGTACTTTCCCCCCAGCTCAGTGTTCAGTGACCCTAACGCTAGAGACTACTGGATTCTCAAGCCAAGAGTTAATTTGAGTTGAATATCAAAGTGGTGCGACGGTCAAAAACGTGATTACACAAATAAGCATGTGTAAAACTCCCAGGGACTAACTGTGCTATATGGAGCTTCATTACCTTTTACCTTTCTCTACCCAGGTGAGTAAGCTGAAGCGCCACATCCGTTCCCACACCGGAGAGCGTCCGTTCCAGTGCAGCCTGTGCAGCTACGCCAGCAGAGATACCTACAAGCTGAAGAGACACATGAGGACACACTCGGGTACGCCCTTCTGCCCCCTCGGACTCTCAACCTGGCTGTGTTTGTGTAACAGTGGTTCCTGGGTGCAATGCCGTGGGTAGTTAATCTGTTTGTGTGCCTACCCTCTCTAGGAGAGAAGCCATACGAGTGCTACATCTGCCATGCTCGCTTCACCCAGAGCGGCACCATGAAGATGCACATCCTGCAGAAACACACTGAGAATGTGGCCAAGTTCCATTGCCCCCACTGTGACACAGTTATTGCCCGCAAGAGCGACTTGGGTAAGTTTTATTAAAATGCTGCAGTACATCTGTTTGCTCCTTGCAGCACTGGTTTTGCAGTCCGTGCTCTTTGCTTTTGCTTCTGGTTTGCACTATTTCTGAAGATGCTCACCCTCCCGTATCTCTCTTGCTGACCAGGCGTTCATCTGCGAAAGCAACACTCGTTTATTGAGACGGGCAAGAAGTGTCGCTACTGCGACGCCGTCTTCCACGAGCGCTACGCCCTCATCCAGCACCAGAAGTCCCACAAGAACGAGAAGCGCTTCAAGTGCGACATGTGTGACTACTGCTGTCGGCAGGAGCGGCACATGGTGATGCACCGCCGCACGCACACGGGGGAGAAGCCCTACGCCTGCAGCCAGTGTGAGAAGACCTTCAGGCAGAAGCAGCTGCTGGACATGCACTTCAAGCGCTACCACGACCCCAACTTTGTTCCCACCTCCTTCGTCTGCCCTAAGTGTAGCAAGACCTTCACACGCCGGGTAAGCGGGCTGCTGTAGCGAGCGGCCCACTGTTGTCGTTGCCTCGGTCTCTCACCTCTCGAAGACCCTCCTTCAAATGGTTGATGTTTCGCTGTTCTGTCCGGTCCAGAACACAATGGCGCGCCACGCTGAGAATTGTAACGGTGAGATTGACGACGCCGAGAACGGAACCCCCGCCCCGAAGAGAGGCAGGAGGGGCCGCAAGAGGAAGATGAGGAGCAGGAGGGACGAGGAGGAGGACAGCGGTGAGTCGGGGGCTTGGTCCGACGTCAACGTGCATGTGGAGTCGCTGCAGACGCAAAGACCATCGGGTCGTTTCATATTCATTTTGTTTTTTTCTTTCCTCTGAAGACGAGGATCACGCTGACCCTGACCTGGACGAGGACGATGACGACTTGGACGCTGAGGAGGAGGAGGAGGTGCTGCTGCAGGAGGAGGAGGAGCAGGACGCCATGGAGCTGGACCAGGCCCCTGCCACCGTCCCTGTTCCCGCCCCCGAGGAGCCACCGGTCAAGAGGAAACGAGGACGCCCACCAAAGAACGCCCCTAAACCCGCACCCACACCCACCAAGTCCCCCAGGGTCGCCGCCAAGGCTGCTGCTACCGGTGAGAGGCCCCTGGGATCGTACACTACTGTGCAACATACTGTACACTGATCCTATACTGTATAGGTTCTGGTGAGTCTCCTCCCAGAGCTAAACGTTGATTTACTACTAAGTAAGGGATAATGTATAGAACGCCGGTCATTATTGGGAAAGAACCGGACGACAACACGAGGCGGAGCTGTCTTGCTTCGCCCTGAAGGGGCTTATGTTCGCTGATGACCGGCGTTCTATGCATTATCCCACTTATTACACGGCTACTTGCCAAAAGGAAAAAATAACATCACACGGTGTGTCTTTTTAAATGTTATGTTTACCAAAATGTACCATTCATAGTGTTGATCAGCAGAGAAAAAGTTTGTCGTTGACGTCGCTTAGCAACCGAATACGCTGGGGTTGATAAGTTATGAAAGAAGTGAATCAGAGGCAAAAAATGCACTTTCCTTGACAGCGGTCACTAAATGCTTAGCAACGGTCAATCATCAAAAAATAATTAACCGCCGGAAGTCGGGAAGGCCCATGCAAGTGAACGGAGCGTTCCACCGCTTTGAGCAGAGCCGTGTAATAAATCTATTCTAATAAGTCTTGTCACGCTCCTCCCCAGCGGCCGCCATCATCCAGGTGGAAGATGAAAGCACGGGCGCCGTGGAGAACATCATCGTGAAGAAGGAGGAGGCTGAAGGCCCCAGTGGCGCGGCTCTGGAGCAGGGCTCGGAGCTGACAGTGGAGGCGGTGGGCCTGGAGGCGGAGGAGGCGGAGGCCGTGGAGGTGCAGGGCACGGAGGAGGAAGCTGCGGCGGCGGCGGCGGCGGCAGCCAACGGCGACCTGACCCCAGAGATGATCCTCAGCATGATGGATCGGTGAGCTGGCCTCCTCCGTACCGGCGGCAACGCACACGGATGCAGAACTAACGTGTAAATTGGCAGGTACACAGCTGGGCACGTCAACATGCACACGTTTGCCTTCATCCACCATAGAAGCTCAGATACCCGGTTGACATTCAGTTGTTACTGATTCTTTATTTTTCATCTGCTCTATGCTATGGGTGCTGGAGCTAAAAAAGGTGTTAAAACATAGGGAAGACTCGTACTAACATCTGTAAATATATTAAGTGACCTAAGATCCACACACATGGAAGCAGCTCATTAACTCCCACAGTTCTGTCCACACGACAGGTGCCCTATATTAATTAGCTTTATTCAAGACCCCTTTTTTGTTATTGCTGATGCCACAATCGCTCACTTGGAAAATATAATCTGAAACGGTAAAGAATGGTCCTCTCATGCTCCTGAAGTGTGGTTCTCCCTTGTTTTTTTTATCATGGAAAGATTAATTTTATGCTTAACTAAAGCATAAAATTCTCCCGTTAATTTTGACGATCTAGTACTTTTTTCTTTAATCAGTAGTTTGCCATGGAGACCTGTTCATGTTAATGCTAGCTTGTTCGTTTTCATCCAATATCGCCTTGCCTTGTTCGGCCTTGAGCGCGACACCATGGACAGTCTGGTGGAGCTTTAAATGTCTGTTTATTAGTCGTCCTTTGCCACTAATAACACATTTGATATGTGTGATCATTGACCTGTTTGTAACGTGTTTCGTTTCATGGGAATTATCAATGTTAACTGAAGGGTGTTTACCTGTTTTTAAGACCAACTAAAAGGAAATATTGACCAGGGGAGTAATGGACCGAATATCTATTTGAGAATAATTGCAACCTTTTTAATGCTTGATTTAAGTCAGATCGCATTATTCCACTTTGATGCTTGTTCGTTGCTCAAGGCTGTGTTTTCCAACCAATCACCAATAAATTGTCCTTTTTAATTTTTGTTCTCTGTAAATAAAAATATTGCTTTTGTTTTTTACCTTTTTCTGTTTTCTTTTGATTTATCGTGAACATTTTAATCCTTTTTGTAGTGTTTAGTTTGGTCTGAGCGCCTGTCCTGTTTAGTGAAGGTAACATGAATGATGTCGAACGCTAACAGAAAAGCCGGCGTCATGGTGTGCTAGTTAGGCTGTATTCTCTCAGATCAGATGGCATGGTGCTCGACAGAACGATGGGGAAACAGCCACAGCTGGCAGGTGATCCGAGGTGGAGACGGGTGGACACGTCGTGTTCTGCCTCTAGTTCCTATCTTATTGTTGGAAGGGAAATTGTCCTGCTTGAAATGTCTGTTTCGGGAAGGGGCAACATGGGATTGTCTAATAGTTTGTAAGATCTGTAAAATAGCCTGCCATTGCTTTAGTATTATGAACTGTAAATTATGTCATTACCATGAATGCTTTGCTGCAACATATGAAGCTTTCCCTCTACAGTTGTATTTCCCTTGTTAAGCAACTAAAACACGTTGAATTATTTAGTTTGCCTCCATTGTTCTCTAGTAATATATAAATATATATTTTGTATTTTTTGCTTTATAATGTCAGTTCTTGTGGCTGTTCGCCTGCCCTACAAACATCCCAGCTGGGTTCAGTAGCGCTGAAGCCGTAGTCGCAGATGGCAGAAATGAGCCTCCATATTTTTCTTACGCCTGTTTTTAAGAACATCGCCACTGAACCACGCATTTACCATTTTTCCTCGTTCGTATGTAATTATCCATCGAAGATAGCGTTTTATTTTTTTGGTTGAGCTCTTATACAGTTCTGTAGGATGGTAGGGTTTTTGTAAATCTGGCTGCAATATAAATTGGAACTGAGAGTGGTCTGACAATTAAATGATGGATAGAGCTTGGCTTGCCCATTCGGTTTTGTTATGAGAAATAACAACCATTTCCCCTCCCTTTTTATAGCAATAGCCAATCAATGGAGTGTAAACGCCTTGATCGATCGCCTGAAAAGCTCCCATCAGTTCAACTGTAATGTGTAACTGCTAAACTCTATCCATTGTGGTAACCCCTTTTAAAGTTAAGATTGCAGACGTCTAACAACTTTGGCACCTTGAACATTAACTGTTGCGTTTACAGTCTTGTAAACAAGGAGGGGAACATCGAATGGTTGAGTGAAGTAGAAGCTGTGTTTATGATGCTCCCTTAAAAGATCGTCGCCTACATTGAAAATCCTGTGATCTTCACTGGCTTTGAACACTGCTCTGGTATAAAGACCAAGGAATGAATGATTATAGACTGCTTGTAATGTTTGCCTGAGATTGAGTCAACATGTTCTTGGAGATATGAGAATGTAACTGTACAGCTGATGATGAGAACAATAAAAATAAACATGCCTACGGACTGACCTGTCGTGTCCACTGACTTTCTTTATTAACTTTTCAAGATTAAGATGGGGCTAATGCACATAAATGTGATGTTTTCAATATGTTTTACATAAATAGCGGAACGAAATTGTAAAACTAGTGAAGATTAACATCCCTCTAAATAAAAATGCATGGGAAGTCATGATCGAGGTTTAGTATTTTATTCCACCTCGTTTTAGGAACACGCATTGCGCCACAGACTTGTCCCTAGTATTTGTTGGCAGGCCACCTAGGAGGTGTTCCTGCTGGTGTGGTCCATGATGGTCATCAGGGCCAGCCAAGTCTCCCTGGCGGTGGGCAGGATCTGGTTGGCAGGGAGGATGAAGCCGTAGCGACCGGTGTCTCTCAGCTCAAAGGTGTAGGAGTACTTGACGCCCTGGTCGTAGGTCCAGTCAATGGTACCGCCACTGGCTTGGTCTAAAATGATACATAAATATTTGAATATAAATACAGTGATCTACTCCTGCTTAAATGTTTTGGACATCTGCTTGCTGCCAGATAATCCTCTTTGTAACGGTCCAGCTGAATAATCAGTAATGCTATTCATAGGACAAGGTCCTAGGTTTAGGGTTAATTCAGAACCATTTTAAGGTTTCCTACCTCTTTAAAGTGTGACACTATTAGCAGGCGTGGTGAGACCTGTATGTGTGTGTGTTGTTGGCCGAGCTTACAGATGGTGTTGATGATGCTGCCATAGCGATAGCGAGTGCCGTACAGTGAAGCCAGGTTGGTGATCGCCTCCTTGGCCAGCTTGTGCTGTCGGATCAAAGTATTTAACAACATGTTATGAGCTTCCGATTACTTTTGGAAAATGCCTCAACTCATTCCAGTTGCATGGCGATATATATTTCCATAGTAATAGTACAGGAATTCAAGTGGTGATTCCTTTACTACCACAACATTCATTTAAGACATGCATGATTCATTCAAGACATGCATGATCCCCAACACTGCAG
Source organism: Pollachius pollachius (assembly GCF_949987615.1). NCBI lineage: Eukaryota > Metazoa > Chordata > Actinopteri > Gadiformes > Gadidae > Pollachius > Pollachius pollachius. The sequence continues at coordinate 546,081 of NC_136942.1, read as the reverse complement.
ATAGATAACTGGGGGACCTGAACTCACCAGCTCCACCTGGTCTCTGGCGGGGGTCTTCGTGAAGCCATAGGGGTACAGCAGCATCTGGGAGTAGGAATGGATGGAGACGAAGGCCTTCATGTTGCTGTGGGACTTGACAAAGTCCACGATGGCCTTGACCTCAGACTCGGAGTGGGCGCTGGGTCCGCGGTACGTCTCGGAGCAGGGGTTGCCACTGGCGCCGGCACCTGAGCCAAAACATCAGAACCACCATCAGAATGACGGGAGGCAGGTGGGAGAGGCCGGGAGGCCTGCTGAACAACATAATGGTAAACGGACTGCATTTATATAGCGCTTTATTCCTGAGCGCTTCACAGTATGGCCTGACATCCACCCGTTCACGCACACATCCTCACACCGACGGCGGAGTCACCCATGCAGGGCGATAGCCGGCTCGTCGGGAGCAGTAAGGGTTAGATGCCTTGCTCAGGGACACCTCGACACTCAGCTAGGAGGAGCCGGGGATCGAACCGGCCAACCTGCTGTACCTGCTGAGCTACTGCCGCCCATCATGGTTCAGGTAGGAACAATCGTGACCGCTACACATCCTATGGTTGTTTATACTAGGTGTTTTAACAATGTGAGCCGTTGCTTTAAAACTGTGAATGCACCGAGGGTGACTCCAGGGGGCCCCACCTCCGAAGCCGGAGTCCCAGTTCCTGTTGGGATCCACTCCCACACAGGAGGAGCCGGGGTTGGGCTTCCTGGTCTTACGCCACATGCGGTTCTGTTAAAACAGGATGGTTAGGGTAAGGGTTAGGGTTAATGTGTTTGTGTGTGTGTGGCAGCATCCCAGCTCTACTTGCCTTGGAGTGAGTGTAGGCGAAACCATCAGGGTTAGTCACAATCTCCAGGAAGATGTCCATCTTGTCGAGGATGGCCGTGAGGGCCTGGTCCTTCCCGTATGTATCCACAATCTAACATTAGAGAAGAACGTCAGCCTGTTAACCTCCATGAAGGGCTGAACAATACATACATAAAGGCAATTTACACACCAGGGAATATTTGGACTTTTTGTGGTTCTATTACAGTTCAGCAACCACGCCACAGTGTGGCGTATGTCACATTATTGAATGGAAATTGAACAGTACGTTTTTCGTCATCGTATTAAAAATCAAATAATCATATGAAAATAGTAAAGCTATGTTTTTCCATGGACAATTGTTACTACCATGTTTGAGCTAGCATGGTTTGAACCAGTATATTTGTTGGTCCTGTTGACTATGGCAACACATGGGGCCAAGTGTGTAGTTAATTCACATACATTTTTGGCAAACCAGGTTCCGCTGGCCTGAGTGACCCATTCTCTGGAGTGGATTCCGGTGTCGAGCCAGATAGCCGGGCGGCTGTTCCCACCAGTGCTGAACTGAGAGAGTTTATCATTATTAAGATGAACACTTTCAAGCAGAGAGGGACAGAGGCAGAGTGAGAACGCGCACCTAGTCACACAGAAGGTTTCATCGGCCTCGGTTTGATTTCAAGGGTCAGGATGATATTCTGCGGGATTACCTTCAGCACGTTGATGGGGCGGCCTTCGTAGCTCCGACCAATCACAATCTTGCTGACCAGGTTGGGATTCTCACTCACCAGCATGTCCTGGAAGTTGTAGATCTGAAGAAAACCAAAGTCTGTAAGTATATGGTGAAATTAAATATCTTCAACGCCAACCATGCCACTACAATTTTTAAACAAAAATAAAATATGTACTTTGCATATTATAATATGTGTAACATGCATTATTAGTTTTAGTATTAGTATTATTATAATAAAAATATTTTATTATGGTATCATATATTAGAGAATACTCTAATAGCATTGTAGCATTGCCTTGACTATTGATTATGTTGTAATTAGTTAAGAGTTTGATGCTGGTATTTGGTTACGAGCCTCTTCGAGGGTGTGGTATCTGGAGTAGTCGAAGGCGTCAGTGTTTCTGGCCTCAACATCACGTGTTGCAGAGTCCATCTCTTCCGCTTCCTCGTCCAACGCAACCTGAAAACGAACAGTGCACATATGTCTCTGACTACTTTAAGGAAACGAATCTTGTGTTTTACGTACCGTCACGTTTAAATGTGTTTCATCAACAGAAGTACAGTCGTAGTACAACTATTAACAATATGAAAAAAAAAGACATTTTTGATTTTGTGTTTAGTAATTGGCGACGTCTAGTGGTTAAAAGGAGTCACTGCAGTTGTGTTTCTGACTTCTCAGAAACAAATCGTGTCACCACCAGGAATATTAAATAATATAATGCTACCATCGTCCTACTCCTCGTCAAATTTCAGGACAATAAGCCCAATGTATGTTTTAAGAAGCTTTTTAATAGCTGATCGGCATACTTTTAATTCCTCTGTCAATATACCAATAGGTCCCTTGAAACATATCCAACTACGTCCGATTGTGCCAACTCTGACCCCATAACTCTGTCCACTCGTTATCTCCGCGCTGCACATCTGTTCTCATGCGGGGTCGTGCGGGTCCCTACCTGCAGGTCCTGGATCATCACCGAGTACTGGATCTTGTGGTAGTCCAGGTGGGACTTGACGGTGCTCAGACTGAAGGCGGGCACCCTGATGTCCACAGGGGTGCTCACATCACGCACCCCCATCCAGATGTCCAGCTGACAGGTCAGAGGTCAAGAGGACGGGTTAACCGGTGAGGTAAGGAAGTATGTTGATTGGTCATAAATTCCAATGAAATGAAAACGCACCGCAACATCAGAAAAAGATGATGTGGTTGTCTGTGTGTGTGTGTGTGTGTGTGTGTGTGTGTGTGTGTGTGTGTGTGTGTGTGTGTGTGTGTGTGTAGTGTATGAATGATTTACCCTATTATTTATTTTCTGTAGAGAATTGTTTACTTTAAGGCTTTAAAAACACTGTTTTTAAAGACAATTTTCTCCTTTTATTATTCTCGTTATAGAACCGGCTCCAGACAACGTCTGGCCGCTCCCATGCTCCGTACCTAACTAACCCTATCCTCATACCTTGTGCCTTCCTTCACACCCCCCCGCAAAGCCCCTGTCCAGCACCACAACCAGAGCTCCAGCATTTTGTCACACCCACTACCGGTCCATGAACCTGGCTGATGGAGCAGCTGACAACAGATCTCTAGTGCGTTTCTGTCTGCATGAAGCAACGCCCTGTGGGTGGTTGGGTGAGTGGGCGAGCGAGTGAGGGAGTAGGGGGGGGGTGAGGGTTCAGGGGGTGAGGGGTGAGGGGGTGAGGGGGTGAGGGGTGAGGGTTTGAGGGGTGAGGGGGTGAGGGTTCAGGGGGTGAGGGGTGAGGGGGTGAGGGGGTGAAGGGGTGAGGGGGTGAGGGGATGGGGGGGTGGGGGGGTGAGGGGTGAGGGGGTGAAGGGGTGAGGGGATGGGGGGGTGAGGGGGTGAAGGGGTGAGGGGATGGGGGGGTGAGGGGGTGAAGGGGTGAGGGGGTGGGGGGGTGAGGGGGTGAGGGGGTGAAGGGGTGAGGGGATGGGGGGGTGAAGGGGTGAGGGGATGGGGGGGTGAGGGGGTGAAGGGGTGAGGGGGTGGGGGGGTGAGGGGGTGAGGGGGTGAAGGGGTGAGGGGATGGGGGGGTGAGGGGGTGAAGGGGTGAAGGGGTGAAGGGGTGAAGGGGTGAGGGGTGAGGGGATGAGGGGATGGGGGGGTGAGGGGGTGAAGGGGTGAGGGGATGGGGGGGTGAGGGGGTGAGGGGATGGGGGGGTGAGGGGGTGAAGGGGTGAGGGGATGGGGGGGTGAGGGGGTGAAGGGGTGAGGGGATGGGGGGGTGAGGGGGTGAAGGGGTGAGGGGGTGGGGGGGTGAGGGGGTGAGGGGGTGAAGGGGTGAGGGGATGGGGGGGTGAAGGGGTGAGGGGATGGGGGGGTGAGGGGGTGAAGGGGTGAGGGGGTGGGGGGGTGAGGGGGTGAGGGGGTGAAGGGGTGAGGGGATGGGGGGGTGAGGGGTGAGGGGGTGAAGGGGTGAAGGGGTGAAGGGGTGAGGGGGTGAGGGGGTGGGGGGGTGAGGGGGTGAGGGGGTGAAGGGGTGAGGGGGTGGGGGGGGTGAAGGGGTGAGGGGGTGAAGGGGTGAGGGGATGGGGGGGTGAGGGGGTGAAGGGGTGAAGGGGTGAAGGGGTGAAGGGGTGAGGGGATGGGGGGGTGAGGGGGTGAAGGGGTGAAGGGGTGAAGGGGTGAAGGGGTGAGGGGTGAGGGGATGAGGGGATGGGGGGGTGAGGGGGTGAAGGGGTGAGGGGATGGGGGGGTGAGGGGGTGAGGGGATGGGGGGGTGAGGGGGTGAAGGGGTGAGGGGATGGGGGGGTGAGGGGGTGAGGGGATGGGGGGGTGAGGGGGTGAAGGGGTGAAGGGGTGAGGGGGTGAGGGGGTGGGGGGGTGAGGGGGTGAGGGGGTGAAGGGGTGAGGGGGTGGGGGGGTGAGGGGGTGAGGGGGTGAGGGGGTGAGGGGATGGGGGGGTGAGGGGGTGAAGGGGTGAAGGGGTGGGGGGGTGAGGGGGTGAAGGGGTGAGGGGGTGAAGGGGTGAAGGGGTGAGGGGTGAAGGGGTGAGGGTTTGAGGGGTGAGGGGGTGAAGGGGTGAGGGGTGAAGGGGTGAGGGGTGAGGGTTTGAGGGGTGAAGGGGTGAGGGGTGAAGGGGTGAGGGGGTGAGGGGTGAAGGGGTGAGGGGTGAGGGTTTGAGGGGTGAAGGGGTGAGGGGTGAAGGGGTGAGGGGGTGAGGGGTGAAGGGGTGAGGGGTGAAGGGGTGAGGGGGTGAGGGGTGAAGGGGTGAGGGGTGAGGGTTTGAGGGGTGAAGGGGTGAGGGGTGAGGGGGTGAGGGGTGAAGGGGTGAGGGGTGAGGGTTTGAGGGGTGAAGGGGTGAGGGGGTGAGGGGGTGAGGGGTGAAGGGGTGAGGGGGTGAGGGGGTGAAGGGGTGAGGGGTGAGGGGTGAGGGGGTGAGGGGTGAAGGGGTGAGGGTTTGAGGGGTGAAGGGGTGAGGGGGTGAGGGGTGAAGGGGTGAGGGGTGAGGGGGTGAGGGGTGAAGGGGTGAGGGGGTGAGGGGTGAAGGGGTGAGGGGTGAGGGGGTGAGGGGTGAAGGGGTGAGGGGTGAGGGGGTGAAGGGGTGAGACCTGCAGGTGATCCAGGGCTTCCAAGTCCCGGAGGGCCGAGAGCTGGAACTCATCCTTGGCCGACATGCGCAGCACCTGGTGCCTGGTGAACACACACACACGCACACGCACGCACGCACACACACACAGACACACATTAACACATGAACACACAAACATACAAATAAACACACACACACACACACACACACACATACACACATAAACCCACTGTTTCTAATTGCTTTTAAGTAATATTAAGACCCATGGCATTGGTAAAAATGTATTTTTCAGCAAATTGACACAGCTTTACTACATTGAAAGCGTACATACCATATGTTGGAGTATAACTGTTATATTTTTCATTGATATGCACCTGTTTTGTCTATTTTTGTGTGTTGCAGGTCATTGTGTAATTTCCCTAATATACACATTTACCCATCTCAATCTCTCACTCACTCTCTCTCTCACTCACTCACTCACTCTCTCTCTCTCTCTCTCTCTCTCACTCACTCACTCACTCACTCACTCACTCACTCACTCTCTCTCTCTCACCCTCTCACTCACTCACTCACTCTCTCACTCACTCACTCACTCCCTCACTCACTCACCCATCGAAGGTATCCTTGGCGAGAACCGCCAGTGACAGTGCGGCGAGCAGGAGCAGTCCCTTCATGGTAGCAGAGGCGAGTGGGGCCCCCTGGTGTGGCCCCTGGCTTTAAACCCCGGGCGAGGGGCGGAGGCAGGGGTCCAGGCTGACGTGGTAACGGCCTGGTAGTGGCCCGGCTTCGGGGGGGAGGACCCGGGGCCCGGCTGTTCGGGTTCCCACGGACGCTGTTTCGAAAACGTGTCCGTATCAGTCCCGTTAAAGTTTAAAGACTTTAAAAGTTTAATTTTAAAGTTTTAAAGTCCATCTTTATTGAATGCCTTGAACCAAAAATTACACTTTTCATTAGATGGGTTTCCTTGTTCAAACTGGTCACACCCAAAGACAACAGGAAACGGTATCAACACCTTGTGTTCATAAGGCCAAAGCGGGTAACAGCAGGTTGTTGATAGAGCCAGAGCTTTCAAACAGCGCTGGATATTAGCCTTTTATTGAATGTCATTTATTTTCTTTATCTATGTGTTTATTTGGCATTATTTAAGTACATTTTGCTCGTGTTCCTTTTTTTGAGCAAAGCAATCATTATAGGTGGCTGATATGACCTGTCGACGCCCATATTTCCCCACAAGCAGCCCCAATGATGCAATAGTACTGATTAGACTTGGTAACAGGAGAAAGTCAAGAGATAATATGAGATGTTTAATCCACACCTGCTGTCTGCTTCTTACTTCACAGGAAGTCAAGTTCATATTCAAAAATAAATCTAACTCTCCCTATGACCTGAACCCCCCCCCCCCCCCCCCCCCCTTTCTCCCACACACACACACACACACACACACACACACACACACACACACACACACACACGTAAACTCCCATTGCTCCAAATTGCAGGCTTTGCTTACTTGGAGACTCTATGGCCACGGGTGACAGGGTGTCTGGGTAACTCTGTAATGGCCTCTGGTCCAGCATGTTTGTCATCTAGTCATCCAATTCATTATTTTGTCCAGTCAATGTAATCTCCTCACAAGATACGACAGCCTGAAGTGATTATTTCTCATCTGCTTGCTTTTTCGGACTAGCAGTCCAGGAGAAGGGAAATATTTTTTTGCTGCTGATCTCAAACACTTGTAAAAAAAACATTTGGACACAAAATATGGCTTCATACTTTGTGCATCTCTTTTTTTATGTTTCATCTTATACACCAGAAATAAATTTGCTACTTTAGCTTTTCTATTTATCATCATTATGATATAAATGCTGTTTTACTGCATAGACGACCAGAGTAGCCATGTTGTACTGCAGACATGATCTTTATAAGACCGCTTGACTTTGATACTGCTCACCAGTGGACCTTTGAATGAATGAATGCATCGCTAATAACAAAATAAAAGCTCACCTTGAAGGGTTTAGCAAATGGTGGTCAGGCTTTGACTTTTGAGCACATCTATCAACGGGATGCTGAAGCCCTAGAGGAGTGCTGCTGCTTCGGGCCAGGCAATGGCCAACAAGAGACTACTGGATACCAGCTGCCCATGTGTTCAAGGGCAAGTTCAATAATTACATCCCCCTCTATTGTCTGAGATGGCAAGGTGAGACAGTGGTTTATTCATAAGGGAGTGGACTACAAGATGAGGAGAGGAAGTCAAGGACCACATCACTGCTCACTTGCTTGACTTCCTTCCCCACGATGGTGACAACGCACTGAACTGCGGAGAGCGCGATGTCACTGCTCACTCGAGAGGGTGCCAAAGAGGGAACCTCTCTCTCTCCCTCTCTCACTCTCTCAGTCTCTCAGTCTCTCTCTCTCTCTCTCTCTCTCAGTCTCTCTGTCTCTCTCTCTCTCTCAGTCTCTCTCTCTCTCTCAGTCTCTCTCCCTCCCTCCCTCCCTCTCTCTCTCTCTCTCAGTCTCTCTCTCTCTCAGTCTCTCTCTCTCAGTCTCTCTCTCCCTCCCTCCCTCTCTCTCTCTCCCTCCCTCTCTCTCTCTCAGTCTCTCTCTCTCTCTCTCACAGCAAGATCATCATTATCATGATCATTATCGTTATTCACATGCTTCACTATGTAAGTTAATTTGCCTAAGTGTGTGTGCGCGCGCGCGTGTGCGCGTGCGTGTGTCTCCGATCCTTCACAGATCCACTCGGAGCAGAAAATATAAAAAATGAGTTTTGTCTACAAAAGGACTAACATAGCAGGCAAAGGATCCTTCTCCTAAATGCAATATATCCACGTGCATGCAACCAAAAGGCCAAACATCGGTCCTCCGTATAGGTGTGTCCACTCGTCAACCACTGGACTTTGCCTTTGTTGGCCTCAGTCGTCAGAACACTCCTCCTACTACACGGTGATTGGCTGTCTTCCATTTTAGTGCCCCCCCCCCCACTGTCTCTATCTAACTTTCTATTGGCCAGGAGTTGAGAGAACGCTAATGGCGGAAGTGGTCCACCCCTCCCACGTTGAAGGAAGATTGAACCGGACGGGACGGCCGAAGTGGAATGAGAGTGTGATCTGGGCTGTGTGTCATCCCTAAAGTTTTGTGTCATTTCATGTTTTCTTGACAGAACCGCCGACATAAGCGCCGTGTTTGGTCCACTCGAGCTGAAAGAATGGAGATCGAGAGAGAAGTTAAAAAGGTAGGGTATTCCGCCTTCATTGACCGACCTAATAATACAGGGATCCGGTGACGCCCTGTGAGGGGTGCCAGGGTTGTTGCAGGTGGCGTTAAACACTGAAATCGAAAATAGTTTCACCGCCATTCACCTTCATGGTATAACATTTTGAAAAGCAGTTGCGTCTTTTTACCCCATTCTGTTAACGGAATGTCTGGAGTCGCGTCTTTACTGCCATTATCTGCAGTGCAGATTACGCTGCTTTTCATTCAATGGCACAGTTGCGTTTAGGGGTCGATATGAAACCCGTGGTTTGTTTTAACAGCGTTCTGTTTTAACAAAAGCAAATGTTGTTTTCATAGAAGCCACTTTTGTTTTCCTGCACACAAAAAGGCGTATCACCTTCCTACGAAGAAGTGTGAGAAGGATACTGAATAGCGTTTGCGTATTTTGTGAGACATAAGCCTATTTTTTTCCAATCATAAAAGGGTGTGATATAGTTTGGTTGTCACATTGTATTCATGCGTTTCCCTCGGAGTGAACACACACACACGTTCACATACAGTAACTTTCACATACACGTACACACATACACCCACTCTTGTGACAGATTTTCGGTCTTTACTCATCTGTCCCACTGTTTGCTCAATATGATGACGTTTATGCAATCTTTGAGCTCAATGCTGAGTACATCATGGCTCCTCTGGGCGTTGGAGACCTCAGACACTAAACATTATCATTGAACCCAAGCTCTGCAGGTCCTTTTTAAAACGGTATACCAGTATATTATACACAGCGTGCAAGATTGCTGCAATTTGGAAATAAATACACATTACAATGAAAACCTTTTTGTTGTCTCTTGAAGAATCGTAAGAATACTCTGCTGGCATTCAGGGCAACTAGAAGCACTGTGAATAACTTCTTTGTATTTACTAGTGACCATACAACCTCCTTCTATTGCACAGTCCACTCCTGCCTTGAGGAGTGGACTGGAGTTTAAACTCTGCCGTGGAAGAACAAAACATCCAGAAAGGGTTATGGGTTCGACTCCCATCAATCTCCTGATATCCAAACATTTACATTTGCATTAAAAGGGTTAATGGGTTTTTTCTTCTGTATTGACTCAACAGCCAGTGGCAATAACACCAGAAGATTTGTGCTGGTTTTAAAACCACTGTTTATGAGCACATACAATTATATACTCCGGTTGATTCGTGTCGCGGTGGACGCAGACAAAGGCGCTGTGAGCGTAAGCTTTGGCAAATGAAAAGGAGAATATAGGCATGGGGGGAGTTGGTGGGGTATAACCACTCCTGAGTACAGAGTGGTTCCTGTTTTAAATGCTTTGTCGCAGACATGGCAATGATCCAACAAAGCTGTCTGGTCATAGCTTATGCTTCCTTGAGAGCTGAGCCTTAAATTACACTCGCTATTAAAAGCAGGCAGGAGGGGGCGGTTGATGACATAACATGGCTGTCGTGTGGAGAATGTGTTGGCTCAGGCTTTGTATTCATCACCTAATGGTGCAGCTGGCCAGCATCTTTCAAGGATTTAGAGGGATCTCACCCCATCGTTTTGAGTTACCTTGCTGAGAAACAGTTACTATTTCTCATTCAGGCCTCAAAGAAGGGTTCCTGCTACAGTTTTACGAAGTCTCGGTAGAAACTTAGGATGAGAGCTTCTTGTTCATTTTCACATTGGTTTTTTAACCAATGTGAGTTTTTAAGTTATTGTTTTTGGGTCTTTGCTTTTTTAATTAGTATATTTGTGTTTTTATTGACAGATGGGAGGAGGGGGCTGGGTGTTCAGGGGGTCTGAAGTTGAGCCATGCTCTTATAAGAGGCATTCCTCAGTCAGTAGTGGACGAAATGTGGGTCAAAAGGACTCCCTCAGACACAAGGGAGGAGGAGGTGGAATACATGACCATTTATGGTCACGATCAGTTAGGACGGCTCAGAATCTGCCCCAGCAGGTTTTGATACAGATGTTGGAGGATAGGATCGGCCGCAGCGCCAAGAACTGTCAATATGAATAATCTGGTAGTTTGCACTCTTCCAACTATGCCTAATCACAGGGTCGCTTTTCAAACGCAAGAAAGTAACTAAAGACCCAAGAACTACTGTGTTGTAGACTATAAGCAATTATATAGCGAGATAGCAATCCTGTTACCTTACATTGCATTATTAAACCATCTCTACCCAAGCATCCAAACAACCATATTTAGGATGTACAATTTAGCCTCCATATTATGTTAATATTTAATTTAGTATGTTCGTTTAGTTACAATATGAAGTAATGGCTCTGGGCACGGGTCACAGAAGATCGCCGACCCTGAGGCTATAATAGAATAAATCCAGCTTTATGCATGGGGGCGGTCGAATGGGTCTCTCATCTAATCTAATCTCCTCTCCTCCTCCACCCCAGATGACTCTGGGCCATGACTTTGGTGCCGGGGCGGCCTGCCTCAAGTGCAAGGAGAAGTGTGAGGGCTTCGAGCTGCACTTCTGGAGGTGAGTCACACACACAAGTACACGCGCACATGAGCTCAGGCACACCGGCACACACACGTTAAAGGCCCCATGACACACCACCAGGCGTGAGTGTGATTGGCCGTTACAAGCCGTTTTGAAAATCTGCGTGTCCACCTAGATGTGTGACGGATAGATGAGCACCGTTGGCTACAGTCCACTGGGTGGGCTGGTAGACTGATCTACCCAGCACACATCTGGGTGGACACGCCCACCTGTGATGTCATAACGGACAGATTTTCAAAAAGGCTTGTAACGGCTAATCACACCACACCTGGTGGCATGTCATGGGACCTTTAAGGTAATACAGGGTTTTGCCATATCGACTACAGTGAAAGGTTATTAAACAGCTTTTAGCTCATAATACACTACCTTTCTGTGTAAAAGAGCAGAACTGAATCTCAACATATGTACTTTTATATGTGTGATCGCAGTCCTCACACCCATATAACCAGAATCATGAAGTGGGGAGCAGGCAGATAAATGCATCCAGACCTGGTTGTGCATTGGAGGGTTAAAATCTGCTGCAAGCAGGATTGAAAGCTAACAGATGTGTGTGTGTTTCTCTCTCGCTCTCTCATATAACACAACACGCATAACACAACCTGTCCTAACATGTAAAGCTACACAGCCCTCTCTCAATAAATGTTCAAACCTCATCATTTTTCATTTAAGGCCATGACTTCTCATCATAATCCTATGGGCCTATATACACTCTTAATGTATTTCTTATTGTGTTGAAATTAGTATTGTAAATCCATAGTCTTTTGACCATTTCATGGTCAGACAATTATTATATTTACCCAACGTGGCCCGTCATATTGTCCTGGTTGCTGAGCATTTATGGAAATGCAAAGGTTTTAACTGGAGAACATTTGTTCATATTTTAATCATGTTAATAGAGAAAACACAGCTTTAAAGTGTGACTTAAAGGTAAGCCCATACTTGCAAAAGTTACAAAGATAATTAAATTGCATACATGGTAGAGGCAGAAAGTGCTCGCACTACCACGAACCCAATGATCCTAAAGTGAAATATAATTAATCATAACATGTACCACAATGAGCAAATCGGTTAGCAATATTGCAGTTGCAAGACTGCTAGACATGACGTATTATGTCATGACCGGTCCAACATCCAAAACAGGGTGTAGGCCTTTGAGCTGCACGCCCCCTGGTGGTTGAAAACTGAATTGGAGGGAGTGGTCTATAAAGGTGAGATGGAGGCTGGGACGTTGGTTTGCTCCCACATCCAAAGTCATGCAGGTTAGAGCACTTGGAGAGCCTACAGTCCCACAACAATGTCCCCTTCCTTTTTGACTCTAGAAGATTTTAAAGGGCTTCCCTGCCACATCCCTCTAGTTCGCATTAGTATATGCTACACGTGAACCTCCTAAGATGGCGCAATTTGATTGGTTCACTATCTCGGGATATTGGGCAATATCCCATGATTGAGATCTCAAACTCGGGATATTGCGTGACGGTCGTCTCATCACGCTAATTAAAACCAATAAACTGCTAATAAAAACAAATAAATCCCGGCAAAAAGTGTTATATTTTTTTATTTTGGGAGTGTTCATGTGTAGCATAAACCAAAACAATAATTCACCTCAGGCTGTATGAGTAGTGGGGAATAGCCACTATTCACTTTGCCTTCGGCAAATTTTTTTAAAATATTATAATATTATAGACACAAAATGAAGGGTTAGGGTTTCAATGACTATACAAGTCATGAACTGATATTACAAAATAAGGTACAAACTATCACCGTGAAGCCCCTGGATGTCTGACACCGACTAACACCACCTCCACCTCCGCTCCAACCTCAGGACCTCACCCCTCCCCTTCTGCTCGTCTTCCTCGTCCTCAGGAAGATCTGCCGCAACTGCAAATGTGGGCTGGCCGACCACAACGTGCACATGGAGTCGGAGGAGAGCAAGAAGGTGGGCCGGCTGTTCGAGGACACCAAGTACACGGGCCTCATCGCCAAGCTGAAGACGGACGGCGTCCCCACCTACAGGGGCAACATGGCGGCCGTCTCCATGCTCAGTCCCGCCTCCTCTTCCCTGGTGCTCCCCGCCTTCGGCGGCACCGCGGTACAGCCCGCCTCCTCCTCCTCCTGCTCCTCCTCCTCCTCCTCCTCTTCCTCGCCCTCCCCCTCCAACTCGTCCGCCCCTGGCCGGTCTGGGAAACCCCCGGCCCCCGCCCCCCCGGCCAAGGTCAACATCACCCCGGTGAAGGGCGTGGCCGTGCCGGTGAACGCCGGCACCTCGTCTGTGACGTACGAGTGGGCGCCCCCGGGGGCCAATAAATACATGGTAAGACCCCGGGGCTGCCACTAGCGGGAGGTAGAGAGAGTGGGTGTGTGGGTGTGTGGGTGGGTGTGTGGGTGTGTGTGTGGGTGTGTGTGTGGGTGTGTGGGTGGGTGTGTGGGTGGGTGTGTGGGTGGGTGTTATACTTCCCATTAACTTTGTTATTGTTATATGATTGGTCCATGGTTATCCCATAAGCCAATCTTAAGAGTTCGGATCACTGACTCCTTCCTTCTCTACCCACATGTTAGGCATTAAGTCGTGTGATACATTTCAGCGATACTAAAGGCCCCAGGACACGCCACCAGGTGTGAGTGTGATTAGCCTTACGAGCCGTATGAATCTGCCCCTTATGATCACCTAGATGTGTGACGGATAGATGAGCACCGTTTGCCACAGTCCACTGGGTGGGCTGGTAGACTGATCTACCCAGCATACATCTGGGTGGACACGCCCAGCTGGGATGTCTTGTGCAGATTTTCAAAATGGGTTGTAAGGCCAATGACACTCACACCTGGCGGCATGTCATGGGGCCTTCAAGGTAAGGCTCTGCCTGTGTGTTGAGTCTGTGAGCGTATCTCCAAACCACCGCGTTCCAACATCCTCTCACCCCGAGTCCTCTCCCCCCCAGGCGGTGCGCTACATCGAGCTGCTGCCCCCGGAGAAGCGTCCGGTGAAGGGGTCAGAGGGCGCCGAGTACCGCCGGCAGCAGATGGCGGTCCAGCTGCCGGAGCACGACCAGGACCCCACGCTGTGCCACGAGCTCAGCCCGGCCGAGGTCAAGCTGATGGAGCAGTACGTCCGCAAGTACAAGGACGACGCGCTGGGCATGGGCGACATCCTGCTGCCCCAGGAGGTGGCTCTGCTGAGGCCCGCAGGAGGGACAGGGGGGTCCGTAGGGCCAAGGGGGTCCGTAGGGCCAGGGGGGTCCGTAGGGCCAGGGGGGTCCGTAGGGCCAAGGGGGTCCGTAGGGCCAGGGGGGTCCGTAGGGCCAGTGGGGCCAGTGGGGTCCGTAGGGCCAGGGGGGTCCGTAGGGCCAGGGGGGTCCGTAGGGCCAAGGGGGTCCGTAGGGCCAGGGGGGTCCGTAGGGCCAGGGGGGTCCGTAGGGCCAGTGGGGTCCATAGGGCCAGGGGGGTCCGTAGGGCCAGTGGGGTCCGTAGGGCCAGTAGGGCCAGTGGGGCCCGTGGGGCCAGGAGGGTTCGGCGCTGCCGCTCCAGGGGCCGGTTCAGGACCGGCCCAGGGGCCCGGGGCCTCCCCAGGCCCCCCCGGGGGGGATGCTGGCTGTGGGCCTGGAGGGTACGGGCTCCCAGCCGGTGCAGCCTCAGCTTACGGGTCGGGGGCTGGAGGAGACGTGGGCGCACCGGGGCAGAGCTTTGTGAGTATCCTGTCCGACCGGCCTCTTCCTCAGATCAGTGGAGTGTGCCTCTGTCACACCAAATTTGTACCGGGTACGTAATCCATACGTAGTCCATTCCAAACCTGCCTGGCAACAGATGATCGCGGACGATCGCGTCGATTGACGTAGGAAGGTTCAAGAACATTCGCGAAGTCGTTCATTGAGCGCCCACAAGACAGATAGCCCTAACTTTACAAATTACATTTATTAGCGTTCCTAACTTTTTATTTGTATTGCATTTAATTGTTTAATCGAATTTAGCTAGTAACCTCTGTGTTTAATGTGTAGTAAACCGAGTGTTTAACCGCGAATGTTCTTGAACCTTCCTACGTCAATCGACGCGATCGTCCGCGATCAGCTGTTGCCAGGCAGGTTTGGAATGGACTACGTATGGATTACGTACCCGGTACAAATTTGGCACCCGGTACAAATTTGGTGTGACACCTCCATTGATCTGAATTTCACGTTCAATAATGTATTTGAAGCGCATCCATTTCTTTTCTCCAGAACATTACATTGCAATGTGTCACGTCAAAATAAGTCTTAAGTCGTCGGACCCAGAATTCCACCGAGATGTTTTCTAATCGGTTCTGAGTTAAAAAATAAAACCGACCTTCAGTCAATTATCAGCCTTCTTACCCTCTCTCCCCCCTCCCCCCCTCTCTCCCCCTCTCCCCCCCCATCGCTCTCTCTCTGTGTACCTCTCTCTCCCCATCTCATTCTATCCTCCCCCCCTCTCTCTCTCCCCCCCCCACTCAGTCGTGCAGCCACTGCCAGCTGCCCATGTGTCATGGCGAGCCAGCGGTGTACGCTGAGCGAGCCGGCTACGACCAGCTGTGGCACCCGGCCTGCTTCGTCTGCTGCAGGTGCAGCGAGCTCCTGGTGGACATGATCTACTTCTGGAAGAAGGGGAAGCTGTACTGTGGCCGTCACTATGGCGACAGCGAGAAGCCCCGCTGTGGGGGCTGTGATGAGGTGGGGGAGGGGGTGTCGGGGACAACATAAACCTTTAGTTTACTTCTGATCATGTCATAAAGGGTTGTGAAGGTGGGCATTATGCATCAGAAAATCACGCTAGACCAAATCCATTGCAATTTCACGTCATTGCAGTCTATGGATTATCCGTCTAATATACCTTTTGACACTTTCCTGATAAGGTATTTGTTAGGTGTGTAGTTGGTGCATCCCTGTGTGATGGGTTTTTAGATCAGGTTGTCTATCACTTTAAGGTTGAAATTAGGTTTGAGGTTATGGTTCATTTTTGACTGCAGTTGTGTTCCATATTGTTTTTCCTGGGATGGAGATGTAAGTGTTACTTTTCAAGGATTTTCTGTCATTGTTTGACTCTTTTCCCTTGTGTGTTTGTGTTTCCCTGTGTATTGTTTGTTTGTGTATTTGTGTGTGTGGAGTGTGTTTCCCCTGTGTATTTCTATGTGTCTGTGTGTGTTTCCCTGTGTATTTGTATGCGTTTGTGTGTGTTTTGTGTTTCCCTGTGTATTTGTATGTGTATGTACAGCTGATCTTCAGTAACGAGTACACACAGGCCGAGGATCAGAACTGGCACTTGAAGCACTTCTGTTGCTTTAATTGCGACTGTGTTCTGGCCGGGGAGACCTACGTCATGGAGAAGGACAAGCCGCTCTGCAAACCCTGCTACATGAACAACCACAGTGTGGTACGTGTGTGTGTGTGTGTGTGTGTTTATTACACGGCTCTGCTCAAAGCGGTGGAACGCTCCGTTCACTTGCATGGGCCTTCCCGACTTCCGGCGGTGAATTATTTTTTGATAATTGACCGTTGCTAAGCATTTAGTGACCGCTGTCAAGGAAAGTGGATTTATTTGCCTCTTATTCACGTCTATGGTATCGCTCCACAAGTAGTCAACCCCAGCGTATTCGGTTGCTAGGCAACGTCAATGTCTTTGACGGACTAATTCTCTGCTGATCAACACTACGAATGGTAATTGTTAAAAGACACACTGTTTGAAGTTATTTTTTCGGCAAGTTGCCGTGTAATAAGTGGGATAATGTATAGACCACCGGTCGTTATCGAAGAATAAGCCCCTTCAGGGCGACGCAGGAAACCTCTGCTTTGCGTTGGTGTCCGGTTCGCCCTGTTGGGGCTTATTTTCCCGATAATGACCGACGTTTTATACATTATCCCTTACGTATGTGCACACATTTAGGTCTGATAGCTTGTTTAACTTTCTGAGCATTTGTTGGTTTTCTCTCTGTCCGCTTATGATACCATAGCTTCGTGGGTCTGATCTTCTGTATCTAGCCATCCTAGCCTTACAGCTGGTCATTCTGATATATCGCTGTACGCTGTTAGTTACTCATTATCTTAGTCAATCAGACATTAAGTCATTAAGGATGAGCTAGACACCCTTATCGCTATCTTATCTCCCCACTGCCAATATTCACTTCATTACCACACTAAACAAATCCATGCGTCTGTTGAATACAATAAAACAGTACGCCCCCCCATCTCGCCCAACCCATCACTCCAGACTTCAACCTATTTACCTTCCCCCAACTAACAATCTCCCTACCCAAACCTCCACCCCTACCCGCAGTGCTTTTTTAGCTTTTAAGAATTGATTCATCCTTGCTTGTATGTGCCTGACCACAAATGAAGCTGGTTGAAAGCTCTTTGAATCTGAGTTGAACTGGATGACCTGCTCCTAGTCTCTAACCCGACGCCCCACGGTCTCCCTCTTGCTCCAGCGCTGCGTCTCCTGCCAGCAGCTGCTGGAGCCCGAGGCCCAGCGCGTGTCGTACGGCGACCACCACTGGCACGCCGAGCCCCAGTGCTTCCAGTGCTCCGGCTGTGCCAAGTGTCTGATGGGGGAGCGGTTCATGGCCGTGCAGGACAAGCTCTTCTGCTCCGTGGAGTGCAGGAAGAAAACGCCCGCCTGAGCGTCGGAAGATACTGAACCGGGCGCAATCAAAGTGTGTGTGTGTGTGTGTGTGTGTGTGTGTGCGTGTGCGTGTGCGTGTGCGAGTAAGGACAAGATGTGGCAGATGATGATGGTGGTAGATCAAGGTCCCGGTCACTATGAACAAAGGCATTGCTTGACATCTCTGGAATATGCAATTCCAAAAATACACCTATAAATGGTGAAGTAGTATTTGAGAGTCAATATCTATGCATCGCCTTTCTAAACTGCCTTCACTAGGTGGCGCTCTTTCCCCACAAATATCTCTGTAGCTTCACTCTTGGCTTCTTTTTTCTCTTTGATTTGCTGATGAGATTAATATTGTTTGGCTTGTGAGTCATCTCTGGCCCAGACTACTGATTTTCACCAGACTATCAATACCATTCCCATATGTGGTGAAGGTTTGTCATTTGGCTGATTTAAAAAAAGATATGGATCAATAAACTGCAGTTCATATTGTTCTAATAGAGCCATCACTCTGAAGGGAAAACATTTGGTCGATGTCAAAGAACTAAAAACCTAAGTTACACTGTAGAATTGTAGGATACGATACAAATTCTAAGAGTAAAAACTTCAGTGTCTTCAAGGCAACATTGGATACTAGTAATGACCAATTATGACCAAATGTTTACAACTCAATGACAAAATATCAAATTCAATTGATTTAATAACACATTTTCTACCATTACTTTTTGATATACTTTCAATGTGTTTCAATTGTTTCCATTTTGTAATCGACAGATTTTCTATTAAAAAAACAAATGTCTTGGCATTTTCATCTTTCATTTAATCTCAGGTGACGTGGTGTACGGTGTATCTGACATCCTGCCATGGTAACCATGAGCATAACGCATGCAACTATGGAACAAAAGCCCATATTGTGTTGAACAAGCCCTAGGAAAATGCATAATGTACCTCTTTCTCTAGCCATATATTTTCCGGTCCAATATCGTGCAATTTCCTGATTAATCATAGCTGATACTTTTATCCAAAGCAACTTCATTTGTGAATCATGGGGTTTGCATCTAGCAGGCTACCCAAAAAGGCCTGCTGCAGCAATTTACGCACTGATAAAATACAGTAGTATTATATTTCTAGTACATTTCATTCAATACTATTATCATTTAAACATGCTTTTTTTTTCCTAACGGCAGCCAACAAAGTCGTGGCTTTTCCTAAGGCTTACTTTATAGGCTGAATCATCTATTTTCCACCTCTCTATGCCAACCTACAAACAGCCACCTCCTTCCACCCCTTTGCCACCTATAAGTGAACGTTTCTAGGTCTGCCGCTGGCTGCTGGAAAACTTGCTGGCAAATTTGAAACGCCCAAAAACCTAGACCCCCAATGAATTCGGAAATGGCGCATAGCAGCTTAAGGGTCATTATATCCACTTCTGTGTGGTTTCAAAGTTTTGAGATGACGGAGCACAGCCAATCACAGTGCGTTATTCTCCTCAACACTCGATTACGTTCACCTGTGTCGCCTGCCGCTACTTTTTAAAGCACACGTTGGTCCTGTTTCACTTTTGCTTGTATTGCGAAATTGAAGTTGTGTTGCCTTAGCAAGTTTGCCATTTTCACCCCCGTTTTTGGCATAGTATAGTCCAAGTCGCAGCCCATATTTCTTAAGTGTTTTTTCTGTGTGGTTTTAACTGAACACTCAAAACGTACAAACGTAGTACCTAAACCAGATCCGTACTGCATGTGGGCAGAAGTATTTGTATTTTATACAACAGCATTATTGCTGTGATTCAAGCTATTAAAAACAACTCGGCAAGAAGCGGATAAATATATACATTAATAAAAATATCAACACGTATAGGCTACATGTTTAAACGTATGTTTATATATGTTACGAAAACTACCATTAGCAGCCAATCAAATGTTTCAGATAAAGTTGAGGTCAGGTATTATATTTTCTTGCCCGTTTTTTTTAGTTTTCTCCGCCAATGGTGGAGCTTCAGCGAGGAACACAACAGTGAGTAACCCAATTTGTATTCTTCTAAAGATAAGTAACCCCTAAAATCCCTTTATTCAGTTGAAAACAATCTCCTACTTCAAGTCGTTTTGGTAGTTTTCCACTGGCTATGCGTCCTGGCTCGAGTGAGTGTGACATGGGTTTTGAAAAGGTCTGACAACGCGCCATGCACTTGCTCCTATGGAAACTAAGTAGATTACGTTATCCTTATTTCTTCGCGTACAGACGCATGCTATCTGTATCCCTGTTATCTCACCTCAAACTTAACATTAGTTTTAACGAAGAAGTAGGCAATACGATTTTCTGAATGTAGATTGTGCAGTGTTGTGTATACATGCTTTTGTATTGACTGGGGTTGACAAGCTAACTGACAGCTGAATCCATCAGAGATATCACTGACAAATGTGTGCCCTAGTCACTGGCAACAAATCAGAAACACTTGCAACTATGGGGAAAGAACGTTGTGAAACAGGCTACAACTTTGGTAACTGTGTATATGGTACACTGATGCCCTGCGGTTCCACCAGTACTTTGATTTCTTGCATTCCTAAAAGCTGCTTGGAGATATTCCAGAATGAAGCCCTTCTGCTCAAAGGCCACTTGGATGTCTAGCAGGCCATGCTGTTCCAATGGCAGCTTATTGTTGTGCAGCCCATACACTTTACCATTCTTTATGTCATTTGGAATTGTTGAGTGAACCAGTATGTAAGTGGAGGGTAAGTAGACGAATCAAAACACAAAGTGGGATCTACTACACAATTCACTCTGGAGAATCGCACAGCCCTTTCTGCAGATTCTGCCATTACTGCTCTCCGGAATCCACGAGGTACACTTGGAAGTGCCGAGTTTTCAAGTCGAAATGTGCCAAAAGCGCACCCTCCAGAAATGTGTCAAAATATCGCCCCTGGTACAAACAAGTGAAGTGAAGGACTTATTAAATAAAGGATGGTTTCTATGGTCGATCAATGGATTATTATTATTATCATTATTATTATTATTATTATTATTATTATTATTATTATTATTATTTACCCCACTGGACCATACCTTCTTGTAGTCGGAAGACACTGACTAGTTGACTGGATGTGTAAAGGTTCGGTTTCATGTTCAACTGGTTGGTTTGGTCTTGGTAGAATATTATCATGCTATAATTAGAAGTTTTTTAAGGGCTTGATGATATATGGTGCAATGTGGTTACATTCTGTGCTATGCTGTATTTTAATTTCCTCTGGCAGGGTCACTTGTATAGGCCACAGTCAGCTGACAGTGTTCAATTGTCTGTCGGGAGGTCTTTGTTGAAGTAGTTTGTTTCAATTCAACTAAGCACTGCATTCAGTTTTGTTTATGGTTTGCGCCAATGCAACCGTTATAAGATTGGCCATTGTAGCCCTGTCAAAGTTGACTGTATCCTTTCACCTTGGAGTGGTCACTCTTGTTTCCCTAGACAACCATTCTCCCGGTTCACCACTGTGTAGTCGGACAAATTGGGGAGTGGGTTATTGGCAGGGACATGTAGAGGGATGGAAGCTCTGCACGGCTGATTTAGAAAGAAGTGTGAGCACTCGTACACCTCAGGGAGTACCCGGCTCAAGGAGAAGTGATGCAGGACGGCCCGGCATGGAAAAGCTTTCCACGGGCGGCCCAGCCGTTTCTTCGATTGTCCTGTGTGGAAGCGCACAATTCAAGGAAGCTCTGCCTCAGCGAGACTATTGTCCTGAGTGGCAGCCAGCCTAAATCGTTGCTCCCGTTTCCCCCCTGCTGTGCAGAACATTGCTGCTGGACCTGCCACAACCCAAGCACTCTGCTACATGTCTTCATGCACATTAGAAAGCGACTGACTTCAAGCAGCAAAACTCTGCATACCCTGTCATGGAAAACGTTACCCTCACAGGCACGAATGCCCCACTGTCTGCCTGTCTCGACGAACCCTCTAGGTAGTTGGACTTTATATTCAATACCACTGCCAAAACAATGCTGATCTAAACTTGAATCGCGTAAATCTGCTTTGAACGTGATGTGTGGGTCCTGACATATCTCTGCCTGTTGGGCTTTGCATTGTGATGTGATTCACACTCATCAGGTTTGCATCAGGTTTCACAAAGGAATTTGCATTGTTTCCATTTCCATAACAACCCTGGTCTTGCCCTCCACCAATCACTGGTGTGTGTCTGTGTCTCCCCGGGCCATATAATGGTACAGAGAATGATGAGATGCAGGAGTGCAGCTCCAATATGTCTCTGGCCACAGACCATGAGCTACGCTCGCCTCTCCAGACCCGGTTTTTGACTTTTCTGTGGAGTCTACATTGGTTTAAGGTTAGGCAGTATTGTTAATAGGAAC
This sequence comes from Pollachius pollachius, assembly GCF_949987615.1. Lineage (NCBI taxonomy): Eukaryota > Metazoa > Chordata > Actinopteri > Gadiformes > Gadidae > Pollachius > Pollachius pollachius. Next base: position 524,266 of record NC_136942.1, on the reverse strand, counting down.
CATGCTACATGCTTGGCTAGTTTTGCTCTCTTGTCCCAGATGGGTTGGGTTTGGCAATGGCGTAGACCTGTGGTGCCAAATAATTCAATCACAATGCGGCTACACTAACTAAACTACATTGCAGGCACTCTTTTTTTTTTTATTATTAGTGCCCACTAATGGACAAAGCCTGCTTAAATATCATTTTCTCGTTTGGTTTCACACATCTTTAGTTAAATGCAACAGACGAGGGGTGTACCATGAATATGAGATAGATTTCGGGAGTAGAATACATTTTTCTTGCGTACTGCTGTCTTGTCGTTGTACACTTGGTCATAGAGAGATGTTGATACCCCAGATGTTCCTCTAACAAACTGGTTCAAAGATGAGACACATGACAATGAAGCAGTGTTCTGTTTTTATTCTAAAACTGAATTAATGATTCAATTTAAAGATTTATTTTCCATTGCTGGGGAAACCTTGTTTTGTGTGCTTCGTTGGACTTTATCTCAGTATCCTATCGATGATTGTTGATGTTTGAGAGTCTCCACTCATAACAACAGATTGTTACCGTAGTAATGTGACTTTAGTCCTCTGTTACTCAGCAGTGAGTCATGATCTCAACCTAGGGAGGGGATATCATGTTGGCATCAGACATTACAAGAAATTGGGGAAATCAATGTGGCTTTGTTAGAACCACTTATCCCACAGGCTAACTATTCACTACCAGACAAAATACCCTTTTTGGTGATATTTTACTGATGACTTTGAAAGAGTAAACAACCCAACAGACTGTTAACCATTATTTGAATGGTTTTAAATGTTCCCACATCTTCAGACAATCTGTTATCAGTTTGAGCTAAGCTCAGCTAACCTTAATTAGGAACCTTATGAGCTAGTATTCATAGTGTTTAGGGTTAATTTGTGCTAATAGTGGGGGAAGAAATGTTATGCAAACCATCTAGATCAAGAATTGCAACAAAAAAAAGCCCTTCTGATGAGGAGCCAGTACATCTGCAGCTTGTTCTGTGTGGTCCTAGCCTATCTTTTATAAAGGCTGCACAGCACCTGTATGACCTAGGTCCAAAGAACACAAACGGTATGGGGGGAGGTTCACCCAAGCCCGGTTTCTTTTCTTTTCTAACTTGAGATTTAATTTTGGGCATGAATAATTTTTATTCTTATTTATTTTCCCTCATTGCTGTTAATACTAAATACTAAACTAATTTGGTAAAGAATCTTGATGTATATCACAAGGTAACATGCCTCATAAATAACTTGGATATAGTGTACTATTTCAACTGTAGGGTCTTTGGGATGAAACCGATTGAAATTTCACCATCCCAGTTTAAATCTGCAGGAATGCTGGAATCTTTAAACACCTGTCCGTTTTAGAAATGTGGAGAAACAACAGCGCAGCATGCTTCCATCATCTTGGAAAACAAATGCCATGCGTCTGAAGTCCATACAACATGCAGTACCTCCTGGGAAGAGCAGGGCCATGGGGTGTAGAGGGAGAAGGGGTGGGCCGAGGGGGGTGAGATGGGCAGCAGTAAACACTGCGTCACTCTTTGGAATAGTGTGCTTTGTGGTAATGGGTTGGGATTATCCTATGCTCTACGGTATGTTCAGTCCAATGAGGCTAAAGGTACATTGCTAAGATAAAGGACCATGCTGGAATGTCTCCGATGGGGAATCAGAGTTCAGTGAGAGTTGTTCATGTAACAGTTCAGCCAGATGTTGAGTTCTGCCAGGTGTGGCTCTCTGTCTGCGTCTCGATCCCTTGGCTCGAGACGGCTGCTAGTACAAGGTTTTTGAAGCTCAGACTCCTGAACTGCGTGAGGGCGTATAGTGGGCCCTGGTTTGATAATCGATTGAGCTTCTGTCCTGTCCTCTTTCCTGCTCATTTCCCGGAAGCATGTCCCTGGGGAATTGCCCCGGTGAACGGCGAATGTGATGCTGATGCAAGAAGCAGGGGTTGAAACTTTGATTGACTGGGATATTTGAAAGCAGATGATGGGGAGAATCATAATTGAATGGTGGAAATGACATATATTATATTGTGATTCAGATGTTCCATTTATGTTTGCAAACGTAGAACTCCTAACAGACAATTCAATTTATATAATTAAATTGCAGTATCCCAATTAACACCCAAGTACAAGTCTGTCTCGTTCTGACACGAGGCCTACGGTAGATCTCCTCTTCATAACTTTTTTGGATGTTTATAATGTGCTGATGATGACCACCTCCTCCCAGGCCCACGCTATAACAGCGGCCAGACTTCCATCACACGTTTCCCTTTCCTGCCATTGTGGGATTGGGCTTTTTTTTCCAGGACTGGAAGCCTGGCGCTGGAACAGTCCTCGCCTCTGTTCCCACAAAGCTCCCTCTCAGGTCAAAGAGGAGGCCCCTGAGGGATGGCCACGGCCACTAGGAATGGTGCAGATGATTCCTAGATCAAAATATGTGACTGATTACCTGTTTGCAAGGTACAGCTTACACCAGTTGGTAGTTAGTCATAGACATGCTTGATATTTGTGTGTGTGGTGCGTGTTAGTTCATTTAACACATGTTAACTATTTAGGTTAAGTTGCTATCTAAGACTTTTCCGAAAAAACTGAGTCACAGTCATGAAGTGTTGGAAGACACATCTGCTGAACAGGTGGCAGTTTGCAAACCATGAAGAAAGGGAGAGAGAGTTTGTATATCTGCAAGCAGGATTGTATATAACTGCTTGGGTGGCAGTTTGATTTTATTTACTTTTATATGCGTCTACACGGGGCAATGTATGACATGAAGAATGAAGGAACCCAACATGTGTTCAGAATCTGAAACAATATGCATGTTACCTATTCATTTAGCAAGGGAGCGCTGATTACTCCGGCTCATGAACTGGACAACAGGAACCATTCTGCGCTTGATCGAGGCTCCTTCATCAGATTAAATGGTTAAACCCTTGCCTATGACTGACATTGTTGCACAAGGTAACCATAGAAGACTCCAAACACTATCTTGCTTCAATATTAACGGTTCACCTCAAATTGGGTTTCACTTGTTGAGACAAGGACTGAGCAGCCCCTGGCCTCCCAGGAGTTTCTGGCACGACCCGGGATCCAGTGTTTAGGAGCTCCTGGGACCAGTGCACCAGGCTGCCATGTATGGTCATAAAGAGACTGGTTCTGTTTTTGTACTCACTGCTGGACACAAACAGACGGACAGAGAGAGAGAGAGAAACTATTCAAAAAGCTCTATCCAAGTGCAGATAAAAATTCACATTGGCAGGAAACTGAACAGTATGTCAATTGTATTGAAGACATTTAAAAAATATATCTCAGGCTCTCTCTCTCTCGCTCTCTCCTCTGTGTGTATCTCGACCTGGTACTACGATTCCCTCCGATCTTATTGGACAATTCCCTCTGATCTTATGTCAATAACTCCATCATACGTATCATTATGTATCTCACTGTTGGATGTTCTTAGTTTCAACATGGCACCTCAAATCGCACCGGTACAAGTGTTACCCATCTGACTCTGACTGCCGTTAATGCGTTTAAGGTCGCGTGTGGGCACAGTGCCGCAAATCACTTCAAAGTTGACGCGCCAACTGATCGATTTGCGGCACAGTCCAAAAATGCAATGTTTTAAGCTGAGGATGATTTTGTTTTTAAAGTTGTCGTGCTTGAGAACAAATCGCCTAACCTTGAGTGAGCACACCTGGAGGCAGACGTAGACCTTTTTTTGTTACCATATTAATACTTTATTATTCTCTTTGTGGTTGTTAACCCACTTAGAGGACTCATGTCTTTGACTCTGAAGCATTGTTTGGTCTTCTCAGACTCAGAAGAGAAAGCGTCTCAGTTCTCTCCCTCTCCCCAGTGTAACTCTTCCTGATACCTCAATTCTTTCCGAGCGTTTTCGACATCCCAAAATCTCCATCATAGAGGAGACAGACAGAATGACGGTCATGGATTTTGGTACCATCACCCTAACACATGTTGTGACTTATTTATGAGGTTGTTATGAGGTTCTCCACTGAACTCGACCTGCGAACTTTGACCCTGAGTCACACCTAAAAGTCTCTACCTACTGACTCGTGCCAAAATCCACAGTCCTCCTTCCTCACCCCCTAACTGGATCTTTCCATGTTTGTTTCATTGGGGTTGGCTTCCGGTAAAAGTTCCTATCCACGCACATGTACTGCAGCCAAAGAACCAATTTAAGCTCTACTCTCATCCATCATGAGCTTCCTAACGAGCACAAGAACAATGTCCTTACTGATAAGAAGCGTAACTGTTGAGCTGTGTCTTAACTGGAAAGGAAACTCCTTATAAACAAGATTATTTCATGGACCCATGCAGGACTCGTTTCATAGGGGAGTGCAATACAGTTCTACTGTATTCCTCATCAACATCACTTGAGAGCGATCACTAGTTGCATGTTGCCATATCAACGCATCAAAATGATGGACTTGTTTGAACACTTATACACTCAGACATCAATAAACATCCTGGATACTTTGGTTGACTCAGTCTGCATTTCAGAGTTTGCTTTTCCTTTTCCTTTTTTTCTTTGTCTTTGCTTGTAAACGGGTCACCGGTCCATACTTGCTGAAAGAATGTTTTTCCATGGAGTTGTTTTCTGAAGTCTTTCCGTCTACTTTGTAAAACTAGGCTTGTCACTCTTTGACCTCCCAGAAGCTTCACAATGCGTGTCATCATTATCAGTTGGACAAGAACTTGGTGTGTGTGTGTGTGTGTGTGTGTGTGTGTGTGTGTGTGTGTGTGTGTGTGTGTGTGTGTGTGTGTGTGTGTGTGTGTGTGTGCGTGCATGTTTTTAAATTAATATACATCCTGGAAGTACTATCACACAAACGGTAATGAGATCCAGGGTTAAAAGAGATGGCGCTGAACCCAAGGACCATTATACAAATTGAGGTTGTGGGTTCAAACCCTTATGGCCCTTGAGCCTGGCACTGACACATACACACGCACACACACCTCATCATTGCAGCCTGAGGCAGATTGTTGACTCAAAGACAAACATCAACACACATTCCTCTGATGGTTTCTCTGTTTCAAAAGGACAAGCTAGCACACAGTCCTTACGTGAGCTCATTACCGTCTCGAGACTGTTATTCTGTATGACTCAGGGGTAAGTGTGTGTGGTGGTGTGAAGTGGAAGGGCCTAAACTGTGGATCCCCTGTTGGACTGTAACTTATCCTAAAGGTCAGTGGAGGCACCCCAAGGTAGGGGTTAAGTGATTGCAGGTTAAAGGTCCCATGTCTAGGTGGACACGCCCTCTTGTGATGTCATAAGGGGCAGATTTTCAAAACGGCTTGTAACGGCTAATCACACTCACACCCGGTGACATGTCATGGGACCTTGAAGTGGCTCATGTGGAGGTTAGGTCTTCAGGATAACCTAGAGGGGGACTGTGTTCGTGTCGCCCCTCTTGCCGTTTACAATGTGACTACGACCGTCTTTAAACTCCAATAAAAGTCACAGGTCAACTTCCCTTATGTTTTTTAAAACTTCTCAAATTGCTAAGAGCAGATATTTCAATGCTTTCTCTATAGATATGCTATGTCATTTTGTTTAATGGAAGAGGATAGTCGAATTTGTAGGCCAAAGTAAAGCAAGATATAGGCTAGTCATGAGCACAGCGAACTAATTTGAGCTAAACATAATCTAAAGATGTAGTGGGAAAAGGCACACCACAACCTAAAGGTTCTGAAGGTGATATCTGCGCTAAAAAGAGAGCGGAGGAGGCCTCCTCCCTCCCTCCTTACATTTCTCAGCCATTAGGATGTGGGGCTAAGTAAACGAGCAGGTGTAACTAAATGGCAGCCCCTCTTTCCCCCCCACCACCTCAAAAAACAACCAAGCGCTGCCCTTCTTACCAAAGAACCCTTTTCACACGGTCCTTCCCCGGGTCGGCTTTGCCAGCGGACTCCAGTGAGACAGGTCCCTGGCTCTGGAACGCCTCGCCCCACCTCCGGGTTTCCAAGATTGTAAACCTGCTCTGCTTCACCTGTCAAGTGCTGAGGCTCCCGAACACTGAGGTCTCTCTCTCTTCACATACCCGTCATATTCCAGCAGTGAAAGCATCTCCCCAGCAGTCAGTCGGCCGGTCTGCCTGGCCTGTGGGTTCTGTTGTGAGGGCAGCTGTCTGTTGGCACTGGGGGCAGCCGCACAGCCACTTCTAAAGCGTCTCCTTTTTTCTTTGTGGTGGACGAGCCACTTGGAAGTCCCAGATTTTCTGAGGCATTGCTTTGAGATCTCAGAGTCGATGTTATCACGTGGTTGCGATGGAGCAAAAGAGAAGGCATCTCTGTATCTTTCACGGAAAATGGATGACGTCATTTGTCTGCCGTGTGTTCGATGTGCAAGTGTGTGTAATCCATGACATACGAGCATGCATCAAAGACGTTTATTGAATCAATCTTTTATCCAAAAGTTTTTGGTTTCCTTGAACCTGAACTAAATGAAATGAAGGGTGTTTTGCGGTGTGACTTCTCCTCGTTGGTCTGCAGTCGGGACAAAGTGGGCCTTGGCGGGCAGAACGCAGCTTGTCTCAGCTTCCTGCTTCTCTGTGTCTGCTGCATACCTTCCCCTGGAGCTGTTCCACTCCATTCATCCAGTCATCACATGGAGCTGTTCCACTCCATTCATCCAGTCATCACATGGAGCTGTTCCACTCCATTCATCCAGTCATCACATGGAGCTGTTCCACTCCATTCATCCAGTCATCACATGGAGCTGTTCCACTCCATTCATCCAGTCATCACATGGAGCTGTTCCACTCCATTCATCCAGTCATCACATGGAGCTATTCCACTCCATTCATCCAGTCATGACATGGAGCTATTTCACTCCATTCATCCAGTCATCACATGCCTGCGGAGGAATACGTCCTCGTTTGGTTTCATGAAACAGAAACTCTTTTGAGCTTTGGAAACAATCAAACATTCAGTCTATCAGAGAAAGTGCTGTAGATGGAATGTTTTTTCTGACAGTGCAAAGATGGCAAACTTTTTAAAATGTCTATCTTTTAATAATATTGAAACACCAACAACAAGGTCAGGTGAATAGTGCTGTTGAATGCTCAACACAGCGGTGCCTTGAAGCCCTGGTAGGCTCTCCCCTGGGCTCCACCGGGGAACAGCGGCCCATTGAGACCCTCTACACTTTCCACATTATCACCATTGGCTCATTTATGGCCACATTTAGACTCTGTGGAAGTCCAGATATCCAGATGATGGCTTTGACGAAGTCCAGCTTTGTGTGGCCGCTCTGCAGTTAAATCCCCGATGGGAGATTAAGATAAAAACATTTTGATTCATTTATAGCGATGTGAAAATAAACCGTTTAGACTCAAAGTCATTGAAAGATTCTAATCGTGAGTATGAGGCAAGTCTGTACCGAATTTTGTGTAGTTTCCTATACTCGTTATACCGTGTGCAAAAGCCCAGTTTAAGGGGAAGAAGGGCCAATGAACGCACTATGGAAAGCTTCCTCAGTGACTTCACACAATGGGCCTACTTATAGAAGCTAAACGGTGGGTTGATTTATGAGCTTGTGTTTTTACAATGGCAGCATATATAAAGTCAAGGATAATGTACACACACACTCACACACACACACACACACACACACACACACACACACACACACACACACACACACACACACACACACACACACTCCTTCACACCTTCATTTGGTTTGTTCCATGTAGCGATTCAGGGATGGTCAGGAATGGAATGTCCTAACTTATCTTTGTTAGCGGGGGGGGGGGCAGTGAGCCAAGAAGTGGAGATGACCAGAAGCTGATGTTGAAATTGAACAGACAGTGAGCTTTAGAAAATGTGTGTGTGTGTGTGGGTTTGGTGATCTACATTCCTGTAGGAGAGGTACCGTCCATCGCCCTCTGTATTTGTCTGTTTCTTGTCTTCTGTTGTTAGGGGAGAGTGTGTAATGAGTAGGGTTATAAATAAGAATCTCACACAATGTTGGAGGGACAGTCCGAAGGATTTACAGCTCTGGGGTCTGCCTGCTGGCCTTTAACTAAAGCACTACAGAAAGTAGTCTGACTCGGAATGTCTCTGTCTCTCGCTCTCTGTCAATATCCATGTTGACTTTTTTTTGTCCACGAACTGTGTGTGTGTGTGTGTGTGTGTGTGTGTGTGTGTGTGTGTGTGTGTGTGTGTGTGTGTGTGTGTGTGTGTGTGTGTGTGTGTGTGTGTGTGTGTGTGTGTGAGAAACTTAAGGAAACACCCTAGGCTGGAGCAAGGTGCATTCGTCAGAATATATTGTTGTACTATCACTTACCCTTTGTAACTATGATTTATAGCTTCAACAATAACATGTAATGAAACTGCATGGTCCATAACCCGCAGACTAATCTCTGTGGAATGCAATGGTTTGAAGTCCGTCAGTAACTTTGTAACAACATTAAGTCACAGCTGCATTACAAGTCGCGGTACAATTAGTGATCACTTTTGTGCATCTGCTTCAACATAAGCCTCATTAACCCAGCCCACAACTGCTCCTATCATGAGCCTTGTTTCCGTGCGATTTTCAAGTGAAATTTAAATGGCAAAAAATGGTTGCGTTATTTATGTCGCAAAAAATCCAATAATCAAATATTTAGAATTATGCATGTTTCCATCAACTTGTAGTTTGTAGTTAAAGGTTGGCGGTATCGGCTACTCACTGGAAACAAAAGTAGTCGACTTGCTAGTTGCGTTAACGTGTACAAATGTTACGTGTTACACAACATTTTAAGACGATACTTGCTCTAATTGCCTTCCATAGAACCCCCTGTCGCACCCCGACATGCCCCTGCCGTTCATGTGCCTGTGTAAGACGCGTCTCTCTCATTTCTTAGGATGTGCACAACCAATGCCTCAACCAGCCCGACCAGAGGGGATTTCTCATGATTGACAGCAGTCGATCATGAGCACCTGCTCTGGTTGCTGTTGTGGAAGTTGACGATGTTTTTAAGAAACAAGGAAATTAAATTCAACACTGTAATTTCCTCCAGGGCTCACTGAATGTCGATTGGCCAATCACAAGGCCAAAACACTCCACCCTACCTGCTCGTTTTGCATAAAGTTGACTGAAGTTCAACTTCATCCCAGCCGCTTCAACGTGCTACAAGGCCCCGCCTGTGTGTGAGCCTTCCCACAATCCTTTGCCCCATGTGTTATCGTTTCCTACCCAAAGTGAAAAGGAGCCGTTGCCAATCTGGCAGGAGCCGGGCCGTTATGGAACGTCCTGGAAGATGCCAACAGTGGAAACGGCTAACCGGTCATGTGAGTTAGATGTTCGATATCTCAGAACTTAATTCGTTTATTTAGTGCATTGACTAGTCTTAAAAAAAGGAAAAACACGTGTCCGTAAAATTCTTAAAGTCCGTCCTTGCAAGTTTGAGGTTGTTTTTCTTTTATTGTTTCCATCATCGTTATCGAATGCACTTTCAAAATGTGCGCACAAATACGTTGACTGAAACAGGGCTATTGCCTGAGTCAATCTCTGCCCATCGTTCCACATTAGTAGTAGCAGTTTCTTCATGCATGAACTTTTATGAGACCTTCAAACTGTAAAAAAAAACATTTCTGAAGAATGTTTCATCAAATATCTATAACTTGTAGGTTAGCATCAGGAAACCCCAAGTGAGACCCCGATCCATAAACTGGGAATTGCCCTAAGCTCTCGGATCCCAGCCAGGACTGGAGACATACCATCTCGGGAAACCACCTAATGGGCTCCAGAGGAGGGGGAGGAGGAGGAGGAGGAGGACGGGATGAGGAGGAGGAGGAGGAGGGGATGAGGAGGAGGAGGAGGAGGAGGGGAGGAGGAGGAGGAGGAGGAGGAGGAGGAGGAGGAGGAGGAGGGGGAGGGGGAGGGAGGAGGAGGAGGAGGGGGGGGAGGAGGAGGGGGAGGGGGAGGGAGGAGGAGGAGGGGGGGGAGGAGGAGGAGAGGGAGGAGGAGGGGGGGGAGGAGGAGAGGGAGGAGAGGGAGGAGGAGAGGGGAGAGGAGGAGGAGGAGGAGGGAGGAGGAGGAGGGAGGAGGAGGGGGAGGAGGAGAGGGAGGGGGGGAGAGGAGGAGGAGAGGGAGGGGGAGGAGGAGGAGGAGAGGGAGAGGGAGGAGGAGGAGGAGGAGAGGGAGGAGGAGGAGGGGGGGGGGGGGGGAGGAGGAGTGCATGTGTGCATGCCTGTGTATGTTCCTTTTTAAGTTTGCCAAAGCCATGTGTTGACTAAGTCACTGGAGATCGGTGCAGATATCCTTTCTAAAGATGACGCGGTTTGTTCGTCAAGAGCCGAACCCCCGAGCGTTCAGCCAGTGTGGGCCCACGCGGCTCAACGCCGCTGAGCCTTGAGCACCACGAGACAATGAGTCTTGTCTTGTCCGTCGACATGAGCCTCGGAGACAAGCCGCGGTGTGCCCCTTCATGGTTGTCCTGTGACGACTCGTTCTTTAATATCCACCGCCTGAATTAAAACTGACTGTGATTGTTGTGGTGACTTCATTGGTCTCTCAGTCTATAGTCACGAGGGACTCGGAGAGTGAGTGGTAAGGAGATGGTGTTCTGTCTACGACATCAGTCCTAGTGTACGCCTTATCTTCATGTGTTGGAAGAGGTTTCCATCCACTGGTGCTTCTCTAGCCAAAGACACGCAAGATCATTTCACTAGAGTGTATGTGAGAGGGAAACATTTATCCAATCAACAAACTATGTGAGTCTGATATGGACTTCATCCGACCGCTATTGAGCAGATCAGTGGCGGTGGAATGACTTTAAGACTGCGCTTGCCTTCTGCGGCCCATGGCACACACACGTACACACACACGTACACACACGCACCATCAAGATGGAAACTTTGCCGTGGCCGCGGTTAAAACCCTCCCTGGGATTCACTTGACTACACATGCTCGCCCCCTATTGGCTGACACGCCAAGGGGGCGTGTGGCTCGCTCAAGGTCGCGCGGCGCTGCTGACAATACACGGAAGCCCCCCCGGGCTGGAGCTGCGTAGGTAGGTGGAGAGGGCTCCCCGGGGCCGTGCTCACTGTACACCAGAGCTCCAAAAACATGAGACCGGCGGAATGGATATGTCATTTCCTGCCCTGTTTCTACCCCCCGAGCGCCTTGTGGTACAATGAGAGGCAGAGGGCCACGGAAAGATTTACCCATGTGTACTATACTCAGTGACGACTCATTAGCAAGGCCGCATTCCTCTGACGAACTGAGGAAATCCCTGTTTCCTCTCACCCCCTCCGCCCTCCACCGTGTTAAAATACACGGGGTGGATTCCATGATATGTGTTGGAGGCCTGGGACGACCGAACCACGTGGCTTGAAGGGGAGTCCTCAGATGGTCGGCGATATGGCCCTCTTTCACGACGTGTGTGTGTGTGTGTGTGTGTGTGTGTGTTATGGAATGATAGGGTTTTCCCTGTCAGGCCCCCTGGCAAACACACTTCTATTTCCAGTGGAATTCCCTCTCATGTGGTCCACAGCTCTCCGTCTCCGAGCCGTTCCTGCCTCCTCTCTCTTCCCGCTTGATGTACGACCACAGCGGCCTCAGGTCTCACGACCGACCGCTCTCACCCAATAGAAATACCCCTCTTCGTACACTTACTTAGTCAATCAAGGCAGATTGACTAACAGCATAGACATGATGGCCATGATGTGGCAACTATATGGATAATCTGTAATATATACATTTTTGTATTTGCATGAACGGATGTCTAAACTGGGTGAGATCTATTGGCGATGGAGTCTATAATAAAGAAAAAGTTGTCTGTGTCAGATTGCAATCAACTTTTAAAGACATTCAGTCCCAAGAAAATCACGAGACTATAAACCAGTCGGGCTTGAAATGATCAGATGGCATCTTGAACAGTTTGAATACTGAATGAATAAGGCATAAGGCTCTCTGAATACGCGTGGAGGATTTTAATGAATACAACCGTTAAGTTTGATGCCTTTGGCTTTGCATTTACTCTGCATGGCTGTAGGTCAGCCTTGCATACTGAGACGTGGCACTCTTTTGGGAGTCCCCAGGGGTCACGTTGCCTCTCTAACCACTGCATCATTATTGTAGTCTGTCTATGTCAAGGCTCATACCATCAGACAAAGTAGTCTGTTGAATATCCATAAACCTCCTTCAACCAATTGAACAACTTGTATGGCATGACTCTAATCTTTAGAAGTGTGTGTGTGTGTGTGTGTGTGTGTGTGTGTGTGTGTGTTTATCCTGGAGCCCACACCAAATCTTCCAGAACCACTGTGGAGGAAGAGACCCAGTCACCACTTACTTATGTGACCGCCATAACCGCGGCAGTCATGGCAACCGGCAGTTGTCACGGCAGCTGTCATGACAACTGGCAGATGTCCTGGCAACATAGTTTACTCCCATAGCAACCCACTGCCAACAGTTTTTCAACATGAAAGAGAGACGGTAAGAAAGAAAGTAAAACAATTTCACATGTGTGTAGCAGTGAAGGTACAGACTAGCTGTGCTCTGTGGATTATTACAAGTTTAGCCTCTGTGCGTGCGCTTGATTGTCCGTGCATATTTGTGTCTGTTTGTGTGAAGGGTGCCTGTAGACCTCTCCTGATGGGGGGGGAATGAAACCGCTGGAAGATCAGCTATCTGCTCAAACTCCCAAGATCCAAAATGGCTGCCTCCAGCGGTCTCACCGCCAGTCATTCAAATGAATGAACATTAACACACCAGAATTCAGGGAGAGAGACAGAGAGGGGAGAGAGACGTAGGCATGAATAGAGAGAGCATGAAAATAGGGAGAGGGAGCGAGCCGGCGGTTCTGGGCATGGAGCATTCTGGGTAAGAGAGAAAGGGAACTCTGTTTTGAAAGGGAAGAATGAGTCACCAGCAGCAAGCCCGCAAGGAAAGACCCGCTGTCTGTCCATCACGGAGGAGACACTCACAAGAAGTGTGTCTATTTTGATTAGGACCTTCAGTGAGGCAGTCACCTGGAGAGGGTGATGAAGTTAGCTGTCTCTTTGCTGTCTCTCCATCTTTCTCTTTTACTACTTTACTACTCTCTCTCTCTCTCTCTCTCTCTCTCTCTCTCTCTCTCTCTCTCTCTCTCTCTCTCTCTCTCTCTCTCTCTCTCTCTCTCTCCCCCCCCCTCTCTGACTCAGTGTGTTTGTGTGTGTTTCGTTGTATCCAAGGCGCTGTTCCGTCTCCGAGTTTCCATCCTAAGCCTCTGGAGCGGGAATTTCCTGAACCCGGGCCAGGAAAGTGTGCGCTGGCTCTGGCAGAGAGCACTGTGGGAAGGAGGTGGATGAGGGGGTGGGGGGGCTAGAGCCATGCTTTATATAGCCCTGCTAGCGCTCACCACAAACTGAGCATGTTAAGGAACAGGGCGTGGGGACGGCGGTGCTGGCTGATGAACAGATGTGATGAAGAGAAGACCAAGATAATGTGTGCGTGGATCAGTAGAACTGTGAAGAGTCACGCTGTAAGCAAAAGACTGGGTGATCGAGACACTGACCATGAGCTACCAGATAAGAAGCGTACTTGATGCAGAATAGAGTAACGCTTTGATCCAATGTTGCTCTGAAAACAGATTCAGGTTCTTAAAGAGTAACGGTGAGGTAAATTAAAAACGTTTCAGACATTCCTTCCCTCGGATAAACAGCCCCATGCTGAAACACCAGGGTCATACTTCACAACAGACACCAACGGTACAAGCTGTGCCAAAACAACTTAGACTGAACCCATTTACCTTCTGATTACAGTTGATTGACCTTTTCCATTCCTATGAGACAGCCATCTTAACACAGCAGTGTCCTACAATGAGTGCAATGGGGAACTAGACCTCCACCAGAAGCAAACAACTGTGCTATTTCTCGAAGCATTCTTTTCTACATCCCCTTTTAAATACACGGTGCTCTATGGGGGAATTGAGGGGACGCTAAGCCTGTGGCAGCCACAGAGCTCGCTGCTGGTGCTGGTCCAGACCTTGAGTCACGGAAAGCAGGGGAAACTAAAGGCTAAATAAGTTAGTATTTTTCCTTGGGAGATGAATGAAAGCCTTACATGACATCACACTGCACCACAGACACATCTTCAGGCCTGCCTCCATTACATGGAACCACCATCACCACCAGCACACTTTGTAGGCCAGCAGGGAAAGTCCTTGGGAGAAGTTCTCCTAAATGGCCTCTAGGGGCTGGGAAGACAAATGGGGAGCCAAGCAACTGTTCCCTTTTGAAGACAATGATACAACACGATACAAAGATGTGCGTTTTTGTCGTACAACGAAGGATGTCTTTCAAGATTTAATCAAAGGTAATGAAAGGGTCAATCAGCGGGGGCAGGTTGTTACTATGATTCATACCGGCTGCACACAGGAGGGCAACACAATGCCCATATTAGGATTGACTCCTGTGGGCCCGATGGGTTTCAGAAACATGGGTGAAGTCCCTCTCTCCTTGCCTTCCTCCACGCCCGGTGGACTGGATCATGAAGGGTCCAGATAAAGCGGCTGGATTTCTGCCCACTGTTTGTCTGCACAAAGAAACACAAATGAAGTGCTTCCTGGTTTAATGAGCCCTTGTGATGCTGGTCCTTTGTTTTATGTCACACACACTCACTCACACCGTTTTCACATACAAAGTTCTATAGTACACAAGCACAACATATGCTCTCGCCGTTCCAGGCAGAAGCACAATGAGGTGAACCCTGTATCACTTTGGCATGGTCTTGTTATCTTCTGTTCACCACTTCCTAAGCAACATGCAGAGGAAGGTGTGTCAGAGAGAGAGAGAGGGAGGAAGAGAGGGAGAGAGAGAGAGGGGGAGGGAGAGAGAGAGTGAGGGAGAGAGAGAGGGAGGGAGAGAGAGAGGGAGAGAGGGAGAGAGAGAGAGAGGGAGAGGGAGAGAGGGAGAGGGAGGGAGAGAGAGAGGGAGAGAGAGAGTGTGGGGGGGGAGAGAGGGAGAGGGAGAGTGTGGGGGGGGGGTGAGAGGGAGAGAGAGAGGAAGAGAGGGAGAGAGAGAGAGTGGGGGGGGGGGAGGATTCCAGTACAATGAGCTCATGCACAGCTTGATCTTCTAAGTATTACGGTAGATAATTGAGCAGTAGTCCAGTAATGTGTAACCACAAAGTGTAACATAAATACATTCAACTAACTGTTTGCTCATTAAATCATCAGGCCATCAGAATTGAGAAGTATTGTTATAGGAAAAAGTAGGCTGGTTCATTCTCAGTCGAGACTGAATTGCAACCTTAACATTTGTTTTTGCTGAATGTTTTCGCTGAATGATTGGTTGTGACACCTTCTTGGAAATGAGGCAGTTTGTCTCCCAGCCGAAAAAGGGCATGGGTTTGGTTCCCAACCTGTTATCTTCGTAAAGGGAGAGGGCTAATGGCTAGGCAAAATCTGTATTTTTACTAATTTCAAATTGGTTTGGATACCTTGAATATGTATGCAGTTAGTTCAGTGTGGAAGCAGAAATGTGTTGCCATGTTTGGATGAAGCCAATGTGTTGTTGGAACAAAGTTCTAGAACCTCTCGTACGAATAAACCCCTAGAGGTTCCCTCCATTTATTTATCTTTTGACCTAAGCGGTTGAAACTTAAGTGCTAAGATATATGCACTTAAAATAGCTTGGGCTTAAATAAATGGTCCCTCTGTTACAAACACAGACACACACACACACACACACACACACACACACACACACACACACACACACACACACACATAACTAAAGAGACTATCGTGAACCATATTCAATTCATCAATGTTAAATGGCCTAGAATGTGTGACTAATGCATGAAGAATTACTTCCATAAATAGAGCTAAATATTGCATTTAGCTGTTTGTTCCTCTCTTTCAACATTCTTCTCACTTTTTTTGTAGAAATGCCAATTCTGTATGAGTCGGTGCCTTAAACATGAGCAGATTATTTAAAAAAGATTAAATGTAAATTCAAAGTCTATTCTAGGCATTAAGCTCTTACATTGAATGATATTCACTTAACTTGTATGTTGACACACACTCAGAAGAGTTAACACATCATGCATGGTATGTTGGCATGTTTGCTGACAAATGATTCTGTTTCTGGGCTGTTTGACCTGCCAGGCGACGGAGACATTTCACAGAGATGCACTCCTGGCTGAAAAAAACAAGAACTATTGTACATAACAAGTTTGAGAACGTTTATTTCAGTCTCTCTGCCTCTTTCTCTTTCTTTCTCTGTCTCTCTGTCTCTTTCTCACGCTGTCTTTGTCTCTCTGTCTCTGTTTTGGTTTGTCTCTATCATCTCAAAATAGTCTAAATAAACACAAGCTAGTAGCTTGAGTCAATGATACATAATCTGGTAATATGCTTTCTGGTATCAAGTGAGTTTGTTCACCTGTCCGTTTAAAGATAGGGTAGGCAATTTATTTTAAATGCATTTTTTGTTTGTCATTTGTTAAATTTCTCCTTACTCCCTGACAGCAGTCATTAAATCAAATGCTCTGACTAAAAAAGAAAGCCATCTAGTATCTGTGGCTGTGGCAGGCCTGTAGTAAGCCTGGTAGGTAGACAAAGTACCTGCCCTCAGCCTGTGCACTCATTGCTCATGACTTCAACACGATGAGGTCGACCTAATGTAAGCAAGCTAACAATGTGTTTTGGGGGGAGTGAATTTGGAGCGAGGCCTGACCGAAGAAGTGGGACCTTTTTAATAGAATACCTTCAAAATCTATCTTCCTCTGGCTGGCTTCTCCAAGTTGCCTACCCTAGCTTGAAGTGTTGAAGAGGATTGGCTTAAGTTGTTCCTACATTTTACACAAATGTACCGGTGTAGCTTTATGAGCTTTAACATGATAATAACAAAAGTCTTTCATCAGGTAAAATAATGTTTTTTACTATCACAAGCTGAACATATCGTTACAACTTCCTCCAACCAACAGCTGGTGTGGTTCTGCTGATATCAAAAAAAAGCAAATAGGAATATGCAAAGCCTAGGCTCCATTGTGGTTGTTCTGCGAAAAACGATTCATGCAAAGCATCCCGTATCTTGGAGCCACATCCTGAATTACGAGACTGCTTTCTGTTTAGGATCCGTAGTTTGTAGTGCCACACAGTCCATATTGTGCGGATGTGTCCTTTCACTTCTCATGACCTTGGGGAGTGACCAAGCCTCCTTTTCTCCAACAAAGTCGAGCTTTATAGCCCAGTGGGGTTCACAAGCATCACAACGCATGTTTAATCAGACAGAATGGCCCGTTTGGTTCTAGGAAAAGAAACAACTTGACCTACAACGGCTGTAAATCTGAGGAAATACCACAAACAGACCCCTTGAAGCGTTTTTTGTTTTTGTGCTTTAAGTAGACATCTGGTAATAGCTATTTTTATACAGAAAGAAAGAAAGAACAAAAAAAGCTTGGAGCCAAACTCTAAATAGCTTTCATTGAAACCTCCTACCTTTCCCCCTCTCCCATCCCTCAACATCTGTCTCCCGTCCCTCCCTCCCTCCCTCCCTCCCCACAGCCTCTGGCTCTCCTCCTGTGGGGAGTAAACGGGCGTGGTGGTGTCCCTCCAGGTCTCTCTCCCTCTCTCTCTCTCTCTCCCTCTGTCTCTCTCTCCCTCTCTCTCTCTCTCTCTCCCTCTCTCTCTCTCTCTCCCTCTGTCTCTCTCTCCCTCTCTCTCTCCCTCTGTCTCTCTCTCCCTCTCTCTCTCTCTCTCTCCCTCTCTCTCTCTCTCTCTCTCTCTCATCTCTCTCCCTCTCTCTCTCTCTCTCTCTCTCTCTCTCTCTCTCTCTCTCTCATATATATTCCAGGACACGCCCGGCGTTCCTGGAATGCTCCTCTTCTCGCCGCGTTCTGCCGAAAACAATGACACTCCCGGAAGCAACCCACGCCACGCCCTCACACACACAAAGACTGGCTTGTTGAAGCTTGGGATGTGGGTGTGCGTGTGCGGTACTTGCACTGTGTTTATACTATGATCCCTCTGCGGTAATATATCCATAAACCTTGATTATTGAGCGCACATGTTTGTTTACAACATCGTGTGCGTCAAAGTAAACACACTAAAATGCCAATTCTTTAAGGTGCATCCTGTTTGACCCTTGAGATTTCGTCCAATGATCAAAGGTCAAATGAACCATGCACCTGATGACGTTGTAAGTGGTAGCATTCTGGGAAGACTCCCTGCAGCCTCATGGTACCACCCACAGCAAAGACATAACACTAGGGAGCAAAGAGCCTGCGCTGGGCCAGATCCTCCTGTACCCAGAGCAACCATTACAGAGTTTACCTCTCCCACAGGCTGGGCCCAGTGCTTGTTTTTGGAAGAGGGGAGGAGGAAGGGGTTGTTGACCCTCAAAATATATTTTTAGTCGACCCCAGAGGAGAGAGGAGAAGAGAGGAAAGGAGAAGAAGGGAGGGAGTGGGAAAATATGTGTTTTTATGATATTTGGGGCAGAAAGTGTGAAGAAGGAATGGTGAATCAGATTATGTTCATTTCTATCACCTGGTTACTGTCTCAAATGTGCAGACCTGACAGACCTGTCATCGAGAGAGAGAGAGAGAGAGAGAGAGAGAGCGAGATAGATGGCTTTTGGGGAGGAAACTACATTTGTAATGTCTGTTTGTACGTTCGTACAAGTGTGTGTGTGGGCTGTTTCTCCGACCCTGCGGTTGCTTTCCAACATGGCAGCCATTCAGCGTAGCGACGGCCCCTCAGTTGCTGGCCGGCTGCGGGGGAGATTCTTCCGAGGCACATCGTATCTCCTGGAGCAAATGAGACCTGCATTCCTCACAGCGTCCTCACCGTTACCCTGGCAACAGTCACTGGTTCTCAGGCCTTGAAAGTAGCAGGGCGTGTCCTACCCGAGGTTTGGCCCATGAAGCGTCTGTGTGTCTTTTATCATCTTGCCATAACACGTTCCCGTGTTATGAGAATCCCGTGCAATTCTCAGTCCGATCTCAGCTTTAGCTCATTCTTTAGCACGTTAATCACATCGGTCACTTTCACGGCGAAGTTTGGATCGGATAGAGTGGCCTTGGTGTCTGTATAAGTACGTGTGCTAAGGCAGCCGGGTATCCCGGTCCGTAGGATCGCCCAGAAAGCACAGGGTCATTATTAGAAGCGGAGATTTCCTCACCCGTTGAAAGGGAATCTTTGTGGCTTTCCGAACGCCTCCCAGCCGCGCCGAGTGAAAGCATCA
The DNA here is from genome assembly GCF_949987615.1 of Pollachius pollachius. Classification (NCBI taxonomy): domain Eukaryota; kingdom Metazoa; phylum Chordata; class Actinopteri; order Gadiformes; family Gadidae; genus Pollachius; species Pollachius pollachius. Next base: position 505,082 of record NC_136942.1, on the reverse strand, counting down.
TTCACCTTGCAGCGCTCCGCCGTCTCTTTGGAAAACTACTGGGGAGGCAGCCATGCCGATATAACATGTTGGCTCACAGCGCTCAACCCCCGGGCCCGGCCCCTACCTAGTGCGTCATTTGGGGTTGCCTCGACAGCAAGACTTGCTGAAATCAATTGTACTGTTATTATGTTACACCATTCTCTGGTCCTTTATTTAAACCATTCCCAATGGGACCTGTAGACTAACCAAAATTATAGTTTTGTTTTATTCTGCCCTACAGCATTCTGCTATTCGTATGTCATCAGCTACAATCATTGAACTCCCAAGCAGTTTGGGAACAGCAACTATAAATCAGTCCAGGGTGTGAATCTGAGAGGCATTACTGGCTGCATAGTTTAGTTTTTTGCCAAGGCTGTTGAGCGAAGTAATTTGTCTCTCTGACAGAAGAGTCTCCATCACGCGCACATCTTTAATGGGTTACTCAGCGAGCCTCTGTGAGCTCACTACACTGTGGTCCCGGTTCTGGAAAAGGTGGGTCTGCTAGTGGGAGGATGGGGGGAGGGAGTTGACACAAAGGAGACGGGTGTGTCCCACACAACCAAATACTGGAGTCAGCGCGGAGCAGAGGTGGACTGGTGGGAGCGTCCCTCCAGGGGGGAGCCCGCAGCACTCCTCTGCTCTTCTCCTTTTGCTAATCAGGCTCCCCCATAATTCACATGCAGAATTTGAAGCGGTGATTAAAACTCCTAAGAGTGGAGTTAGGGCCCACAGAATTGGGCTCTTGCGCACTCATAGATGATGTTTTATGTAAACATGTAAACATGTAATGTGAGTGACATTGCACTATCATTAAATAATGCAGTAGTAAGTCAGTATCAAGTTGAGGTCCAATGTTTAATGAGTGACAACAATAGGGTAATTATCTCTCAAAGTGCTCAATCAGAATCGGCGAACAAACTGGTTTGGAAATCGGCTTATCTCTGTGATTTTTGGAAACTATGTTTGTAATGTAGACACATTTAGCTAGAGACACCTGTCATTTTACTGCTGAGAAAAACACAAGATTTGTGTGTGGGAGGTGTGTGACTGTGTGTCACTGTGTGGGTGTGTGGGTATGTGTGTGTGTAATTGCATTTAGGGGAGGATATGAATACAGGTAATGTGACATTTCTGCAATGTCTTATTGAGCTGTGCAATCATTCATCCAATGTTCCCATAGCATCATGCATTATCATAAAACACATGGTGAGCATGCTTAGGAAACATGACCATAATAAATAATAATTGAAAGACCATAGTGAGAATCTGACATATTGGATGCATGCTTTGGTGCATGTATTCGTCTCTCAGTGTAAGGTGTCTCTCATGCTCTACTGTTTTGGCATCTCACATTAATGCAGTATACTCAATGAAATATGGCCATCAGGCAAAATGTTTCTAAAGTGACGGGCTGAGTGGGTGCCTGCATAACCACAGTATACACATTATTATACCTTCAGGTCAAGGGTCGTTGAACATGGCAGTGAACTCGTACCTTCACATATTTACATTTTGTCTTTTGCCAAAGTCAGGCTGAAAGTATGTTTTGTTAGTTAGTTGGTTATTTCCTTCAAACAACCACATCGATCTATTTTAAATTATAAATAATTCTTATTTGGTATGATGAAACATGTAATTATCTCTCAAAAACGATTTCTATATTTTTCTGTATAGCACTTTATATATATATATATATATATATATATATATATATATATATATATATATATATATATATATATATATATGTATATATATATATATATATATATATATATATATATATATATATATATATATATATATATATATGTATATATATATATATATATATATATATATATATATATATATGCTGTATATATATATGCTGTATATATAAATAAGTGCTGTATAGCACTTATTTTTATATAGCCGTACTATAATGAAAGACTTCTTAAATCATTTACACTCCAAATCGTGGTTTGCTTGTGTTTTTTCATCACTGGAATGTCTTACGGGAAGCTGCAACCAAATGTTTTCCAGTGTAATTAAAGTCTTTCTCCAGTACCTCACCCTCTCAGAAACAACGTAGGGCCTACATGACCCAACAGCGGCTCTGCATACCTTCCCTAAGCTGCAGCCTTGCGTTCTCGCGTTAGCCTTCCTCACAGCCTCCAATCAGAAACCACTGGACTGGGGGAGAAAGGTAGAGAGAGACGTACGGATAAAACCCCTCATCAACAGTGGAGTAGAGCATGGCCCTTCACTCCCAAGAGTGCAAATCCTCTGCCGCCATCCGTGAGAGGTATTTACACCTCCGGGACGCCAGCCGTGAAATCTCCCCCCCCGTCTGGGCATGACCTGCTCCATTACGGAGCTCCGCACTCCATCTTCGGGGCTAAACGTCGGCTAAACGCTAGATGTAATAACACCTACCATCGGCGTTTGTGTTCCATGCCTGAGGCGGGTGTTTATCGTTCCACTCGTTCCAAAAGAAAAAAGGGTTACAGGTGCCCTCGCTCTCTCTCTCGCTCGCCCCGTCTCGCTCGCCCCGTCTCGCTCGCGGTCTCTGAGCATGAGGTCATACTTTCCATTTTAAGAACAAAGGGTGGTGATGCAATTATAAGTATATCTCTCTTCATAAACGCCAAACTTTGAGAACAGAGGTCTTTTGAAGAGGATATGGGATGAAGGGAGAGGGTAGGGCCCTTCTCTTTTTTTTTACATTCACATAGTTCTCTTTGCTCGCACCTGCTGTTCCTGGAGATACTGTGTCAGCCAAGAGTCTGGGGATTTGAACTAGCAACCTATCGGAGCATAGCCCTCTGATCAGATTCTCAAAACAAGACATTGTGCTGAGTAACGCTGTCAACTCGCACTCCCTCTTCTGTTGAGACTTAACTCTGTTCGGTCTATGGACCTATGTATTGCATTAATGCATTTCGTGAATTGAGCCACACTATTAAATACTAGAACGGATGGTTATTCAATAAGCACAATTAAAATGATTAATGAGTCGTTAATAAATCATGAATAAATCAAGTGATGACCGAGGCCTTGGAGTCCCATGCCTTGTTCAACTGATATTACCATCATGGTTGAAGCTGGTTGACACACCTTTAGCCTTGCTCGTTGCTACTAACTATATGACCATAAGCATCACTGGGGTTGTTGGATTCTAAAACAGAAAACACTAGAGGTGGGGTTTTTATTAACGGCCATAGCAGGATATTCCTGACTAAAACATCACAATGTTTGCCTTGTACCTGGACCTTTGCCAGGCGGTGGAGTGCAGCCGCTTCCTGATGTCTGCTATCCAAACACCTGATTACTTCCTGCCAAACAGGACATGACGTCAGCCCGACTGAATCCTAACATCAAGATAAAGAGAGTAGTGCAATCACAGCCAAGACACAATAGCCAATGTTGGACAAGAGATTGCTGACCCCAGAGATATGTCTACCTTTAATAAGCATTAAGGTCCTGGCAGGTGAAGCCTTCAACACTCATGCTACCGTGACAAACTGCTTCATTTTAGGTCCATAACAAACCATAAAGGGGTCCCTTTCAAGGACATTGCTTGTATTAATAATCATATTAAAACTGTGATCAAGGATCAAACAGTGCTGTGTGATTGGCTGCATGTGATTTTATATTGACAGAACTGCACTTCATTTGAGTGGACCTCTTCGGCTCTCTCCCAGTATACTGCACTATGAGGGGCTGACTCTCAACACAACCGCCCTGTTCCCTGTAGCTCTAACACATTGTTTGCATTGCAAATTATTCATTTGACTGCAGGGCCATGGCGCTGGCACATGGACCCGATCCAGTGACTGCCACTGCTCTTCCCTGCGCTCAGATCAGGCAGGTGAACTCCTCACCCTGGCTCTCTGAGCGCCTGGATAAACACTGCAGGCTTCACAGGAGGCTCGGCCCGCCAAACACTCAGCAGCCACCCAGCTGCTGCTG